>NC_090372.1:6954920-7268170 GCF_036365525.1 Heterodontus francisci | reverse complement strand
CAAAGTTGCTGCATTTTTCACATTAATTGTCCATTAAACTAATGATTAACAGTGTAAGTACACTTTTAACAACATGATGATTGTGAATGACAGCCAGCCAACCTCTCCAGTGCAGAAAAAAAAAATCATAAGTGTGGAGTCTCATTCCTTCAGATTGCAAATTGTTTTAGGAGATTTTACAAATGTCATTTTTTCCTCTTTCTGTCTCATTTTTTCTCTCTTAATCCAATTATTTTCCCTTTCCCAATTTCTCATTCTGTACCTGTACAATAAATTCATGCACTATAATTCACCCTCCTCCACAGTCCCTCCTGTGTTTATAACTCAATCCTTAAATCCCATTGATTGAGGATGTACTCTGTTGGTCTTGCTGCTCACCAAGCTCTCAGATTCCTTGTTTAATTTGCTATGTCACTATCAGCCCGCATTTTCAGCAATTTAGTGGGCAAAAATAAAACGTTAGAACCTAAATGCGCAAGAACAAGTCTAACTAACAGGTCTCAAAGCAGGATGCAAAATCTGTCCCATTATATTTGCGGGAAAAAGTTTCCTAACTTTCTTTCCTTGTGATGTGATTTACAAACCATGCTTGAGTAGTTAAAATTCAGAAATGCTAAATATGTAATGGATGATTGAGCTGAGTCTATAGTAGTAGTTGATTAAAGTGCCAGATTGCATAATGGTAGACAACACAAAGAGGCAGAAATTTAATCAAAAGCCAAATCCACACAATTCTAATTCCAGTTTGATCAAAAGCAGGCTGAGCATTCACCAACAAGTACCTAATCCTCTCCAGTTTTAGTTTGAAGATTTAATCTCCTATAAGCATACGGAACAAAAACAAATCAAATAAATTGTCTCTCTTTTCCTGTAGCTGTCTAGTTGCTCCACATTACCTAATTTTCTATCTCATGCTATCTGCATCTCATTTCATCTGCCCTTTTGTCACACAGTCTGACAACCTTAAGCTTTTAATCTCATGAGGCCTTCTCGGTGTTTCTCTCTTGGTTTTAATGCTCCTTCTCAATTGGCCTTTCTGTCTCTTTACAGTAACTTATTTCTTCCGTCTCTCGCCACTCTGCTCTGTATAGTTCTCACCTCCTTTGGATGAGCTTCATTTACTCTCTCATTATCTATCCCTTTGCCCAATCCTATCTGGATGCCTTTTTTTTAAACTATGCATCTCCTCTCTTAAATATAATTGCACCTGAAACCTTCTTTAACTTTCTGTTTCCTCGGGATCTCTAGAACTGTCATTATTTATATTGGATTGCTTTTCAAAGTTATTGCAGATATTTGTCAACTCAACAATAACAGCTTGCATTTATATGGCACCTTGAATGTAGTAAAACATCCCAAAGTGTTTCACAGGAGCAAAACCAAACAAAATTGGACAGTGAGTCACATAAGAAGATATTGGCCGAGATTTTACCGGGCCCCCGACGTTGGGCTCCGTGGTGAGGGGAGCTGGAAGATGGTTCTGGCAGAGTCCCGCCACGGAGCTCGATGGCGGGAGAGCCCGGCCTGATTCTCCTGGCGGCGGCGATGCACCATGGTGGCACCGCCCCCCTCACCCCCGCCCCCCGACTGCTGGGTGACGGGACCTGAATTTCAATATTTAAATCAATAAAATGAATAAATTTATATACACTCATCTCCAATCTTCCAGGCCTGCTGCGATCTTCAGTGCGATGTCTGGCACTCCTGTGCCTTCACTTCCCCATCTAGCGAAAGCCAGCATGACATTGCTTGGGGATGTGGGTGGGGGGGGTGGGAATTAACATTTTTAGTGCAGGTGGGGGGGGGGGGGTGGCGGGAAATGGGATCAAATAAACGTAATGAGTGTAGGGGATGGTGGGAAGGGGTGAACTTTAAACTTTGTACAGTCTGGTGGGGGGGGGGAGGTCAGATTTCAAAGGTAAGTGTTTTTGTGGTGGGAAAGGGTAAATAATTAATGTAATTGTTATGGGGGGGGTGGGTGGGAAAGGGGCAATACAATTTTATTTGTAAATTTTGGGGGGCATACTACTTTAAAAAATTCAAATTGACTGGCAGTGTTGGCTGCCCTTTAAAAATGGCGCCAGTGCCTGCGCACTGGGAATGGACGGCCCGCCCCCTCCACGTGATTGGGGGGCTGCCCAGCTATTTAAATGAGCTGCCGCGAGGGAGATTGTGGCGGTTTAGCGGAGTGCGGGCCGTTTTCACCCACCATCGAGAGCAGCAGCGGGCTTTTAAAATCCAGCCCATTGAGACAGTTGACCGAAAGCTTGGTCAAAGTGATGGATTCTAAAGAATGTCTTAGAGGAAGAGAGGTAGAGAGGTGAAGAGGTTTAGGGAGGGAATTCCAGAGGTTGTGGAGCAATTAGAATCAGGGATGTCCAAGAGGCTGGAATTGGAGTGTGTAAATATCTCAGAGAGTTATCGGTCACAAACAGCGGGAGTGTATTTCTAATTAAGTGACACATCTTCTGTTGTGACATTTAAACGGCCAGTGCTAAGCAATTCATTGCATCTTTAATTTTCTTTTGCTTTTCTAATTGAGGTCTCTCTCTTCCAGGACCCATGCCACTTCCCCCCCTCTCATCCCTGTACAATGGAGCAGTTTTTACCAACAGCACCAGCCGTTCCCTTAGATTGATTCTGTCCATCCCATACAGCTTTGAATCAGGACCCAGCATGGGTGAGAAGTGAGCCTAGAGAAACTTAGCACCACGACTCGCTGTGTGGATGAACAAATGGGAGAACTGGAGTCAGCACCTGAGACTTTGAAGGGATGCAGAGGTGTCTGCAGTTTGGCAGGGGCTCAGGGTTGCACTGGAGGCTGCAGGAATTTAAGATTAATCTCCTGGACACTGCTGAGGGCAACCCAGGAAATGTGCTAATACTGACTTCCTTCATCATAGTCAAGTTCAGAAAAGAAACAGGCAAGTAACCAATTAATTCAGATAACAACCACAGTTGAAGCACAGGCCTGTGAATTGGCAGAGGTCATTACTCTGTCACAACAGGATGATTTTGTATCATTCAGCTGGGAATTAAACTGTCTGAACTGTGAGGTGACTCATGCTTAAATCAATGATCTCAGCTGGGTATTACTGTGGCCCTAAAATAAATCAAACGGGCAAGTTACAGCGGAAGGATGCTGCACTTGGAGCCACAGCAACTAATTCCGTGCATCTTAATGATAATGGAGTCGATTTTGAATGGCCTCACCTGGTTTTAATGGCCTTAAAAGGCTCTAGGGATGAGGAATTTCAGTTATGAAGATAGATTGTAGAAGTGAGGACTGTTTTTCTTGAAGAAGAGAAGGCTGAGAGGTGATTTGATAGAGGTATTCAAAACCATGAGGGGTCTGGACAGAGTAGAAAGGGAGAAAGTGTTCCCACTCATGAAAGGATCATGAACGAGAGGACACAGATTAAAACTATTTAGTAGGAGAAGCAAAAGTGACAGGAGGAAAAACGTTTTCACGCAGCGAGTGGTTAAGATCTGGAATGCACTGCCTGAGAGTGTGGTGGAGGCAGGTTCAATTGAAGCATTCAAAAGAGAATTAGACAGTTATATGAAGAGAAAAAATGTGCAGGGTTACGAAGAGAAGGCAGGGGAATGGAACTGAGGGAATTGCTCATTCAGAGAGCCGGTGCGGACATGATGGGCCGAATGTCCTCCTTCTGCACTGTAACAATTCTGTGATTCTGTGAATTCTATGATTCTGGGTCAATAGTCTCACCACCATGTTAACACGTGCTATGCCCCTGGCGCCAATTTAAATGGGGCCTACCGTAAGGTGTCCAAAGTCTGTTTCAGCCAATAAGCCCTTTCAATATGGAATTCAGGATCCCAATGATATAAATAAAACTCTGATTGCCAGTTGAGAAGAAAGAAAGACTTGCAGTTATATAGCACCTTTCATGACTTTAGGATGTCCCAAAGCGCTCTACAGCCAATTAAGTGCTTCAGAATACCATGGCTACAAGAGCAGGTCAGAGGCTAGGAATCCTGCAGCGAGTAACTCACCTCCTGACACCCTAAAGCCTGTCCACCATCTACAAGGCACAAGTCAGGAGTGTGATGGAATACTCTTCACTTGCCTGGATGGGTGCAGCTCCAACAACACTCAAAAGACTCGACACCATCCAGGACAAAGCAGCCCGCTTGATTGGCACCCCCTCCTCCACCTTCAACATTCATTCTCTCCACCACCGACGCACAGTGGCAGCAGTGTGTACCATCTACAAGATGCACTGCACCAAGACTGCTTAGACAGCACCTTCCAAACCTGCGACCTCTACCAACTAGAAGGACAAGGGCAGCAAATGCATGGGAACACCACCACCTGAAAGTTCCCCTCCAAGTCATCAAAGATCCTGACTTGGAACTATATAACCTTTCCTTCACTGTTGCTGGGTCAAAATCCTGGAACTCCCTTCCTAACAGCACTGTGGGTGTACCTACCCCACACGGACTGCAGTGGTTCAAGAAGGCACCACCACCTTCTCAAGGACAATTAGGGATGGGCAATAAATGCTGGCCTGGCCAGTGACGTCCACATCCCATGAATGAATGAAAAAAATGTGTAGTCACTGATGTAATGTAGGAAACACAGCAGCCAATTTGTGCACAGCAAGCTCCCACAAATAGTAATGTGTTAATAACCAGATAATCTGTTTTTCTGATGTTGATTGAGGGATAAAATCTTGGCCAAGACACCAGGGAGAACTCCCCTGCTCTTCTTCAAAATAGTGCTATGTCTTCTTTTTGTCCACCTGAGAGGGCAGATGGGGCCTTGGTTTAATGTCACATCCAAGAGGTGGCACGTCTGACAGTGCAGCACTCCACTGGAGTTTCAGCCTTGGTTTTTGTAATTAAATCCTGGAGTGGTATTTAAACCCTCTAATCTTCTAATTCGAAGGCAAGAGTGCTACCAGCTGAGCCACAAACTGTAGACAAACCATAGGTCTGTTACAGGTATAAAAACAACGTGGCTGCATACTGCACTTGTGTTAATGCATACAAAACTGAACTTTATTAAAATTGATTCAACTATTACATTGAAGTACCATACATTGAATTAAACAGCCACTTTGGCAAACAGTTCAAAAAAATAAAACCAAGTAACTCTTGCCAATAAAATTGTTTAAATATGCATTGCACTGATATGCTGTCTAATGTGTGGCCGGCAAGGTTTTATTAATCTGTCAAATGCTTCCAGATAATTTTGGATGTATGAGAACATGAAATGAGTTCCATTAGTTTCCCTAAATTAGCCAGAAACATGTTTGACATCCTGTATGCAGTGGTGTAGGATGTACTCCATAGAGCTAATATTGCCTTATTTCCCATTTTGGAATTTATATTGGGGTCAATTTTAACCCCCGCCATCCCCCGCCTGGTGGAAGGGGTTAAAATCATCTGAGTCCACATTCTCACTTGAGGCTGCATCATGTGTTTCCCCCGCACTCCCCATCCCTGTGACAGCAGGTCAGGCAGCATGTGTGGAAAGAAGAAGAAATTTAATGCTTTAGGTCAACGACCATTTGCCAGAATTGGAAGAAGTTTGAGGTGTTACAGTTTTTAAGCAAGAACAGAGGCAGAGAAAGGGCAGGGGGGAGTAGGAAAGAACAAAAAGGAAGGATAGAGCGGAAGGCAGGAGAGATTAAATGACAAAAGGGATGATGGTGCAAGGCAAAAAGGGATGGTAATGGGACAAGGAAAAGAACAAAAGACGGGTCTAGAGGAGGTGTGAAGGGCAAAAGCGAAATCAGTAACAACAGATGCTGTCTGAAACAAATGGGGGCAGTGGTTATGATTTGAAATTGTTGAACACAGTGTTGAGTCCAGAAGGTTGTAAAGTGCCTAATCGAAAGATCAGGTACCATTGCACAAGCTTACATTGAGATTTCATTTTATCTTCACCAGGTTTGATGTTGGCCCACTGCAGGTGGTGGATTAATTAAATCTTACAGTTGCCAACTGATGATGTCAACAGTGCCTCGACCCTATTTTAACTCAGACACTCGGGAGGCACACACAGGGTTAACCCTGAACGCTCCACCATAACAAGAGTCCACAGAGGGCCCAGAAGAGGCAAGGATAAAAGATTTTATCCTCATGTGGAATCCTTGTGGGTCAGGTGGAGTTGTATTGCTGTTCTGTGCTCCACAGGAAGATCTTGGAGTTTCTCAGCCTTCCCCCAGTACTTGCCGAATGTCAGGGATCATTTCCTCGACTCTTGCCTCAATTCCCACTTCCCATCGGCCAGCCTGATATTATTCCTCCTGGCTTTGGGTGACGGACAGGTTCTTAAAGTTTAAATGAAACCCGGACTTGCCTCCTTGGTGAATTCCGGTTGCCCAGCTGCATTGGGCCCAACACGCACCAATCCTGGCCTGAGTTAAAATTGACCCCATCTGCCTCCCGCTGAAGTCTTTCAAGGGCCATGCAGAAGGATTTAGCCAATATGGCAGGCTTACAGGGCTGGATTTTACAGTGCCCCGACATCGGGGGTCGTGGTGGAGGGTGCCGGAAAATGTCAACATGAGAGGCCTGCTATGGGCCTCGACACCGGGAAGGCCTGGCCCGATATTGCCGGTGGCGGCGAGGCCTCGTGGTGGCTACCTGCCGCTCGGTGACAGGTGCAGCATTGACATAGTCAAAAAATGCAAATGAATGAATTAAACACTTACCTGCTCCCGCCGTCTGTTCCGGTGCCATATTGGTGGCGGTGGCCGGCACTGCTGGGCCTTTGGATCTCCGCTCGGATTGGTGGAGGGGATGGTGGGAAGGGCCTGAAGATGAAAGTCAATGAACTTTGGGCGGGGGAAGTTCAGGTACACGAGATAAGTATTTTTGGGGGTGAGAGGGCAAGGAATGGACGGAATGGACGTTGGGGGCGTGGGAGAGGGTGATAAGAAACATTTCTTTAAGTTTTTAAATTAAATCTAAAATGCCTATTCCTTTAAATATTTAAACAAAAGGTAAGGGCTGGGAGCCCTTTAAAAATGGCTTCGGCGCCTGTGCAGTGGCACCGAGCGCCATTGCCGGGGACTGACCGCCCACCCCCTCTACGTCATCGTGTGGGAGGGGGTTGGGGGGCGGTCAGCCCCGGCCATTTAAATGAGCTGCCTCGCTGAACAGCACAGCGGCTCCGCGATGAGTATTTAAAATCCAGCCGACAGTCAGCTGCCGGTCTCTGCCAGCGCTGTTAGATGGTGGTCCTCTGACTACTCATACTTGTCCTCAGAATTTTCCCCATTGTGCAGTGTCAACAATGTCAATCCAAGCCTCCCTCCCTGACACCACCAAGTTTGAGATCTTGCCACGCTGGAATATCACACGTGGCTTTTTACCTTAGTGCTCCGCAGCACACAAGCCATGACTTGAAGGATACTGGATAGTGGAATTATCATCACTGAATTCCCCCACTATCAACATCCTGGGGGTTACCATTGACCAGAAACTGAACTGCAGTAGCCATATAAATACTATGGCTGCAAGAGCAAGTCAGAGGCTGGGAATTCTGCAGTAACTCACCTCCTGACTCCCCAAAGCCTGTCCACCATCTAATAGGCACAAGTCAGGAGTGTGATGGAATACTCTCCACTTGCCTGGATGGTTGCAGCTCCAACAATACTCAAGAAGCTCGACACCATCTAGGACAAAGCAGCCCATTCGATTGGCACCCCATCCACCACCATAAACTTCACTCCGTCCACCACCGACGCACAGTTGCAGCAGTGTGTACCATCTACAAGATGCACTGCAGCAACTCGCTAAGCCTCCTTAAACAGCACCTTCCAAACCCGCGACCTCTACCACCTAGAAGGGCAAGGTCAGCAGATGCATGGGAACACCACCACCTGCAGGTTCCCGTCCAAGTTACACACCATCCTGACTTGGAACTATATCACTGTTCCTTCACTGTTACTGGGTCAAAATCCTGGAACTCCCTTCCTAACAGCACTGTGGGTGTACCAAGGACTGCAGCAGTTCAAGAAGGCAGCTCACCACCACCTTCTCAAGGTCAATTAGGGATGGGCGATAAATGTTGGCCTGGCCAGTGATGCCCACATCCTATGAATGAATAAATTTTAAAAAAAAGCATGGCCTACCAGAAACAGATTGGAAAGCAAGGAGAAAATTAAAGTACATCAACTGTAAAGAAAGAAGTAGATCCTTCAGGCAAAAATATCAATGTGTTACATTGTAAAACGATATATTTTTCCAAACAAATATGTGAAACATTTCGATGTGCTGGGTAAATATATTTAAGAAAAATTGCGGAAGAAAACACAATGAATTATAATTTTGTATAATTTATTATGATCTACCATAAAATTATTGAATTCTCTTTGCCTTGAAGCATGAAATCAATGTTTGTACTTCCCTGTGCTGAATTGAGATTCAATTTAAGGAATTACTCTGCTTCTAAATCTATTCAACATTGGTGGAGTGATTTGTTTGTATCATTAGCAGTGAGCAATGAAGGAACTAAATCATTCGGCTGGTATCTTTCCTGAAATGTTTTCTTTTGTTGTTTATGCAGGACTTAATTTAACAACCACTTCTTAAGACGTTCCATAACCTGCTTCACTTCCTGACACTCTCAATTATATTGTGCAGTGGATTTGACAGCAGCTATCGCAACAAGTGCAATTGTTAGACACTACATGTAGGAACAATTCCAGTATATCATAGAATTAGACAGCACAGAAGGAAGCCATTCAGCCCATCCTGCTTGTGCCGACTATTTAATTACTTCAACTCCCCCGCTCTTTCCCCATTGCCCTGCAATTTTTTTCTTTTCAATTATTTATCCAATTCCTTTTTGAAAGTTACTATTGAATCTGTTTCCACCAGCTTTTCAAGCTCGCTGCATAAAAAAAATTCTCCTCATCTTCTCCCCGATTTGCTAATTCTCTCAAATCTGCCTCCTCTGGTAACTGACTCTCTTGGCAGTGGAAACAGTTTGTCCCTATCTATTCCATCAAAAGTCCTCATAATTTTGAACACCTCGGCTGGAATTTTACTGTTAAGAATTGGGTCCCGTCGGGGTCGTGCGGACAGAAAAATGGCGCGCGAAGACGTCGGGCTGGGTCCGCGGCACAGTGGCGCAGTGGTTAGCACCGCAGCCTCTCAGCTCCAGCGACCCGGGTTCAATTCTGGGTACTGCCTGTGTGGAGTTTGCAAGTCCTCCCTGTGTCTGCGTGGGTTTTCTCCGGGTGCTCCGGTTTCCTCCCACAAGCCAAAAGACTTGCAGGTTGATAGGTAAATTGGCCATTATAAATTGCCCCTAGTATAGGTAGGTGGTAGGGGAATATATGGACAGGTGGGGATGTGGTAGGAATATGGGATTAGTGTAGGATTAGTATAAATGGGTGGTTGATGGTCGGCACAGACTCGGTGGGCTGAAGGGCCTGTTTCAGTGCTGTATCTCTAATCTAAAAAAAAAATTACGCGCTGACGCAATTTAACCAGCGTGGGAAGTCGGGCGCGATCGAGTTTGCGCTCACCGCCCGACTAACATCAATTGAGAAGTACTTAAGGTACTTCAGAATCCAATTGACAGAGATTTTATGCTACATATCTGATTTTACGTCTGTTAATCGGGTTGTGGGGCATGTTGGGAACCCGACAGGTTCAACAATGGGAATTGTTCACTCTGGAGGTGGATCATCAGATGAGAAGGACAATGATTCAATGAGTGACAGAAGTACAAATGGTCAGGGGAACGTACAGCAAATTGCACCAGTGCATCCTCGTGCTGCTGGAGGGAGAGTAGTTCACAGAGTTGCCCGGGAGCGACCAAATGTCAGGAGACGTACCTACCCGGTAGTAAGGGCATACCAAACGCGTCTGAACTACCTGCAGCTGTCAGAACGCCAGTGCAGAAGAGGACTGCGGCTGTCACGGGAGAATGTGACATTTCTTTGTGAGATGCTGTCATTGGATGTTGCATCAAACTGTCTCGGTGGCCATCCAATGCCAGTCGCTCTAGAGGTCACAGTAGCTCTTAACTTCTATGCGTCTGGCTCCTTCCAAGCCTCAGCTGCAGACTTGTGCAGTGTCTCACAATCAGCAGCGCACCATTGCATAAAGGTTATGACTGATGCATTGTTTCAACGTGCTGACCATTTCATCACGTTCAAGACAGACAACACCCGTCAGGCTGAGAGAGCCAGAGGCTTCAGCATTATATCCGGCTTCCCAATGATACAGGGCATGATAGACTGTACTCATGTGGCCCTTAGAGCACCAGCTGGATAGTCGGGGGCATTCATGAACCGCAAGGGATTCCATTCAATGAACGTTCATCTCGTCTGTGATCATCGGAAGCGAATCATGCAGGTGTGTGCACGTTACCCTGGTAGTTGTCATGATTCTTTCATTCTCCACAACTCACAGGTGCCTGCAATTTTCAGTCCTCCACACAGAATGGAGGGATGGATACTTGGCGACAGGGGTTATCCTCTGAAGACATGGCTCATGACACCAGTGAGGAACCGAAGGGGTGAGGCGGAGGAACGATACAGCAGGAGCCATGTGGCCACCAGAGTGACAATCGAGCAAACTGTGGGCCTCCTAAAGATGAGATTTAGGTGTCTTGACCGCTCTGGTGGATCACTGCAATACGCACCGTCGAGAGTTTCCAGAATCATTGCTGTCTGCTGTGCCTTGCATAACCTGGCAATTGAACATGGTGATGCCCTAGAGGATGATCAATGTCAGCGCGATGTGTCATCAGATGATGACGACGTTTCTGATGAGGAAGATGGGCATCAGTCTAATGATGATCATGGAGATGAAGCTGAATGTAACTTGGCTCTAAGTACTAGAGAAACAATTGATTCTCTAATAGGAACGCGTTTCAGTTGTAATGATATAAATCTTCACACATTTCAAACTGCTTTATGACATTAATCATTGTGAGGATCTGACAGTGCAAAATCTCTAACCTTTAGGGGGTGTGACAATGCTATGAACCAATCCATCACATCATGAGGGACGTGATCCAAGTGTGTGGCCTCACATTTGAGACAACTTGAGTTGACTAACTATGTAATATCTGACTTCAGGAATGACATGTCCAATAGTAAAATCTCCAATTTGATCAAACACTATTATTTAACAAATCAAATAAATGTATTTCAAATCACCCAGTGCACCAGTAATGAAATTAGAGTGTTTTCTTAATCCATTTACGTGTGCTCATACGTGTGCATAATCCCTCGCCACCAGACTTACCAGAGGCAGGTGGCTGATCTTGTTGTCACCCTGCTGTTCATGACTTGGGCGGACGTCCTCTGCCTGCACGCGGCCGTGAGGGCCCTGGCATCTCATGGTTCTCATGACAAATATCATGAGCACCCTCTATCACCCTGGGATTTAGTGGTTCACATGTCCCTGGCGGAAGGAGCAAGGAGCTGCAGGATGCATCAGAAGCGCCATGAGAGGAGCTCCCATATGCGATCTGCTGCCCCTGTGCCCTCGTGAGGCTCTGGTGGATCTCAATGGTGACATCAGAGCACTGAGTGTCCTCAACCTGGCGCAGTTGCATCAGATTGTGTTCTCTGATGCTCTGGAGGCCACACTCGCTCTGAGGTCCCGAATTGCATGAAGAACTGGTCCCTCCACTGCAACCGCCAGTCTTTCAGCGGAGGAAGCCAGATATTCAAAGGCCTGTGAGTTTGCTGAACTCATACTCTGGATGGATGTCTCCAGAGTATGAGTCATAGCGCACAACATCTCAGGCAACTCCGCTAGATTTCCATGGACCGCATTCTGCACCTGCAACATCGCCCGATGAAAGGATGATCTCAGAGGCACGTCATCAGCTTGCGGCTCTGCACTGGCCTGGCATCCCACTCTCCTCCGAGTGTGTGATGCATCGGCTGATTCTGCCTCTGGTGTCTGGCCCGGCAATTGTGCTGTGCTCACACCAGTATGTGACATTGATTCCCCAGACACAGTCATCCCAACCGAAGTGTCAGTATCTGCTGTGGTACTTGGTGCGTCGCGATGATGTGACGGTGCACCCTCTGAGGCGCCCACCTCCACCTCAGAGGTGGATGGTTGGGCAACGGAAACGCTTCCTGGTACATGCTGTGTTTCACATATAGGGAAAAGCATTGTGATCAGTTTCATCATCAATCCTGCCTTAAGCACAAGTTTGAGCCTCCAGCATGGTTACATCTAGATGATGTTACAATTGAGGGCAACATTCAGTGCATTTGACATTCACCAAATCATTGGCACAGTAGCGGAGCCTCACCAGCCCCCCGCCCCCCACTCACACCACCCCCCATAATGAAGTGTTACACCACATTCTGGAACACTCACTCTCATGGCCAGGTACACCGGCCTGGCCATTTGCCACGGCACATCCTCCTCTATCCTGGTGAGGAATGCCTGGGTGGCTTCGCCGCCACCAGTACGTGACCTCTCCTGGGTATTGTGTGCCCTCTTTTCCTGAATAAACAAAGATACTTATTTTATACATAGTCAATGGCAAATGACACTGTCACCCAAAGGGTTGGTGTTGCATTTCACTGCTGTGGACAGTGTTGGGCGCAACTCTAACACCACAGCATCAGCGTTCATCTCAGACTTGCCCATCATGTGTCCCATTTCAAGGCAGCAGCCAAGCATTGATCATACAGGGCTTCCACATTGCATCATGGGTACACAAAAAAATCTCCCTTGGCACATAACCGATTAGATGAATGAGGAATGCCCCTTACCCAGGCAGAGCGAAGCAGGTCATTGAGGTGCTTGCGGCACTGCATCCATGTACACCTCACTACGCCTTGGCTGCTGACCTCCTCTGCAACCTCCAGCCAGGCTCTCTTGGTCACTTCGGAGGGTCTCCGTCTCCCATCTGAGCTAAACAGAATGTCTCTCCTCTCCTCAATGGCCTGGAGGAGGACCTGCAATGAATCATCAGAGAATCGGGGGGCAACACGATTGCTTCTGCCCACCATCGCCTCTAACAGCAATATTATTGTCTCCCAGTCTTTCTGTGTTTCAAGGTGTGGAGCCTTTGAAATCTCCAGACCTTATGACAGTTGTGTTTTCCTTTACATCAAATGAAGAACTCAGTGCTCTGTTTGAATTCAGTAATCCTTCATGTAGGGCCTACAATCAGCCTTCCGCGTATATGGCCCCACCCCCAATGATGCTGAAGCTCAAGCTCCCGCCCCCGCACACCATTTCTTCTCAGAGTTACGCCACGGGCCCGCTGATTAGGAGATCAGCGCGTGATGCCAGCAGCCATGTGACGCAAAGCAGGATCGGGAGCTTGAACCACTTTGGGCACATCAGCCCCGGAGCCACTGGTAAGCACAAAATTCCGGCCCTCATCTTTACTGAGTCACATTAGAGCGTAGCGACCCGACCCAAATCCAAGTGGACCCGACAACATGTGTCGGGTTTGAGTTGGGTCGGGTCACTTTTCCGAGTCTGGCGTTCGGGCTCGGTTCGGGTTGGACACGCTCTATCACCAGCTCCAATATGTGGCTCCAATGTTAATGTACTTTTTGTACTTGAAAGGTTGTTTAGTTACAGTTTTTTAAAGCTTGTGCAGATAAGCAACAAAGTGAAAAACAGAAGCTAGGTTAACTGAAGGTCGGGTCGGGTCGGGCGCGGGAAAAAATGAAAGGACTTGGGCTGGGTCGGGCTCGGGTTGGGTGTGGTTCTGTCGGGCTTGGGTCAGATTTCATTTGCAGACCCAAGCCGGCCTTTAAGTCACATCTTTCTGCTCCACTGTAGCTAATTTAACTTCTTAATGTAGATAGAAGATGTAGAAGATGCTCCTGGTCAAAATTAATGGCCGCCTAAAGCATTTATATAAATTAGAATCTGAACATGTGTTTTATACCCACCATGTTGCTATTGGCAGTTCCTGAAACCCACCTAAAAACCTTAGTACCTTCAGCCTGGAAAGCTGCCATCACCAGCAAAATGTAGAAAAGTTTCAGGTGACATTTTACTTCGAATGAGAGAGTTAAGTGTTAAGAGAGAAGAGTGGGAGGCCTCCCAAACACCCTGCTGCGCATAACCTACAACCTTGCCAGTCTGAAAGCTGCATGCCCAACCTCCACCAGTTAAGGCATTTGATGGCAGCATCCTTCGCTGCTGTGAGCACTTTCACCGAGACAGCACCTTCTCCTGACCTTGCATTCTCCTTCCTGTTGTGTGCCAGCTTCTCCTGCGAGTAGTCTGGAAGTTGGTTAACGTGTGCACTGTTGAAGGGTATTGAATGTGTGTGAGATGGTTTTAGTGAAGTGTGCATGTTGAGAGGAGGAAGAAAAGAGTGTGGGCAAAAGGGAGAAGGTGTTGCGAGGGAATCAGCAGGTCGGAATGTATGAGTGGAAGTAGAAGAGGGTGCACGAAGTGTCCTGTGATGATTGGAGCAGAGGCAATGGAAACAGGATTTCTAGTGCTGAGGGTGAAGTGATGTGGCAACACTGTGCTGTGATCCAGAGATATGTGAAGGGTTAGGGTTAGAGTAGTGGTTAGGGTTAGGGTATGGGTTAGGGTTAGGATTTAGGGTTAGGGTTAGGGTTACAGTTAGGGTTAGAGTAGTTCTGGTTAGGGTTGGGTTTGGGGTTGGGGTTAAGGTTAGGATTAGGCAGGTTACATTTCTTCTCACAGGTCCCGGGAAGAAAACTTGTAGCGCTTACTTATTCTGCCACCTCTTCCCTTTGCAGCTGAGAGAGTTTCCTGGGTTAGGGTTAGGGATAGTGTTAGGGTTAGGGTAGGGGTTAGCATTAGGGTTAGGGTTGGGGTTAGGGTAGGGGCTAGAGTTAGGGTTATGATTAGGGTTAGGGTAGGGGTTAGCATTAGGTTTAGGGTTAGGGTTAGATTGTTACATTTCTTCTTGCATTGCTGCCAGTTCCTGGGAACAAATCTTGTAGCATTTACTTACTCTGCCACCTCTTCTCGTTGCAGCTGAGAGATTTTCCTGGGTTAGGGTTAAGGTTAGGGTTACAGTTAGGGTTAGGGTTAGGGTAGTTTTGGTTAGGGTTAGGGATGGTGTTAGTGTTTGGGTAGGGGTTAGGGTTACGGTTATGATTAGTGTTGGGGTTAGGGTTAGGGTTACGATTAGGGTTAGGGTAGGGGTTAGCATTAGGGTTAGTGTTATGGTTCGGTTGTTACATTTCTTCTCACATTGCTGCCAGTTCCTGGGAACAAATCTTTTAGCGTTTACTTCCTCTGCCACCTCTTCCCATTGCAGCTGACAGATTTTCCTGGGTTAAGGTTAGGGTTAGGGTTAGGGTTAGGGTTAGATTAGGGTTAGAGTTAGAGTTAGGGTTCAGGTTAGGGTGAAGGATAGGGATAGGGATAGGGTTTTGATTAGTATTGGGGTTAGGGTTAGGGTTAGGGTTAGGGTTAGGGTTAGGGTTAGGGTTAGATTAGGGTTAGAGTTAGAGTTAGGGTTCAGGTTAGGGTGAAGGATAGGGATAGGGATAGGGTTTTGATTAGTATTGGGGTTAGGGTTATGGTTAGGGTTGGGGGTAGGGTTAGGGTTAGGGTTAGGGTTAGGGGTTAGGGTTAGGGTTAGGGATAGGGTTATGATTAGTACTGAGGTTAGGGTTATGGTTAGGGTTAGGGGTAGAGGTTAGGGTTCAGGTTAGGGTGAAAGATAGGGATAGGGATAGGGTTATGATTAGTATTGGGGTTAGGGTTAGGGTTAGGGTTAGGGTTAGGGTTAGGGTTAGATTAGGGTTAGAGTTAGAGTTAGGGTTCAGGTTAGGGTGAAGGATAGGGATAGGGATAGGGTTTTGATTAGTATTGGGGTTAGGGTTATGGTTAGGGTTGGGGGTAGGGTTAGGGTTAGGGTTAGGGTTAGGGGTTAGGGTTCGGGTTAGGGATAGGGTTATGATTAGTACTGAGGTTAGGGTTATGGTTAGGGTTAGGGGTAGAGGTTAGGGTTCAGGTTAGGGTGAAAGATAGGGATAGGGATAGGGTTATGATTAGTATTGGGGTTAGGGTTATGGTTAGGGTTAGGGGTAGAGGTTAGGGTTAGGGTTAGGGTTAGGGTTAGGGGTTAGGGTTAGGGTTAGGGATAGGGTTATGATTAGTACTGAGGTTAGGGTTAGGGTTAGGGTTAGGGTTAGGGTTAGGGTTAGGGTTAGGGTTAGGCATAGGGTTATGATTAGTATTGAGGTAAGGGTTAGGGTTAGGGTTAGGGGTAGGATAAGGGTTAGGGTTAGGGTTAGGGTTAGGGTTAGGGTTAGGGTTATGATTAGTATTGAGGTAAGGGTTAGGGTTAGGGGTAGGATAAGGGTTAGGGTTAGGGTTAGGGATAGGGATAGGGTTGTGATTAGGGTTAGGGTTAGGGTTAGGGTTAGGGTTATGATTAGTATTGAGGTTAGGATTACGGTTAGGGTTAGGGTTAGGGTTAGGGTTAGGGTTAGGGTTAGGGTTAGGGATAGGGTTAGGGTTAGGGTTAGGGTTAGGGTTAGGGTTAGGGTTAGGGTTAGGGTTAGGGATAGGGATAGGGTTGTGATTAGTATTGGGGTTAGGGTTATGGTTCGGTTAGGGTTAGGGTTAGGGTTAGGGTTAGGGTTAGGGTTAGGGTTCGGTTGTTATATTTCTTCTTGCATTGCTGCCAGGTCCTGGGAACAAATCCTGTAGTGTTTACTTCCTCTGCCACCTCTTCCCATTGCAGCTGAGACATTTTCCTCGGTACCCCATCACAATGGAAATAAACCTCATTCATACTGATTTAGCCCCTTCACAGCACAATCCAAAAATTTGGGGTTAGGGTTAGGGTTACGATTAGGGTTAGGGTAGGGGTTAGCATTTGGGTTAGGGATGCGGTTAGGGTTAGGATAGGGGCTGGGGTTAGGGTTAGGGTTAGGGTTAGGGTTAGGGTTAGGGTTAGAGTTAGAGTTAGAGTTAGGGTTAAGGTTAGGGAGAAGGATAGGGATAGGGATAGGGTTATGATTAGTATTGGGGTTAGGGTTAGGGTTAGATTAGGGTTAGGGGTAGCATTAGGGTAGGGTTAGGGTTAGGGTTAGGGTTAGGGTTAGGGTTACGATTAGGGTTAGGGTTAGGGTTAGGGTTAGGGTTAGGGTTACGATTAGGGTTATGGTTAGGGTTAGGGTTAGCGTTAGGGTTAGGGTTAGGATAGGGGCTAGGGTTAGTGTTATGGTTCAGTTGTTACATTTCTTCTCACATTGCTGCCAGTTCCTGGGAACACGTTAGGGTTAGGGTTAGGGTTAGGGTTAGGGTTAGGGTTAGGGTTAGGGTTAGGGTTAGGGTGAAGGTTAGGGTTAGGGTTAGGGTTAGGGTTAGGGTTAGGGTTAGGGTTAGGGCTAGGGTTAGGGTTAGGGCTAGGGCTAGGGTTAGGGTTAGGGTTAGGGTTAGGGTTAGGGATAGGGCTAGGGTTAGGGATAGGGTTAGGGTTAGGGTTAGGGTTAGGGTTAGGGTTAGGGTTATGATTAGTATTGGGGTTAGGGTTAGGGTTAGGGTTAGGGTTAGGGTTAGGGTTAGGGTAATGTTAGGGTTAGGGTTAGGGTTAGGGTTATGATTAGTATTGGGTTAGGGTTAGGGTTAGGGTTAGGGTTAGGGTTAGGGTTAGAGTTAGAGTTAGAGTTAGGGTTAAGGTTAGGGAGAAGGATAGGGATAGGGATAGGGTTATGATTAGTATTGGGGTTAGGGTTAGGGTTAGATTAGGGTTAGGGGTAGCATTAGGGTAGGGTTAGGGTTAGGGTTAGGGTTAGGGTTAGGGTTAGGGTTACGATTAGGGTTAGGGTTAGGGTTAGGGTTAGGGTTAGGGTTAGGGTTAGGGTTAGGGTTAGGGTTACGATTAGGGTTAGGGTTAGGGTTAGGGTTAGGGTTAGCGTTAGGGTTAGGGTTAGGATAGGGGCTAGGGTTAGTGTTATGGTTCAGTTGTTACATTTCTTCTCACATTGCTGCCAGTTAGGGTTAGGGTTAGGGTTAGGGTTAGGGTTAGGGTTAGGGTTAGGGTTAGGGTTAGGGTTAGGGTTGGGTTAGGGTTAGGGCTAGGGCTAGGGTTAGGGTTAGGGCTAGGGTTAGGGTTAGGGTGAAGGTTAGGGTGAAGGATAGGGATAAGGATAGTGATCGGGTTATGATTAGTATTGAGGTTAGGGTTAGGATAGGGGCTAGGGTTAGTGTTATGGTTCAGTTGTTACATTTCTTCTCACATTGCTGCCAGTTCCTGGGCACAAATCATGTCGCGTTTACTTCCTCTGCCACCATTGCAGCTGAGAGATTTTCCTGGGTTAAGTTTAAGGTTAGGGTTAGGGTTAGGGTTAGGGTTAGATTAGGGTTAGGGTTAGGGTTAGGGTTAGGGTTAGGGTTAGGGTGAAGGTTAGGGTTAGGGTTAGGGTTAGGGTTAGGGTTGGGTTAGGGTTAGGGCTAGGGCTAGGGTTAGGGTTAGGGCTAGGGTTAGGGTTAGGGTGAAGGTTAGGGTGAAGGATAGGGATAAGGATAGTGATCGGGTTATGATTAGTATTGAGGTTAGGGTTAGGGTTAGGGTTAGGGTTATGATTAGTATTGAGGTTAGGGTTAGGGTTAGGGTTAGGGTTAGGGTTAGGGTTAAGGTTAAGGATAGGGCTAGGGCTAGGGCTAGGGTTAGGGTTAGGGTTAGGGTTAGGGTTAGTATTGAGGTTAGGGTTAGGGTTAGGGTTAGGGTTAGGGTTAGGGTTAGGGTTAAGGTTAGGGATAGGGCTAGGCTTATGATTAGTATTGGGGTTAGGGTTAGGGTTAGGGTTAGGGTTAGGGATACGTTAGGGTTAGGGTTAGGGTTAGGGTTAGGGTTAGGGATAGTGCTAGGGTTAGGGTTAGGGTTAGGGTTAGGGTTAGGGTTAGGGTTAGGGATAGGGTTAGGGTTAGGGTTAGGGATAGGGCTAGGCTTATGATTAGTATTGGGGTTAGGGTTAGGGTTAGGGTTAGGGATAGGGCTAGGCTTATGATTAGTATTGGGGTTAGGGTTAGGGTTAGGGTTAGGGTTAGGGATAGGGCTAGGGTTAGGGTTAGGGTTAGGGTTAGGGTTAGGGTTAGGGTTAGGGTTAGGGATAGGGTTAGGGTTAGGGTTAGGGTTAGGGTTAGGGTTAGGGTTAGAGTAATGTTAGGGTTAGGGTTAGGGTTAGGGTTAGGGTTAGGGTTAGGGTTATGATTAGTATTGGGTTAGGGTTAGGGTTAGGGTTAGGGTTAGGGTTAGGGTTCGGTTGTTATATTTCTTCTTGCATTGCTGCCAGGTCCTGGGAACAAATCCTGTAGTGTTTACTTCCTCTGCCACCTCTTCCCATTGCAGCTGAGAGATTTTCCTCGGTACCCCATCACAATGGAAAAAAACCTCGTTCATACTGATTTAGCCCCTTCACAGCACAATCCAAAAATCTGGGGCCACTGGTTTGCAATTGCTTTCGAGCACTGTCTGAAAAATAAGTGTCTGTGGCCAGCGTATGAAAAGCACCCCTCTCCTTTAAGAGGTACAGACTGCCTTTAAATAGCATCTGGGCCGCCAGATTTCCTGCTTTCCCAATTGGCAAATTGCATATGGGGGTTAGGGTTAGGGTTAGGGTTAGGGTTAGGGTTAGGGTTAGGGTTCGGTTGTTATATTTCTTCTTGCATTGCTGCCAGGTCCTGGGAACAAATCCTGTAGTGTTTACTTCCTCTGCCACCTCTTCCCATTGCAGCTGAGAGATTTTCCTCGGTACCCCATCACAATGGAAAAAAACCTCGTTCATACTGATTTAGCCCCTTCACAGCACAATCCAAAAATCTGGGGCCACTGGTTTGCAATTGCTTTCGAGCACTGTCTGAAAAATAAGTGTCTGTGGCCAGCGTATGAAAAGCACCCCTCTCCTTTAAGAGGTACAGACTGCCTTTAAATAGCATCTGGGCCGCCAGATTTCCTGCTTTCCCAATTGGCAAATTGCATATGGGGGGCGGGGGATGTGATTGATGTTTGATGGGGCTGATTTAATAATGTAATTGTGTCGTCAAAGGAGACACTCTCTCACTACATGTCTGCTTTACGTGATATGTAAAAATCCACCCCGTCGCCTTCCTGGGATTGGATAGATGGATCCCTACAATGTGGACCCCCACCATTCTCTCCATCACATGACTAAAGACCCACCATTCCAGAGGAGCCAGAGGGAACAGAAGTGCTCCATCCCTCTGGGTGTGAAAGGTTAAGGAGCCAAAGCAGGTGGTTGGAGTTAGAATACAGGTCAGCCATGATCTAATTGAATTGTGGAAGAGGCTCAAAGGGCCTACTCCTATATTCCTCTTACTCCACAATACTAAGCTTCGCACCTCCCTACTCCGTTGCTGCTCCACTACCACCTCTAACAACTTACCTGAGGGCTGCTGCCAGTGAGACAAGAGATCCAAAGACCAACTTGCATGAAAGGGGCAAGTACTTGTGGCAGCAGCTCATCCAGTTAATGTAAATCAGGCCCAAGGACCAATTTCAGGCCAACTTGTGTGCCTGAAAACAACCTGTGTGCCTGAAAACAGGCCATAACCAATTTTTCAGTCTAAGCCTTGTTGTAATCTTCAAATATTCATGTCCATACACTTAAATATTTAAAAAAAACAAATGTTTCGTTTGAACTATAATGCTAATCAAAACTAGAAGTTGAGGCTTTGGGGTTTACATTCACAGAACTGAGCTTACCTCAGACAAGAAAGATCGCGAGGAATAAATCACGATACTCCTACAAAACAGCAATCTCTTTCCCTCTAAAAAGAAAGTGTTTCACAAAAGACATTTGGAATTATAGTGTTTCAGTAACATTTATTTAAATACTTGATACATATGTGATGCTGAATACCTGATGAGAAAGTGTACAATAGCAAAACAACATATTAACAGCTGTTTTCATAAAGTTTTTGATAAACTCCCTGTCGGTTTTAACCTTGGTCCCAGGGACATGAGTTAACCAAAGTATTAAATTGAATCTTGGTTCACAAAATAAATAAATAAATAAATGGCAATACAGCCACATCGACATATCATTATTGTATCATGATTTCTGATTGAATACCTTGTGCTCACGAACTGATAAACGTCAAGGCATTAACCACACAATGAAGGATGTTTGCTGGCAGCTGCAAAAGCAGTCTGACTGTGAAAAGGGAAAATAGAAGAAGAATGGGAGTCGGACCAATACACAAAGGAGACAAAACTGAGGGGATACGGGGAAAGGGGGGGCACTGGGGCTAACTAGACTGCACTTCTAAAGAGCCAGCACAGCACCGCTATGCCGAATGTACTATTCGAGGATTCCATAATTCTCTAAAATGACAGCTGGTACTAGGCAACAACAAGTGAGTGAAATAGCTTAGTAGGTTTCTATCCAACACATCAGTACTTAGAAGACACGGTGAACGCAGATGTTTCATATAATCTGTGATGGAGAGAACAAGCATAAAAAGCAACCCTCAATGGAATTCCTGTAAGATTTCTTCTCTTTAGTCTGCACAACAAATCTGGATAACATCAAAAACAACACGACCCATTGCAACTTTTTAAATTATTAACAATTTGAAGAGCCAAGGAAAAAAAAGCATTTGTATCGTGTACATATAAATGAAATTTTAAAGGCATCTTTGAACACAAATGCTATCTAAGTACATTAACTGAAATCCCATAAACCATTGGAGGGGGTAGGTGTAGCTTTTGTACAAAGGAGATCCAGACCCTTAAAATTGATTCGTTTGGATCACCCTCATCGCTCAAAGAGGTTGTCCAGTGTAGCCTAGCCACACTGACCAGTAAGGTTCCAGTTTCAGCCAGAGGTCATAAGATTTAAAATAATTGGCAGAAGAACAAAAGGGGAAATGAGGAGAACTTTCTTTCTCACTTCAGACAGTTCTTGTGATCAGGAGTGCACTACCTGAAAGGGCGAAGGAACTTTCAAAAGATAATTGGACATTTCTTTGAAGAGGACTAATTTGCAGGGTTATGGGGAAATAGTTGAGGCGTGAGACCAAATTGGACAGCTCTTTCAATGAGCCAGTACAGGCACAAGGGGCCAAATGGCCTCCTTCTGTGCTGTAAAATTCTATGATTCTATACTATGATCACTGGCCTGTACCGAATTGACTGAGCTCAGCATAATGGCTGTTGGAGAGCCTCATAAATAGTCTCAGTGTCCTAGGTTAGGGGAGTAATAAAATTAGCCTTCTGTTTTCTCTCCTGATTACTATCTGACAATACCTGGGAAAGGTGCGGACAGCAGCACTTGGTGAAGCTCCACTGCCCCTGCCCCCCAACCGTATTCAAATTTTCTGCCAATACTCACTATTGAGGCTCATAGCCAAGGCATTTGGTTGAGAGACCAATGGTGAATATAATTGTACTCCAGCAAGAAATTAATACCTTCATAGAGGAGAAATGATGATCTGTGAGGAATAAAAAGTCACGATACAGTTTGAGGAAAGCATCAATATGTCTTTGGATAGCAAGGAACTATTTCCTGCATCCACTACAAAGAAGGCCTAGAGCATTAAAACACCCTGTGATGGTCTGGTAGGTTTTCATTTCATGATATTAATATTTACTGGTCAGGTCACAAAGTCCCCGCAGACTGTAGCAGCAGATTATTTCTTGGAACGTCTTCCGCATTTCGTGACTGCGGAAAGCATAGATGAGGGGGTCGATGACTGAGTTGCACATGATGAGGATTAAGTACATGTTGAAGTGCGACATGAAGCAGAGACAGTAAGGGTTTCGTGGGCAGGAGATCATGAGAATGAGATGCAAGAAGAAGGGAGCCCAACAGACGACAAAGACTCCCAGCAGAATGGTCAGCGTGATAGCCCCTTTCATGTTGGCTGCTTGGCGGATGGCGCCATTGCCAGGCAGGGCGGCGATACGCTTAACGTGCAAGCGGGCCAGCATGAACATGTGAACATAGAGCGAGGTCATGAGGACGAGCATGGTGAAGAACATGGTAATGAGGCAGATGATGACAGTGGTGCTCTCTGAATAAACTATGAAGAGGATCCCCGAGACTGTGCAAGCTGCCCAGATGCCAGTGATAATGGTCAGGGCCCTTCTCACTGTCATGATGTTATGGTAGCGCAGAGCATAGAAGATGGTGATGTACCTGTCAACAGCGATGGCCAGTAAGCTCCAAATAGACGCAAGAAGAGAGGTACAGATCATAGAGTCAAACACATTGTCCATGCTCTTGATCAAGTTGTCCTGAGCCATTAAGAGTCTGCTTTTTAACATGGCGATGAAGATTGTCTCCCAGGCGTTGGACACACTGACCAGCATGTCGGCCACTGCTAAGCTGCAGATGAAAAAATACATCGGAGAGTGCAGGTTCTTGTTTTTGATGATTGCTGCAATAACCAAAATGTTTGCCAAGAGGCTGATGATTCCCAGTGTGAGGAAGACCTCCATCGAGATCCACAGTTGCTCATAGCAGCCCGAGGGGGAGCCATTACTGTGTGAGCCATTGGCGCTGATGAATCCCGTAATGTTCTGGTTTCTGAGGTGTGGGGTCTCCGTTAGCCCACGATGAAACGAGGAGTTCATGCCTGCGACTGAGGACTTGCACAGCCGAATCCCCTGGCTCCAGATGAAGTGCTGCTCAAGTTGGCATCCTGGAATAGGAAACGCAGCTTAGATCTGAAGCATTGATCCTACTACTTTGTTGCAACACTTGACCATTCTTGTTAGGCAGTCTTGAAATTGCTTCTGAAGTAAGGGAGACAGCTTTTGAACCAAAAACATCTTAAAGTAGTCAGAGGAATGTATTTGCCGAATTACCTTAACTTGCAAGTTTTTGCAAACATTGTTTTTAATCAGTCCTTCCTAGGCTTGTATGTGTTAACTGCAGCAGAACTCACTGATAGGAGGAGGCTGTCAAATGGGTAGGAAGTTCCTTTCTTTCTCCTTCCAGTGCCAGTAGGTGCACAGTTCCATTTTTTTCTTTAAAATAGCCAGGCACAGGAAAACGACATCAAATCTATGTGTCCTTGGTAGGAGATTTAACAAGGAATGAGCACCTTTCACATTTTAACAAATCATATCAATCTGTGGTAAGCAAGCTCCGCCCCACCCCACCACAGTTCAGCCTATCACACTCAGGACTAACTTGACTGACAATGCTGTATGTTAAACATTTAAGGAAGGCTCCTGCTTTTGTTATCCCTGGTGATTCAGTTTCTTTCTCAAAGATTTTTGCAGTGTGCATGTTATAAATTAAAGCACGTTGTGGAGATGATTATATTTTCATCAATTTGTGTTGCTTCTTAACTAGTCCCCAATTAGTAACGCAATCACATTTAATGCTTAAATGATATAATTTATGTAGGTCATTTAAACATCCATCAGATTAAAACACCCCTGAAATCTTTGTTCAAAGTTGGCTACAGCTGTACATTAAGTGCAGATATTGTTTTATCCTTCTTGTTTAGGCCCGTTTATTGAGCAAGTTTTAAAAGTGTAATGTTCATGGGCACTGGTATAATTGTTGCATTCTAGTTGTTTTTCTCTTTTGTTGAAGTTATTTATGTATTAGCTCAGTAATCTGTTCTGCTACACCTTTAAATAGCTCAATAAGAGGATATGTGAAGTGAAATGAATGCAATCAAGAAGCTGAGAAACCATGAGTTTAGAAATGTTCTTAAGAGTATAAGCTATTTCAAGACTTGTGTGGAATAGTTTATAATATCGGTATAATCCTGGATGGACAGAATGATAAAGAGTGTTTGCTGTTAAGCAACACCTTGATTTTAAAATTCTCATCCCTGTGTTCAAATCCCTCCATGGCCTCATTCCTCCCTATCTCTGTAACCTCCTCCAGCTCCACAACACTCCGAGATCTCTGTGCTCCTCCAGTCTGGCCTTTTGTGCAAATTAGATCTTAATCATTGCCCTGTTGGTGGCCACGCCTTCAGTTGCCTAGGACCTTGTGTGATTGCCTTTAAGAGTGATGTCCCTTTAAGATCTTAGTATGCTCATGAGCTAAGTGCCAGGACATAGTCATGTGACTACATGCCTACTTCACTCTGTAACTGTAACACCAAGAGGCAAGTCCTGTCAATGGTTAGCTCTGCACTGTAGAAAACCCAATCCCTATCCCAGGCTGATCAATTGGCCCCACCAAATTGATCAGGTCCATGCCGTTACAGGATGCGTCCGAGAGCAAAAAGCGCGGGAATGCTCCATTCATGCAGCTCACAGCTAGAGCTATAAAAAGAAACCATTAAATCACTCAAATGCTGCACAGCCTTCATTCACTCAGCCAGAATAAAAAAAAACTCATAAAACTAACTTTCTTTTAGTTTTGGTGACTGCAGCTTTGACAGTAGCGAAGGTGCGAGAGCGAGCTTACAGCTGGGAAGTCAATTTCAGTGGAAGTTTAAAAGTTAATTCCCTTTTGTTTTCGGAAGACCAGGGACTGCTGGGTAAGGAAAAACTATATATTTGGGTAGTGGCTGTACCCGAGACACTACACGTGTAGTGTCTCCCACCCACCCTCCTCCTCTAACCAAAAAAAAAGGACTCTGTTGTGTTGATAAGGTAAGCTTTTTATTTAAGAAGTTCTGTCCGTTGGATTGCTCACCTTACAAGTTTTGACATTTTTTTTTTTTTGGTTTTTCAGTAGATTTGTTGGGAATTTAGAATAGAGGGAACAGAAGTTAAGGCAGTTGTATGTTCCTCCTGCAGAATGTGGGAGGTAAGGGTCGCCAAGAGTGTCCCTGCTGACTGCATCTGCGGGAAGTGCACCCAACTCCAGCTCCTCGAGAACCGCGTTAGGGAACTGGAGCTGGAGCTGGATGAACTTCGGATCATTCGGGAGGTGGAGGGGGTTATTGAGAGGAGTTATGGGGAGGTAGTCACACCTCAGGTAAAAGAAGTATGTAGATGGGTTACCGTCAGGGGAAGGAGAGGGAACCAGCAGGCAGTGCAGGGATCCGCTGTGGCCGTTTCCCTCAACAACAGGTATACCGTTTTGGATACTGTTGCGGGGGACGACTTACCAGGGGTAAGCAATGGGGTACAGATATCTGGCACAGAGTCTGTCCCTGTTGCTCAGAAGGGAAGGGGGAAGAGGAGCAGAGCATTAGTCATTGGGGACTCCATAGTTAGGGGAACAGATAGGAGGTTCTGTGGGAACGAAAGAGACTCACGGTTGGTATGTTGCCTCCCAGGTGCCAGGGTTCGTGATGTCTCGGATCGTGTTTTTGGGATCCTTAAGGGGGAGGGGGAGCAGCCCCAAGTCGTGGTACACATAGGCACCAACGACATAGGTCGGAAGAGAGATGGGGATTTAAGACAGAAATTCAGGGAGCTAGGGTGGAAGCTTAGAGCGAGAACAAACAGAGTTGTTATCTCTGGGTTGTTGCCCGTGCCACGTGACAGCGAAGCGAGGAATAGGGAGAGAGAAGAGTTGAACACGTGGCTGCAGGGATGGTGCAGGAGGGAGGGTTTTGGTTTCCTGGATAATTGGGGCTCTTTCTGGGGTAGGTGGGACCTCTACAAACAGGATGGTCTTCACCTGAACCAGAGGGGTACCAATATCCTGGGGGGGAGATTTGCTAGTGCTCTTCGGGGGGGTTTAAACTAATTCAGCAGGGGAATGGGAACCTAAATTGTAGTGCCAGTGTACAGGATGTTGAGAGTAGTGAGGTCAGGGATAAGGTTACAAGGACGCAAGAGGGCACTGGCAAGCAAGAACCTGGTTTAAAGTGTGTCTACTTCAACGCCAGGAGCATCCAGAATAAGGTGGGTGAGCTTGCAGCATGGGTTGGTACCTGGGATCTCGATGTAGTGGCCATTTCGGAGACATGGGTAGAGCAGGGGCAGGAATGGATGTTGCAGGTTCCGGGATTTAGATGTTTCAGTAAGAACAGAGAAGATGGTAAAAGAGGGGGGTGGGGTGTGGCATTGTTAATCAAGGAGAATATTACAGCGACAGAAAGGACGTTTGAGGACACGTCTACTGAGGTAGTATGGGCCGAGGTTAGAAACAGGAGAGGTGAGGTCACCCTGTTGGGAGTCTTTTATAGACCTCCAAATAGTTCCAGAGATGTAGAGGAAAGGATAGCGAAGATGATTCTCGACAGGGGCGAGAGTAACAGGGTAGTTGTTATGGGGGACTTTAACTTTCCAAATATCGACTGGAAATACTATAGTTCGAGTACTTTAGATGGGTCAGTTTTTGTCCAGTGTGTGCAGGAGGGTTTTCTGACACAGTATGTAGACAGGCCAACCAGGGGCGATGCCACATTGGATTTGGTACTGGGTAATGAACCCGGCCAGGTGTTAGATTTAGATGTAGGTGAGCACTTTGGTGATAGTGATCACAATTCGGTTAGGTTTACCTTAGCGATGGGCAGGGACAGGTATATACCGCAGGGCAAAAATTATAGCTGGGGGAAAGGAAATTATGATGCGATTAGGCAAGATTTAGGATGTGTAGGATGGGAAAGGAAACTGCAGGGGATGGGAACAATCGAAATGTGGAGCTTATTCAAGGAGCAGCTACTGCGTGTCCTTGATAAGTATGTACCTGTCAGGCAGGGAGGAAGTTGTCGAGCGAGGGACCCGTGGTTTACTAAAGAAGTTGAAGCGCTTGTCAAGAGGAAGAAGAAGGCTTATGTTAGGATGAGACATGAAGGCTCAGTTAGGGCGCTTGAGAGTTACAAGCTAGCCAAGAAGGATCTAAAGGGAGAGCTAAGACGAGCAAGGAGAGGGCACGAGAAGTCATTGGCGGATAGGATCAGGGAAAACCCTAAGGCTTTCTATAGGTATATCAGGAATAAAAGAATGACTAGAGTTAGATTAGGGCCAATCAAGGATAGTAGTGGGAAGTTGTGTGTGGAATCAGAGGAGGTAGGGGAAGTGTTAAATGAATATTTTGCATCAGTATTTACAGTAGAGAAAGAAAATGTTGTCGAGGAGAATACTGAGATTCAGGCTACTAGGCTAGATGGGATTGAGGTTCACAAGGAGGAGGTGTTATCAATTTTGGAAAGTGTGAAAATAGATAAGTCCCCTGGGCCAGATGGGATTTATCCTCGGATTCTCTGGGAAGCTAGGGAGGAGATTGCAGAGCCTTTGTCCTTGATCTTTATGTCGTCATTGTCGACAGGAATAGTGCCGGAAGACTGGAGGATAGCAAATGTTGTCCCCTTGTTCAAGAAGGGGAGTAGAGACAGCCCTGGTAATTATAGACCTGTGAACCTTACTTCGGTTGTGGGTAAAATGTTGGAAAAGGTTATAAGAGACAGGATTTATAATCATCTTGAAAAGAATAAGTTCATTAGAGATAGTCAGCACGGTTTTGTGAAGGGTAGGTCGTGCCTCACAAACCTTATTGAGTTTTTCGAGAAGGTGACCAAACAGGTGGATGAGGGTAAAGCAGTGGATGTGTTGTATATGGATTTCAGCAAGGCGTTTGATAAGGTTCCCCACGGTAGGCTATTGCAGAAAATACGGAGGTATGGGGTTGAAGGTGATTTAGAGCTTTGGATCAGAAATTGGCTAGCTGAAAGAAGACAGAGGGTGGTGGTTGATGGCAAATGTTCATCCTGGAGTTTAGTTACTAGTGGTGTACCGCAAGGATCTGTTTTGGGGCCACTGCTGTTTGTCATTTTTATAAATGACCTGGAAGAGGGTGTAGAAGGGTGGGTTAGTAAATTTGCGGATGACACTAAGGTCGGTGGAGTTGTGGATAGTGCCGAAGGATGTTGCACGGTACAGAGGGACATAGATAGGCTGCAGGGCTGGGCTGAGAGATGGCAAATGGAGTTTAATGTGGAAAAGTGCGAGGTGATTCACTTTGGAAGGAGTAACAGGAATGCAGAGTACTGGGCTAATGGGAAGATTCTTGGTAGTGTAGATGAACAGAGAGATCTTGGTGTCCAGGTGCATAAATCCCTGAAGGTTGCTACCCAGGTTAATAGGGCTGTTAAGAAGGCATATGGTGTGTTAGCTTTTATTAGTAGGGGGGTCGAGTTTCGGAGCCACGAGGTCATGCTGCAGCTGTACAAAACTCTGGTGAGACCGCACCTGGAGTATTGCGTGCAGTTCTGGTCACCGCATTATAGGAAGGATGTGGAAGCTTTGGAAAGGGTGCAGAGGCGATTTACTAGGATGTTGCCTGGTATGGAGGGAAGGTCTTATGAGGAAAGGCTGAGGGACTTGAGGTTGTTTTCGTTGGAGAGAAGGAGGAGGAGAGGTGACTTAATAGAGACATATAAGATAATTAGAGGGTTAGATAGGGTGGATAGTGAGAGTCTTTTTCCTCGGATGGTGATGGCAAACACGAGGGGACATAGCTTTAAGTTGAGGGATGATAGATATAGGACAGATGTCAGAGGTAGTTTCTTTACTCAGAGAGTAGTAGGGGCGTGGAACGCCCTGCCTGCAACAGTAGTAGACTCGCCAACTTTAAGGGCATTTAAGTGGTCATTGGATAGACATATGGATGAAAATGGAATAGTGTAGGTCAGATGGTTTCACAGGTCGGCGCAACATCGAGGGCCAAAGGGCCTGTACTGCGCTGTAATGTTCTAAAAAAAAACACTCAACGATGAAGAATTGCCGATTGAATGGGTGGATAAACAAACTCTAGCAGAGAAAAAAAGGCGTTGAAATGCCTATTGCACAGCTGTATAAACAAACAGACTAGAGTGCTGGAAGCGAGACAAATGGACAAGTTGCTCCTGTCAATCAAACCAGCCAGTCTAAAGAGAATTTTTTTAAAGGGATGATAGTACAGAGTCACAGAACCAGGTCTTGAAGCAGGTTTTAAAGTGAAAGAACAGCAAAAAGATGGATACCAATTTTCCCAGTATGAACTGGAAAGCCTTGGATATCCTATCCGAGTTCAAATTGTTTCAACAGGGAATGTAATTATGCTTTACAGACCAAGTAATTGTAGAAGCAGAAAAACAGGCTGTAAAAATACTAATAGCAGTTGGAAATGAGGGATTGCACAGAATCAAAACCTCAGGCATATCTGAATAGTAGCAGAAAGATTCCACAAAGAAATGGAAAGTGCTGAAAGATCAACACAGATTAAGAGTGAATTTTTGAATTCACTGCCGAGAATTAATGTCCTACAGGCAGCAGCCACAGGAATCAACAAACCAGTTCATCAGCAGATGCCATAGTAAGGGCAACAAATGTGACTTTTCAGAAGCCGAGCTATCAGACCAAATAATGGAGTTGGTGATTGTATCAACACCCATTGAAGCGTTTCAAAAGGACCTCTTAGGGAAAAAGAAAGGTCACAGTATTGACGCAGTGCTGGAGGATGTCAGGAAATATGAAACCACTCTAGCTGGACAACAGCAGCTGCAAGCATGAGGTGCAGCCAACAGTATCAGCACCATAACCAGGTTGAAAAGAGCAAGAAAGTGGTGTGGTAAGTGTGGTTGGTCCCACTCACTGCAAAGTTGTCCTGCATTTCAAGACTTGTGCAAGGCACGCGGTGTAAATGGACACTGGGCCTGCCTGTGCAGGAATTCTGACTCGAAAGGCGCAGCCAGAAGCCACGGTAGGACACGAGCCAACAGAATACAGGTGCAGCAGCACTGCAACAGCAGCAAGGAAAGTGTCAGAGACCGGCACAAATGCAAGCCAATACATGAGGGCCATGGCAAAACAGACCTGAGACAAGACTCAGAAAGAAGTAGTTCTCAGACAGAAGATGAACAGGCGTTCCACATTGCGAACCTGACACATTATGTTGATGAAGTCAAATAATTGGAAGCTTTCACCACTATTAACATCACGAACCCAAAGAAAGCTGGCAAACATACACGCGGGGTGAAGATTGACACCGGAGCTAGTGCGAATATCCTACCAGTCCGAATACTCAAAGCTATGTACCGGAGTCATTGGAAATCAATGATACAACTGACAACTACCGAGTTATCTGCATACAACGGGTCACGCATCCCTTGCAGTGGCACACTAACAATGCAATGTAGCTATGGCAAGTCGGCATGGAAACCACAAACATTCTACCTAGTGGACATGAGCGGACCAGCAGTGGCAGGACTACCAGCGTGTAAAGACCTCAACATCGTAACTATCCATGAGAGCATTGACAAGGAGAAATCTCCAAGGCCCAGAACCCACTCACAGACTCTGACCAGCATCAAACGGTTCAGTCTGGAAACCCAGCAACAGCACAACTATGCCGTGCCTTCACTTCTGCCCACTAGAGAACCGCCAGCACCACAACGAGTCAGAACAGATGGGTACCGCCATGAGGCTAAACAGTTCTCCCCCAATAAGTCCTCGACATTCAGCCCCAGGCCTTCAGATCCAGAGGATGAGGAGAGGTGAAGGACACATAATGTCTTGAAGAGGCAGAGGAGGAATGAGCTCTTCGAGATGAGGTGCCAGAACTTCCAAGAATGACAAGGCCCCAAAAGTGGTCATTTTGAGAAAAGCAACAGAGTATGTTAGCAGGCTGAAGGCAGAGCAACAGGAACTGAATGCAGAGAGGGAGAAACTTCAGAAAGAACAGCAACAGATGAGACACAAATTCCCCGTGCAAGAGTTGTCAAACCACCAAGACGATATATGAACCTTTGAGCCTCTATACTTGTAAAGTTCATAATCTCTATACCCATGTAAATAATTTTGATGTTGTCTAATGTTATATGTTTTCACTTTTAACATACGGTACTTATTTTTGGAAAGAAGGGGGATGTTGTTATGATTGCCTTTAAGAGTGATGTCCCTTTAAGATCTTAGTATGCTAATGAGCTATGTGCCAGGATGTAGTCATGTGACAACATGGCAATCTCACTTTGTAACTGTAACATCAAGAGGCAAGTCCTGTAAATAGTTAGCTCTGCACTGTATATACTTGTTAACTGTTAATAAACCTGTTTGAGATCTTCAACAAACTGAACTCCATGCATCTCATTTATGTTGCATAAGACAACATAAAAAGCTTCTCATTACAGTCCTAAGCTCTGGAATTCCCTCCCTAAATCTCTTTGCCTCTCTACTTTGTTTTTCTCCTTTAAGATACTCCTTAAAACGTATCTCTTTGACCAAGCTTTTGGTCACCTGACCTAATATCTCCTTCTGTGGCTCAGTGTCACTGACACTGAACACAAAAGTCCGAGTGTATCAGGCCTGTGTCCTCAGTACCTTGCTCTACGGCAGCGAGGCCTGGACAACGTATGCCAGCCAAGAGCGACGTCTCAATTCATTCCATCTTCGCTGCCTTCGGAGAATACTTGGCATCAGGTGGCAGGACTATATCTCCAACACAGAAGTCCTTGAAGCGGCCAACACCCCCAGCTTATACACACTACTGAGTCAGCGGCGCTTGAGATGGCTTGGCCATGTGAGCCGCATGGAAGATGGCAGGATCCCCAAAGACACATTGTACAGCGAGCTCGCCACTGGTATCAGACCCACCGGCCGTCCATGTCTCCGTTATAAAGACGTCTGCAAACGCGACATGAAATCGTGTGACATTGATCACAAGTCGTGGGAGTCAGTTGCCAGCATTCGCCAGAGCTGGCGGGCAGCCATAAAGACAGGGCTAAATTGTGGCGAGTCGAAGAGACTTAGTAGTTGGCAGGAAAAAAGACAGAGGCGCAAGGGGAGAGCCTACTGTGCAACAGCCCCAACAAACAAATTTCTCTGCAGCACCTGTGGAAGAGCCTGTCACTCCAGAATTGGCCTTTATAGCCACTCCAGGCGCTGCTTCACAAACCACTGACCACCTCCAGGCGCGTATCCATTGTCTCTCGAGATAAGGAGGCCCAAAAGGAAAAGGAGGCTCAGTGTCAAGTTTTGCTTGATTATATTCCTGTGAAACACCTTGGTACGTTTTACTATGTTAGAGATGCTGTATAAATAATTGTTATTGTTATTCTGCAGATGCTGCACCTTATTAGCATTCCAGATGTTTGCCTTTAGCGGTTAAATGCTGACATGTCATTGTGTGTGGTGTTAAAAAGTGGCCTGCCCGGATTCAGGAAAATGCGATCGATGTGCAGCCTAGCCAGTGCACCTGGAAGCAGTCTCTCGAGGGTAAATTTTTAAAAAATACTGACCTGAATGTGGAGCCAGGAGGCACAATGTTGCCTCCACTCAGTTCCAGGACAGAGTCAATGCTAGTTGCTAATCCCTGTTCAGCCCCCTCCTAATCATTACCCCTCATTCTCCTGATTAGCCCCCTCCCTCCTGAACACTGCCCCCTTCTCCTGATCAGCCCTCCCTCCCAATCACATCCTGTCTCTCTCGATTTCTTACCCACTCTTGATTGTTCCCCACCCTCCTTCCCCTGCTGATAGCCATACCTTCCATCCCAGGAAATACCTGACAGCCGCTGCAAACAACACCACAGCCTGAAATCCAATAATGCGCGAGGATGCCCCGTTCGAATGAACACCTCACCAGTCTCATTTAAATGAGGCCCAAAGCCTAATATTGGGCGTGCCTCAGGCCAATCCATTCTGGTGCAGGGATTGGTCCCTGCATCCAGCTTGCTGGCATGAACCAGTTTCTAGACCTAGGTGCCCACATTTCATTTTCATAAACATTGTTCAGATAATTTCCTTCATTAGGTATTACATAAAATTACATAGTGCCCACAACATAGTAACAGGCCATTCGGTCCAACTAGTCTAAGCCAGCATTTATGCTCCACATGACCATCGTCCCACCTCCCTTCATCTCACCCATCAGTATATCCATCAGTTACTTTCTCCCTCATGTACTTTTCTAGCTTCCTTACTAAAGGATGGTTTAATTTGTTCTGATGATTAAGAGATCCAGACTGTATCTTATCTGGGGCGGTAAACTATCATCAGTAAGTCTGAGGTAAAGAATCTTGCCAGCAGAAAAAGAAACCATAGCAACCCAAGCTTGACTGTGGATTCTTTCTCTAAAAATGGACTTTGGCACCTCATACAGAATTGAAAGCATATGGTTTCAGCACAGCTCCTATATGGTTTATGTCTCTTAACCCTTTTACTGCTGAATGAGTGGGACTTTGGGCAGCTTGTACAGTAAGTCTTAATGGTAGAGAGAGTAAAATCCAATGTGTGAGAGCACTGAGAATTTCAGGAGCATTTGAACACAATTTACAGGCTTTGGGCATTTATCAAGAACGTTAACGTTTTGCTATGACAGACGCTTGCCTTTGATTTTATTAATTATTTGATTAAATTGTCCAATTTCAGAATCAAGAAACAGAAAAGCGAGTGATGGATACAATCTAGGATACTCACGGCAATGAAGTTAAGGTGATTTTATACAGAATTGTGTTTAATTTGATGGAAAATTAAAAACCTGTTTGCTCTGTTCTGGGAACCATCAAATATAATTTATTTTAGGAATAAGATAAATTGGTAGGTGAATGAATCAAAAGCAATAAAGCAGCCTGGACATTACACTGTATAATATTACCATTCATATCAAGGTCCTTTGTTTGCTTTTTTTAACACAGCTGTTGATGTATCTAAAACAATACTGTTGGAAAGGGAAGTGGAATCTTGCTTCAAGTGTTTGTATGATTACATTGCACAGAATGATTTTCCCAGATAATATTCTTTGTGGTTACTGAAGAACACCATACTGAATGTCTAGTTATAATGTTCGAGAGGGAAGACCATTCATTATCAGTTTAATGGGGGAAATCTTTGTCGTCAGGACCTGGCCAGTAATGTGGGGGAGTGAGTCACCCGTCTGTTGGAAAAGACACCCATTTGTCAATCCATTCATTGCAATGTAATGAAAGCCGTGTCTGTTCTATGACGGATGGGTGATGCGCTCCTCTAGATACTGTCCAAGCGGTGAAGAGGTAAACTTATCCCTGTCTTCCTAACCCCCTTCCCTTTTGTCCAAGTTTTTATTCAACAGTAAATCTGCCAAGACTCTGCTGGACAATTATAGTCATGAAATATTTCCTGATAGGTTAAAGAAGAAACAAAAAAAAGTGGTTGAGCCATGAAGCCCAAAGTATGTTTTATTCAAAGACAGGTGGGATTTTTTTTCTAAAAAAAGGAAACTGTTGGAAATAAAATACCCAAGGATTTCTTGCTTTTCTGGGATTACAGCCTCTTTCCCTCATTGTTCATGCTTTCTGTATGTACAATGCTGAAACTAAAGGGCTGATTTTAACCCAGCAAGCAGAAACAGGGCAGGCGAGGGAAATACAATCAAGTCTGAGGCCTCCCTGCTCCCTTTAGGTATCTAGGAACAGGAGAAGGCCATTCAGCCCCTCAAACCACCCATTCAATGGGATCATGGCTGATCTGTATCTTAACTCCATCCACCCGCCTTGGCTCCATGCCTTTTTATACCCTTGTCTGGCAAAAATCTAACAATCTCAGATTTAAGATTATTAAGTGAGCTAGCATTTACAGCTTTTTGTAGGAGAGTTCCACACTTCTACCACCCTTTGCATGAACAAATGTTACCCAACTTCTTTCCTCACTGGCCTGGTTCTGATTTTGAGGTTATGTCTCCTTGTCCTACACTCCCCACTCCGACAGTGGAAAACTTTTCTGTCCATCTACCCTATCAATTCCTTTAAAAATCCTAAAACCTCAATCAAATCAACCTCCCCCAGCACACCACACCCCCGAACAACATTTTTACTGACCTGTCCAATGTCCTTCACAAGTAAAGGTCAAAGTTGAGCTCTGATGATGTCATACCCACTATGCACATACCGTGCCCCTCCACCCAGCATTTTAATTCCTAATATTGGATGCCAGTCTTTGAGCCGCCAGCAAAACCAAGTGTGATTGGCGTCTGAGGGCTCCTGAGGTCAGGTCTCTCTCCTCATCATATGGACCATGCTTGCTTGTTTCTTCTGAATGGATTGAGACTTGGAGGAGGAGAAGCAGCAACAGCAGCCTCAGCAAACGCCACTGGCACCTGGGTCTCTCACGAGGCAGCAGCAGAGAAGGGCTGCACGCCAGAGGCAATATCAAGCACACAGGGTCTATAGACTGTCATTCACCTTCTCAGACCTCCCCAAGCAACAGTGCAGGAGGAGGCTACACCTCTCGAGGCAGACGGTCGCAGAAATCTGTATCCTCCTGCAACAGGACCAATGCATGGCGGGGGTGGGGGGTGGATTTGCAAGCCATGCCAGTGGCCCTCAAAGTCACTTCAACCCTGAATTTGTATGGTACTGGATCCTTCCAATCTGTGACGGGGGCATCAGCTGTTATCTCCTGGGCTGCAGCTGATAGCTGCATTAAGCATGTGACCAATCCTCCCCTTGTCAGAGCTGATCACTACATTTCCTTCCCCACTGACCTCAGCAGTCAACAGGCTGGGGGCTCGTGGCTATGCAGCAGATGCTAGCTTCCCCAGTGTGCAGGCATGCAACCCCACGGCACCCTAGCATCGCAGATACAGTTCTTCCAAACCAGTGACCTCTACCACCTAGAGGTACAAGAGCAGCAGACACACGGGAACACCATCAGCGACAAGTTTCCCTCCAAGTCACACAGCATCCTGACTTGGCACTATATCTCCATTCTTTCACTGTCGCTGGGTCAAAATCCTGGAACTCCCTCCCTAACAGCACTGTAGGTCTACCTACACCACATGGACTGCAACAGTTCAAAAAGGCAGCTCACCACCATCTTCTCAAGGGCAATTAGAGATGGGCAATAAATGTCGGTCTTGCCAGCGATGCTCTCATTCCAAGAATGAATTTTAAAAAAGTCAAAGAATGAGAAATACTTTTCTCATGGAGAGTAATTTGCATCTGTTTTGGTCATTGTCCTCTACATTTCTCAACATAGTGCCTTTAAGAAGGCGGGGAAACCCATGGAAGCGAATGACTCAGCTAATCTGCGGATGCTAGTTGCAACTAGATTGCAGCAGTAAAAGTCCGTTGGTTGCTCACCACTGCAATCTTGTAGATCTACTCTTCAGGGTGCCTGGTTAAATCCAGCTTACCTTCTGACAATACCTGTTCTTGAACAAACTTTGTTGACTAGCTGTTTTCTAACTGACTGCAGTAGTGAACACCTTTCACCGTGCAGTCATCCACTGATTGGTAAAAAGGCTATCCATCAGCGAGCTTTCTGTCCTGATCCCTGAAATCCTATTCAAATATAAATAGTGCCTACATTGTGGAATCTATACTCTTTCAAATTTGCTGGGAGGTTGGAAAATGATAGAAACAAAAACAGCTCCCTCTGCCAAATGAAATGTTTCAATCTCAATTCCAGTGGCCCTGCTTTGCTCCACTCATTAAGGATAATCCACTGGAAAACAAAGGAGACCTAGGAGTAGAGTTTCTGCTTTGGGTACAATTGGGAAATTGTGCCTGAAATTAGGTTGGTTTGGTTACAGTTCAAGGTTCCCCTAAAATGCGTTTGCATAATCACAAACAGAAAATCTTCTATGAACCAGCTCAATGGGGGAGTGTAAATGGTATTGTATTAAAAGGTATGCCTTGATATTTTGAGAGATAATCTGGTGCAGTTCGATTAATAAAGCTGAAAATAGGTTTAAGACAAAAAAGTAAGCATTTGTAATAAGCGTGTCCAGTCCTCCACCTGTGAGTAACCTGATATAAAATCACTGAAAATTACTTATAAAAGACTGAACTATTTAATAGTTCCATTGGCGTACAGACTAGTCAGTTTCATAGTAAATTAAATATTTTTTGATATGAGAAAGCGTTGAAAACATGCCCATCAACATGTCCCTCTAAGAGAATGAACGCAATTTGAAGGGCCTTCCTAAACCAGAGCAATCAGCAGCATCTGGGAATGCTGAAATGAGGGCATGGCTGGTTTTGAGGGCGGGGCGTGATTCAGACATGTTGAATCTTAAACTTTAAATACAGGATCATAGAACGTTTAGGGCACAGAAAGAGGCCACTTGGGCCACCGTGTCTGCGCCGGCTGAAAAACGAGCCACCCGGCCTAATCCCACCTTCCAGCATTTGGTCTGTAGCCCTGCAGGTTACAGCACTTGAGATGTACATCCAGACACCTTTTAAATGAGTTGAGGGTTTCTGCCTCTACCACCCTTACAGGCAGGGAGTTCCAGACCGCCACCACCCTCTGGGCGAAAAATATTTTCCTCATCTCCCCTCTAATCTTTCAACCAATCACTTTTAACTGGTGTAAAAGATTGTGGAAAACCGTGTAGTAAGTGGTTTTGGGTGTAGCTCACTTACGTTTAAAATTCCCCGATCTTTGGTGCTGGTTTGGCCAATTCCGCCTGGTTCAGGCTGATGTAATCAGCAGCAATTTGGTCCTCCGACTGGTCCTAGTGTGTGTGCTGGCTGTTTTTAAATGGGACAATTCTTACATAAACATCTCATAACCAGGGGCAGACAGCCAGAGGGGTAAACATATACCTACCATGGCAAGCATTTAGCAGCAAATGGTGGCAACAGCAAAACAGTTCTTATTCCACCTGGTACTGTGCAAAATTCATAGCTCAGGTACTTCACCCAGATGTAATCTCATTGATTGATGTCTTCTATGCTCTTGCCACTCAATTAGAGGCAGTAGAGCCGGACACAAGAATTGATATAATTACCTCTCAGGATTACACTATTGGCAACAACTGACGATTAAGTTCTCAATTCTTAGTGCAGTGGAACATTGTTACAATATGGTTCCCAGTAACAGGATCCAGGTTATCACCTTACACCTTGATGCTGCTCCAATGCTCACAACTCATTTCTACTGGTCGACTAGTCTTCTGCCCAGCCTTTCCTCTCCAATGCACTGGTTTCGTTTTCAGATGTGTTCAGTCCTAATCGAAGGCTTTACTCAGCATTCAACAATTTGCTCTTTATGCGGCTACGCAGCATACCAAGACAAAGAATGAGCAGGTGAAGACTCACCAACTGTGGTGGGTATTTTATGTGCCTCGCAAGCATTCATGGCCAGTGGAGTGAGCGTGAGCTGAGATTTCGATTTCCCGAAGGTGGGCAGTTTTCGTGAGATTACGTCAGCGGCGTGTTAACGGCGTGTCGGGGTTCACCCCGTCCTGTGGCAGATTCCAGCTTTCCATATGTTTGCATAGCATAAACACTCATTACCCCATAGTTATTTCAAATGAAGTGTCAACGATGCATGGGAATCTCGTGGCACCCAGTTCACATTCAGTTAAAAGTGGCTTGCACCAGTCGGTTTGGCAGTTGTGTCTGAAGTCAGTGGTTTTATTTCTTGAGCTCTTTGGCACAAGGAAGGCCAACACTGGAATAAATGTTTGGTTCCAGGCTTGGGAACAGCAAGGACGATTCTTTGGCTGTGATGGTGGGGAAGGCTTTGGGGTGGAGGACACAGGGTGAGGTATCAGGTGGGTGGAGGGAAGGGGAGGGTATGGTACAGCGATCAGGGTGTGTACGAGGTGTTTTCTTTGTTGCTGTTGGGTGGTGGGGTGATGGTGGTGACGGAGTGATGAGTAAAGGAAAGATGGAATTCGGTGCTGGAGTGGGAGAGAAAAAATAAAGAATGAAGTAGTGTGATAAATAAAAATGATTGAAGCTATATTAATCTTAAATCTGTGCAAAGGAAAAGAGAGCAGGCAGGCTAGTAGCATCCGCTGTGAGCTCGAAGAACTGTAACAAAAACTCTTTAAATATTGCCTCAAACTTTTCCACTTTGTTTTTTCCTTCTGCTCTTTTCTGTCTCTATTTGCATGCATGTATTGTGTATGCATGCTAGCGTGGGTGTGTCGTGTATCCGTAGGCGTCAACCGAATTAGAGTTTAAGTTCAAGTTTAATAAATTTCAACTTTTCGGTTTGAGAGGTAATTATATGTTTGAGTCATAAATGGGGTGGTGTGATCTGTCCAAGGGCAAGTGCTCTCCTCATTTCTCCATGCTTCACAGTCCAGCGCTTTCCTCTTCAGTTGCTCATAAGCGCCTCCCATTTTTTAATTTCCATGAGAAATGAGCAATTTTGACTCGGGAGAAAGTACATGATCTGGTTTCTTGTTGCCTTGCTCACCTGCATTAATAATGATTATTATACGATTCTTTCAGTGTTTAACAGTGAAAATCAGCAGATAAATGAAATTCATGTATTCTGCTCCCTTAAAGTGTACTGTTTCCTCAGTAAAACCCCAGATTAAGACTTAGTTTATTTATGAAGTGCAGCAGCTAGACAAGGCAAGGCTCTTCAGTATTATCTCAATCTTGCAGCAACCAGACCAGTCGCCATTAAAGGCTGCCACCAAAAAAAGGTAAGTTCATAAATGTGGAACCTCCCACCTCCCTAATCTCTTGATTGTCTCCCCTTCCTCCTAAACTTAGCTGCCCTGGGCTAGCAGCCCACCCAGCCAATCGCACACCTCCAACCCGCCTCTTGACCGGAGAGCTGTCTCTGGGGCAGGGACTGGTATCTGCAGCTCACTGTTAATGTACCTATGAGGCCAACGAACTAATTTGCTGTGATCCTACCACCGGACTCTTTGAGCACATGCAGTGTGCACTGGACCCGGATCCTGCCCCCATTTGAGCGTGATCTGAATTCTAGGCCATAATCTTTTAACAAATTCAGGAAGCTTGATCAGAACACCTGACCCTCAGCCCACAAGGATCTGTTAAATAACATAATCATTAATGTGCAGCCATAAACTGATCTGCAGTATACCTCCGTCAAATGCTGTTGCTGGGATAAGGAAGACTTGTGCTTAAATGTAGTGACTCAGCATGAATTACAAAATGCTGTGGCTACTGATAAAGATACTGAGGAAAATCGTTTTGAAAGAGACTTTTTAATTACAGCTTAAAGACCGCTTTGCGAAACCTGATTAAGCCTTCGATTAAAAAATTACCTTCGCAGAGAATGATTTTCTCCACAGGTTCTTATGATGTTAACATCTGCACTTTCTTCCATATTTGGAATGGAGAGGAAATCAGAGGCACCGATAGGATGAAGATCTCCCAATGTCTGGAGCTGACACAAAGCAATATCAGAGCAGTTCATTAGTCCAGGCCAAGGGCTCAAAGCAAGAACGTCAATTTAATAAGGACGTTGCTTTGTTCCCATGCAAACATAATCATTCAAAGCAAAAATACTGGCTACAAGAGCAAGGAAAGAACACATGTTATACTGAAAAGAAAAAGATTTGCATTTCTATAGCACCTTCCACAACCTCAGGACGTCCCAAAGTGCTTTACAGCCAATGAAGTACTTTAGAAGTGTAGTCACTGTTGAAATGTAGGAAACGCGGGCAGTCAATTTGCACACAGCAAGCTCCCACAGCGGCAGTGTGATAATGACCAGATTATCTGTTTTAATTTTGGTACTCTAATTCCAACTCTAAGGATCTCTCATCAGCTGCTGTTCCATTAATTCCTTGTCGTATTCTCTGGTCATTCTCCCTGACTTGGTTGCCACTAAATATATATGCACAAAGGCATGATTCCATATGTTATTGCACAAAATGATAAGAGAAAACAGGCCACTGTAATCTGTTACTGTCCACATTTAACACGTCCTTTCCAATATTTATGCCACCTGTTTGTCTTTAATAAGCATACATATTATGATAATGGTGTCAATATTTGTTAATGGGGAGATGTTGCTAAGCCATCTCTAAAACTATGTGCAAACAAAAATCATTCCACACGTCTGGTGCTGCATGATATCCTCAGAACTGTCTGAAGTTAGCAAAAGCTCTGAGAAAAACATAACCAAATGTCAAGTTCTCAAAATTCAAAAGTGTCACCTGACTCCAGAACACCTGCAGTCACATCCCATTGCCTACTTTTCACAAAATAAGCAATATTATAAATGCCCCTGAGGCAGTGCTGGTGTGAAGGAATCCGGCTATAAAAAGGGGTTATAAGTTTAGAAGAGTTATTTTCCTATGAATTTGGGACTAAAAAATGAAAAGCAGGGTTCATCTTCCTAAAAGGTTAAAAAGTGTTCATTGGCATGCTTCGGACATTCCTCTGTGGTGAAGGGCTTGCCTCATTGAGAACACAGTTTGCAGAGGATCACAAAAACTACCACAGTATAATAGCTGATAAGATAGTCTTGTGTAGACAGCCCAAAAACACAGCCAACTAAAATTTTGACAAAACTGACTAAACCCAAAAAACTGAATTATAATCTTGAAACACAGTTAGGTGACAAATGGATATTGACAAGCACAAGAGACTCACAGCTTGCTGTTAGCCCAGCCCTGCTTATAGTTCAAATAAGGCAGATCTTAATTAGAAATTAACCGTTATACAGCCTTATTTGGGAAATAAAGGGGGATGAAACTACTTGCAAAAGAGGTAACACCCACATACATAAAAAATTAGCTGTGCAACTTTGCAACTTAGAGACAGTATAAATATTGGAACCACACAGTGGATTTTTAGATTTGTTAGACTTGCTCCAATGTGTCTTACAGTAAAGGTGGGGCTATTCGGGTGAGGCGAAGATAGTTATCCCCTCAACTGGGACAGAGGTATCTCGCTGAACTCTGTGGCCTTCTTCTCAGAGATTGAATATAAATGTTACTTTAAAAACTGATGGATATCTTAAATATTGTACTGTAATAATATTTAGATTTATAAATTTGATTCTCTACTAAAAACACGATTATACTTTCTTTCTTTTCCCAGAACTATTAATGTTGCGATTCACTATCTCACCAACTGTGAGTTCGGTTCGGTTCTTTAATAAACGTCCATATAATTTAGAAACCATATTATCTCACATAGTCTTCTGTATCGTTAACTCATGAACACATCTCCGTGCACTGTTTGGTGGGAGGTACATTACTGAGGAGAAATACCCAGACCCTTTTACAATCCAGGCTGTTATAATCTGGCTAAAACTTGTTAAAAAAGGCTATCTGAAGGACGTTAATATTCTCAGTGGGTTCCTTTCCGTCAGGGAGAGTTAGATCAATTTTTCAGATCCATTCAAGTGTCTTGAGGTTCTGTTTGTCTCCTTAAGTGAGAGTGATCAAGTATATCTAATCTGGAATAGCCCCAAAACGGGGCTGGGATTGTAATTCACCAGTATAGTTGGTCTCTGAGTTGCTTGTGGGCGCTGCATTCCCCATCTACTACCTTCCACCCTTACTCCCTCAGCAAATGCTGAAGGTGCACACGCACAGGTGCGGGCACCTCCCCATACCCAGCAGGTATGGTAGCACGGTGACCCCACTCTGACCCCAGGTACCCTACAGCAGGGCCAGGAGTCGGGTTACCAGCCCTTCTGGATTGCGCTGCGGTCTCCAGGGATGAGAGATTAATCTTCAGAACACATCTGTGAGCAAATCTTTGGAACTGAGAAAAAAAGTTGTGTCTTATTTCTATTTTCTTTGAACACTTTTGTCTACTAGTTAGAAATAACTGGACAAAGGAAAAAAGGCAATTTGACATTTTTTAAACTCCTTCATGGAATGTGGGCATTGCTGGCAAGGCCAGTATTTATTGCCAGTCTCTAATTTCCCTTGAACTGCTGCAGTCCATGTGCTGTAGGTACACCCACAGTGTCATTAGGAGGGGAGTTCCAGGATTTTGACCGAGCAACTGTGAAGGAATGGTGATATATTTCAAAGTCAGGATGGTGTCAGGAAAATGTGATTTTTAATCCACCAGCTGGAAACCTGAATTAAATTTAAAACAAAAGAAACAAATAAAAGGCGACTCTATACGAGCAGTTAAAGATGGCCACCCCAGTTTGCATCACTGTACTCCACATTCCAATGCATTGAGGTGGAGACGGATTGGCTGCACAGATCCATCAAGAACAATGGCCTGGGGAATCTGAGTGAACCACCTATCCTGTTCCCATTAGCAAGGCATCAAGGCCATTACCTGAATATTCAACTGGTGGAGACAAACCACTCATACCTAATCACTTGAACAATGAGACCCTAGCTATGAGACGGGAATTCCTAGACAAGGAATGATTAAGTTGCAAAAGGGAATACACACTGGCAACCACCATGCTTGAATCACTGGGTGACAGTCATGTGATAGGCCCACCCTTCAAGTGCTTAAGCTGGTGCTTTCTCTGCAGTAGAGAGACAAGCAGCTAGACACTGATAAAGGAAGACCCAAGTGGTGTCCCTCCTTCCTTTCTCTGTCTCCAATCCACCTTGCAAGCTTTGAGCCCTGCCTTCTGACCGTGACCACCTGAGCATATCCCTGCTGCTGACAGAGGCTCCTTGAAAGAAATCATCTGCATTGCTGTCTCCAGGAGAACCACTGAATCAGCCATACACATGTTCAAACCAGAAGCTTCTGGACCACCAAAGTACAGTCACACAACCACCGGATTCAGCCTGAAGCCAACTGAGTCACCAACCTCCACAGATGTATACTCCTTTTATTTTTCGGGACTCTAATTTGAGCAATCGTTCCTTCCCCACTCTGTAACCTATTTGTGTGTGTGTGAACTTAGAGTATGCATGCATGTGTGTGAAAGTTGGAGCGTAGTTTATTATTTTACTTAGATCAGTTTAAGTACAATAAAGCTAACCTCTTTCTTTCTTAAACTCAAGAAAACTTGTCCGATTGGTTCCTTTCATGATCACGGCATGCAAACAGTTAAACACTCACTGAATTGGCATGTTTCTTCAAAAAGAAATAAAGCTGTTGTGGTCAAACAAGGAGAGGGAAAAGAGGGCAACCCTTCAATCCTTCCTCACCTGATCGTAAAGATGGTGAGTGTCTTGGAGGGAAACCTGCAGGTGGTGTTATTCCCATGTGTCTACAGTCCTTGTTCTTCTCTAGGTGGTAAAGGTCGCGGGTTTGGAATGTGCTGTTGAAGGAGCCTCGGCGAGTTGCTGCAGTGCATCTTCTAGATGGTACACACTGCAACCACAGTGTGCCGGATTTGGAAAGAGTGAAAGGCAGTCAAAAATGATCTAATCGGGTAATGAAAGTATAGTCACTTTTCTATTGGCCCATGGGAAGGCAGGGCACTATGAGGATGATGTATTGGTTGGCCAATGGCAGGAGGGAGGGGTGGGGTAGTTGACGGCGGGAGGTCATGTGATGACACCTCCAGAATAAGTCCAACCAGAGTTGGTAACCCTAGTCAGGAATGGAGGTCACGACCCCCACACACTCTCATATCCTTACCCTGGTGGAGTGGCACCAAGAACCTCTGAGGTCAGTGTCTTTACAAACTCTGAGGTAAGAATTCTCCTACAATGCTTGTAGAGAATGCCAGGTACACATAACGCAACTTATAAAGTAATACATTCATTCTGGATTGCCACCTGGTACCAGTGACAAGCGACCACAGACTAATAATGTGGCTTAAGGTGGGAAGATGGGAGAGGGGTAGACACAGGCCTGAAATTTGATCGGAGTTACCCTGCCAATACCACCGCACTTCCGGCAAAGTTGCAGCGATGGAGCAGGAGCAGCTCCAAGAAAATTCCTGCCAACGATTTTAAAATGTAACTACAGACCTTTTAGGGCTATTATTCTCCTCAATGTGTAGAATTGCTGCGTTTTTAGAGATTAAAAACATGCTCTTTGGGGATAAGAATAGAAAATGCTGGAAATACTCAGCACGTCTGGCTGCATCTTTGGAAGGAGTAACAGAGTTAACGTTTCAGGTCGATGACCTTTCATGAGAACTGCAAAAAGTTAGAAATGTAATAAGTTTTAAGCAAGTGCAGAGGCAGAGAAAGCGGGGAGAGGAGGAAAGAGCAAAAGGAAAGGTTTGTGATGCTCTTCACGAAGTGTGACAGCACCAGACAGTACATGTATAACAAACAGGCATTCAGTCCAACTCTGAAATCTGACTCTCAGTGATTCAAGTTTATGTGGATAAGGAGTTGTCTACTGGCTGAAGCCTTTCTTTGATGTCTGTTACTAATAAGGCACAATAAAACTGCATCACGGTTGTATTGCCATCTTTCTGAACTGTGCTATCGCTGTGGGAAAGAAATGTAAACCACCGTGTTGTAAATTGAAGTTTCCCTGCAGACTGACCCTGCAGTTCTTGCAAATAGGGAGAGTATTATTCACTCCAAGATCCTTCTCGCTGACTGTACAAAGCATATTAAAATCAGGTAAATAAATTTGCATGCCCATCGCCAGCCTCTCTAATTAAACATCAATTATGTTAAAGAATATGTAAATATCCTATGACAGTATTTTCCCCCTTCAATTGTTTTCTGAACTGTTAGCTCACCCTTTGAGGTCAAATTTTCTTTTACGGGTTAGGATTTCTCTGTGTGGAAACACGCCTGAGTGCATCTGGAATTTGCTTATATATAGGTGATTATGTGTTACAGTCTGGCCAAAAATCAAGACTCGATATTTGTATCTGCCACCATCATATGCAGGGGCAATTAGAAATTGGGAGTTTCTGACCTTTGACCCTGGAAAGATCTATGGGGCGTAGGTTCATTTAAATGGGAGGAAATCAGCCAGGCTCTGTTAGCAAATCTCCTTGTAAGCTTTTCCTCTCTGCACTCTGCTAAGGTAATGCTTAATGCCCAGGAGGTAAGGGTGACAATCAACCCCCTAGTCCCTTGACATAAAGATCAGAAACATTGGGGCAGAGACTTGCAACACTTCCTCTCCTTTAATGTTGTTCAGGAAGTTCCTGGGTTTCTCACAATGGACAGGATTGGGCCTGTAGCTTTCGTTAGCACCAATGCAGAAGTAGAAAGGAGGAATTTGGTGCCTCATGTGAGAGTGTTAGACTGTACTACAGTACAGTAAAGGATAGGAGCAGACAAGAAGGGCTATGAGGAATGCAAAGGCAGGATTACAATGCACGTATGTAAACGTACAAAGTGTGGTGAATAAGGTTGGTGAGCTACAAGCACAAATAGCAGTGTGGGACTATGATGAAGTGGCAATAACAGAAACATGGCTTAAAAATGATGAGGTGGGGTGGTAGTATTCATTAGGGGTGACATTGCAGTGTTGGAAAGAGGGGTTGTCCATGAGGGGGCAAAGACAGAACCCATTTGGTTAAAGTTGAGAACAAATAGGATATGATCACATTACTATTTATCATTACAGAGAGACATGGCTGCAGGAGGACATTGATTGGGACCTGAATATTGAAGGGTACATGGAATTTAGGAAGGACAGGAAGCTAGGAAAAGGTGGATGGGTAGCTCTCTTAATTAATTATGGTATTAACGCAATAGAGAGGGATGACCTAAGTTCAGGAGACCAGTATGTAGAAGCAGTTTGGGTAGAGATGAGAAATCATAAAGGCAAGAAGTCACTTGTGGGAGTGATGTACAGGCCACCTAACATTAACCACACTGTAGGATGGGGTATAAAGGAAGAAATAATGGCAGCTTGTCAGAAAGGTACGGCAATAATTATGGGGGGTTTTAACCTACATATAGACTAGAAAAATCAGATGGGCAGAGGTAGCCTAGATGAGGAGTACATAGAATGTTTTCAGGATGATTTCTTGGAACAATACATTCTAGAGCCAACCAGAGAACAGGCTATGCTAGACCTGGTATTGTGCAACGAGATAGGATTAATTAATAACCTCATAGTTAAGGCACCCCTAGGTAGCAGCGATCATAATATGACTGAATTTTACATTCAGTTTGAGGGAGAGAAGAGTGGGTCCAAGACTAGAATTTTAAACTTAAATAAAGGCAATTATGAGGGTATGAAAGAAGAGCTAGCTAAAGTGAACTGGCAAATCAGGTTAAGGGGTAGGTCAATAGAGATACAGTGGCAGATATTTAAGGGGATATTTCAGAATAGATACATTTCAACGAGAAATAAAAATGCCAAGGGTGGGACCTGCCATCCGTAGTTAACTAAAACAGTTAAAGATAGTATCAAGCTTAAAAGAAAAAGCCTATAATTGCGCAAAGATGGGAGGCAGGTCAGAAGGTTGGACAGAATATAAAAAACAGCAAAGAATGACTAAAAGATTGATAAGGAAGGTAAAATTACAGTATGAGACAAAGCTAAGTAGAAATATAAAGAAATATAGTGAGAGTTTCTATAGATATTTTAAAAAGAAAAGAGTTAACAAAGTGAGCGTTGATCCTATAAAAAGTGAGTCTGGGGAATTAATAATTGATAATAAGGAGATGGCAGATGAATTGATATTTTGCATCGGTCTTCACTATTGAGGATATAAGTAACATCCCAGTATTAGCTGTAAGGCAGGAAATGGAAGGGAGGGAGGAACTCAAGAAAATTACAATCACCAGGGAAGTGGTACTGAACAAATTGTTGGAGCTGTGGGCTGACAAGTCCCCGGGTCCTGATGGATTTCATCCTAGAGTGTTAAAAGAAGTAGGTAGTGAGATAGTTGATGCGTTAGTTTTAATTTTCCAAAATTCCCTAGATTCGGGGAAGGTTCCAAGAGATTGGAAAATAGCGAATGCAACTCCTTTATTCAAAAAGGGAGGGAGACAGAAAGCAGGAAACTACAGGCCAGTTAGCTTAACATCTGTCATAGGGAAAATGTTAGAAGCTATTATTAAAGACGTTATAGCAGGGCATTTAGAAAACATTCAAGGTAATCAGGCAGAGTCAACATGGTTTTGTGAAAGGGAAATCATGTTTAACCAATTTATTGGAGTTCTTTGAGGGAGTTACATGTGCTGTGGATAAAGGGGAATTGGTGGATGTATTGTACTTAGATTTCCAGAAGGCATTTGATAAGGTGCCACATCAAAGGTTATTGCAGAAAATAAAAGCTCATGGTGTAGGGGTTAACATATTGGCATGGATAGAAGATTGGTTAGCTAACAGGAAACAGAGAGTAGGCATAAAGGGTCATTTTCTGCTTGGCAAGATGTAACGAGTGGTGTGCCACAGGGATCTGTGCTGGGGCCTTAACTTTTTACAATTTATATAAATGACTTAGATGAAGGGACCAAAGGTATGGTTGCTAAATTTGCTGATGACACAAAGATAGGTAGGAAAGTAACTTGTGAAGAGGACATAAGGAAGCTACAAAGGGATATAGATAGGTTAAGTGAGTGGGCAAAGATCTGGCAGATGGAGTATAATGTGGAAAGTGTGAAATTGTCCACTTTGGCAGGAAGAATTAAAAAGAAGCATATTATCTAAATGGTGAGAGATTGTAGAGCTCTGAGATGCAGAGGGATCTGGGTGTCCTAATGCATGAATCGCAAAAGGCTAGTATGCAGGTACAGCATGTAATTAGGAAAGCTAATAGAATATTATTGTTTAACGCGAAGGGAATTGAATACAAAAGTAGGGAGGTTATGCTTCAGTTATACAGGGCATTGGTGAGACCACATCTGGAATATTGTGTACAGTATTGGTCTCCTTATTTAAGGAAGGATATAAATGCGTTGGATGCAGTACGGAGAAGGTTTACTCGACTAATACCTGGAATGGGTGGGCTGTCTTATGAGGAAAGATTGGACAGGCTAGGCTTGTATCCATTGGAATTTAGAAGAGTAAGAGGCGACTTGATTGAAACATATAAGATCCTGAGGGGTCTTGACAGGGTGGATGAAGAAAGGATGTTTCTCCTTGTGGGAGAATCTAGAACCAGAGGTCACTGTTTAAACATAAGTGGTCACCCATTTAAGACAGAGATGAGGTGAAATTTTTTCTCTCAGAGGGTCGTGAGTCTTTGGAATTCTCATACTCAAAAGGCGGTGAAAGCAGAGTCTTTGAATATTTTTAAGGCAGAATTAGATAGATTCTTGATAAGCAAGGAGGTGGAAGGTTATTGGGGGTAGGTGGAAATGTGGAGTAATCAGTTCAGCCATGAACTTGTTGAATGGCGGAGCAGGCTTGAGGGATCAAATGGAAAGAAGAAGAATGTTTGTATGTACTAGGGGTATTCTAGAGGCCTCCAAATAGTGAGAGATAGAGGAGCAAATCTGCAGGGAAATCACAGAGATGTGCAAGAACTACAGAGTGGTGATATTGGGGGATATTAATTACCCAAATATTGACTGGGATAATGTTAAGAGTAAAGGGAAAGGAGGGGGAGGAATTTCTAGATTGTGTTCAGGAGAACTTCCTTGATCAGTATGTTCTCGGCCCAACTAGAAAAGAGGTATTGCTGGATCTGGTGCTGGGAAATAAGGTAGGCCAAGTGTCTGTGGGGGAGTACATGGATAAGAGTGATTGTTGTATCATAAGGTTTAGACTTGTAATGCAGAAAAGCAAAGAACTGTATAAGGTAGAACAGCTAGATTGGAAGAGGACGGATTTCAATGTGATGAGAAGGGTTCTAGCCGGGATAAAATGGAACCAAAGACTGACAGGAAATACTGCAACGGAACAATGGGTTATCTTTAAGGAAGAGATGATTCAGGTACATTAGAGAGTTCATTAAGCTCCCAAAGAAACCAAAAGCCTTAGAGTGCTCAGAGCACAGGCCAATACACCTCATGAGTCATGGAAAGAAATAACCAGTGTTTAGAAGCAGAGATAGATGATAGTCAGTCAGGATTCAGACCAAAGAAAGGAGCTGGCATGGACCTGATGGGCCGAATGGCCTCCTTCGATGCCATAAATGACTCTATAATTCCTACATTAATGAGGTGGGAGAATTGCTTGCCATCCAGCCTCAATTTCTGATAGTAAAGTCCATGTTGTAAGAAACCACAACTGGTCCTTGTGCCTGGACTCCCCTCAGAGTCTGAAGGCACCAGGCAGCGAGTGGCAGAAGGCCAACAAATTAAATGGTATACCTTTTTTCACAGGGCCTTAAAAGGTTTTCTGGGCCTGGTGGTCTACTGGATCCTGTTCTCTAACAGCAGCCAGAAGCCATCCTGAGGCTGGCAGCCAGGTCTACCACGACAGGTCTGTTTCCACCCTGGTATCCCAATACACAGCTCGGCCAGGGGTCGGGCCTATGCTAGTGGGCAAAAATAGATCACATTAATGGCTGGGGACACCAATGTGACACTAAGGAATGCCTGGACAGACACAACAGACACTTCTGGCAGACTGAAACTGGTAAGTACTTGGATGCAAAGGCCCCAGGAAATTTGGCCCCTAATTGTATGAATTTAACTTCTTAACCCAATGGAACAAAGATCTGAATACAATCTCATCAACAATGCAAACTGAGGCATTGAAGTGAACTATGTCTAAATTTAAACTTTAGGATAACTAATTGCAACAACAACAACTTGCATTTCTATGGCGCCGTTAATGTAATAAAACGCTCCAAGGTGTTTTACAGGAGCATTTTAAAGCAACATTTGGCACTGAGCCACATAAGGGGATATTAAAAAGCTTGATCAAAGAGGTAGGTTTTAAGGGTTGTCTTAAAGGAGGAAAGAGAGGGGGAGAGGCAGAGATGAGTAGGGAGGGAATTCCAGTGCTACGGGTCAAGACAGCTGAGGGCATGGCCGCCAATGGTGAAGCAATTAAAATTGGGGATCCACAGGAAGCACTGGAGGAGCGCAGTTATCTCGGAGGGTTGTGGGGCTGGACGAAATTACAGAGGTAGGGCGGGGGTGAGGCCTGGAGGGAATTGAAAACAAGGATGAGAATGTTAAAATTGAGGCAATGCTGAACCAGGGGCCAATGCAGTTCTGCGAGCACAAGGGCGATAGATTACAGCTGAAAGTGTGGAAAAATTGGACCGTAATATCTTCAGAGATTATTTTCATTGAATTTTAATTTATGAACACAGTGGATCCATTCACTTTTATTTTATCTTTTATTTTATTGTTGCTCCACTAAATGTCTTATTTTCAAAAGTCACTTATTTTTTCATTTAATCTCCATTGATATTCCTCCCTCTGACAGTCCTCTAATTGCCACTGATTTCTATGAGCTGCCTGTGGCCAAGCTTTCTCTATTATCTATCTTGTCACTTCAATCAGGTTTTAGGGCATTTTGTGCTCTCTCGCGCTGTATAGTATAATCAAACCCTCCACATTACTGAATGTGCGATTGCTTCAAAATCTCTGAAGAAAACACAATCATTGGACAGGAAGACTTGCATTTCTATAGCACCTTCCGCATCCACAGGATGTCCCAAAGAAATTTACCACCAATGAAATACTTTTGAAGTGTAGACCCTATTGTAATGTAGGAAATGTGGCAGCTAATCTGTGCACAGCAAGCTCCAACAAACAGCAATGTGATAATGTCCAGATAATCTGTTTTTGTCATCTCTGTTGAGGGATAAAAATTGGACAGGATACTGGGAGATCTACAAAGTAGTGCCATTGGATCTTTTACGTCCACTTGAGAGGGCAGATTTGGCCTTGGTTTAGCATCGCATCTGAAAGACGGCACCTCCAACAGTGCAGCACTCCCTTAGTGGTACACTGGAGTGTCAGCCTAGATTTGTCTGCTTAAGTCACTGGATTGGGGACTTAAAGCCACAACCTTCTGACTCAGAGGCGAGAGTGCTACCGACTGAGCCACTACTGAGTGGAGCCGGAATGTGAGCCAGCAGCATATGAACATATGAATTAGGAGCAGAAGTAGGCCATTCGGCCCCTCGAGCCTGCTCCACTATTCAATAAGATCATGGTGAATCTGTTTGTGTTTCGAATTCCACACTCCCATCTACTCCCGATAATCTTTGATTCCCTTGCCTAACAAGAATCCATCTACCTCTGCCTTAAAAATATTCAATGACTCCGCCTCCACCACCTTCCGAGGCAGAGAATTCCAAAATCGCACAACCCTGAGAGAAAAAAATTCTTCATATCTCTGTCCTAAAAGGGCGACGTCTAATTTTAAAACTGTGTCCCCTAGCTCTGGACTCACCCACAAGAGGAAACATCCTTTCCGCATCCACCTTGTCAAGATGATTCAGGATCTTATATACTTCAATCAAGTCTCCTCTCACTCTTCTAAGCTCCAGTGAAACCAATCCCAGTCTGTCCAACCTTTTCTCATAAGACAACCCGCTTATTCCAGGCATCAATCTAGTAAACCTCCTCTGAACCGCCTCCAACGCATTCACATCCTTCCTTAAATAAGGAGACCAAAAGTGCACACAGTATTCGAGATGTGATCTCACCAATGCCCTCTATGACTGAAGCATAAAATCCTTACTTTTATTTTCAATTCCTCTCGTAATAAAGGATAGCATTCCATTAGTCTTCTTTATTACTTGCTGTACCTGCATACTAACTTTTTGTAACTCATGCACGAGAAGACCTAGATCCCTCTGCATCTCAGAATTCTGCAGTCTTTCTCCATTTAAGTAATATTCTGCTTTTTTATTCTTCCTGTCAAAGTGAACAACTTCACATTTTCCCACATTATACTCCATCTGCCAGATTTTTACCCACTCACTCAACCTATCTATATCAGTCTGGGGATGGGCAATAAGTGCTTGCCTATCCAACAACGCCCCCATCCCATGAATGAATAAATAAAAAAATGTAGGGGGAAGAGCCTGTTGTGACTGATGTACACCACATTCAGTCAGAAGGAACCAAAATATTTGCAGATTAAAAAAAAGAACAGGAATGCCCAGTTCAATAAAGTAGGCTACAGCTAAGTATTTCAAATTGAGCAGTCAACTCCCAAAGAAGGAGTGGATACTATTGGCAACTGGCTGAGGCTGGACCAGACTGTTTGCCACCCTGGTGTCAGATTTGACCCCGAGATGAGCTTCTGACCACATATCTGTGACATCATTAAGACCGACTATTTCCATCTCTGTACCATCACCTGTACCTTCCTCAGCTCATCTGCTGCTGAAATCCTCATCCACACCTTTGTGACCGCGAGACTTGATTATTCTAACACAATACTATGTTCTACTATCTGTAAACTTGACATCAACCAAAACTCTACTGCCCATGTCCTAACTCGTGTCTTGTTTACCCATCACCCATGCTCTCGCTGACCTACATTGGCTCCTGGTTAATTAATGCCTCCATTTGAAAATTCTCATCCTTGTTTTCAATTCCCTCCATGACTTCTCCCCTCCCTATCTCTGTTGCTCCTCCAGCCCCACAACCCTCCTAGATATCTGTGCTCCTCTAATTCCGGCCTCGTGAGCATCCCCGATTTTAATCACTTCAGTAATGGGGGCTGTGTCTTCCTCTGCCGACGTCATAAACTCGGAAATTCCCTCCCTAAATCTCTCCGCCTCTTTATCTCTCTCTCTCCTCCTTTAAGATGCTCCTTAAAACATATGTCTTTGACCATCTACCCTAGTATCTCCTTATGTGACTCGATGCCATATTTTGTTTTATGATGCTCCTGTGAAGCACCTTGGGATGCCTTATTACATTAAAGGCACTATATAAATGTAAGTTGTTGTTGTTACTCTCCAAGACAGCAGCTTCCAGGAATTTACAAGTCTCTATTAATAAGAATAAACAGTGAATTGTTTCATTTTAAATATATTTTTATGTGTAAATGCTGTTCCTACTGGTACATTTTCAGGTGGGTAAAATAATTCATAATTGCTATGAACCAGCTTCACAAAATCTGGGTGCTTCCCGCTATTTGCCAGTTCAAAGAAGTACAGCAATTTTAATTGCTTCATTATCTGTTGCTTAATCATTCTTCATTGTCACTTACTGATTGGAACAAAATTCTTTGTTCATGGTTCATCCATCAAATATTTGACAGGTTGTCTTCATTTCAATAATCACTAACTTTTGTGACACTTTTGAAATGTGTAAAGTGATGCGTGTGTGATAGATACAAGACTGTCTGACGACATTTAGCTTTTTTGTACTCTTGTACACACCTTGATCTGTGGTGATGTTTGAATTATGAAATCTCAATGATAAACTTTAAGTACATGAAGAACATGTTGATTTAGGGCTTCAGATGGTCATCAGCTACACATTACCCTGATGATAATTACATTTGCCCAAAATCGAAAATGTAATTTGAATTTTGCTGACATGCAGACAAGTTTGTTGTGAAGTTAATTGGAATATTTTGCTTGCTGACACAATTCAACATTTTTACCTTGTGCCTACCCACTGTTATTTTCATGTTTGTGCTTTGGGCCAGGGCTGTTCATTTTTCTGTTAATTAATACCCTCTCTGTACAAATGCTTTGTCTTTCAGCAGACCATTAACATACCATTTACCTTTGCTCCATGACCTTCTGGTCAAGTTATTCTCTGTGACCCTCTGTCCTATCAACACTTTCTTGCCCCACCCCCGCTTTATTTGCTTAAAATCTTTTACATTTCTAACATTTGCCAGTTCTGATGAAGGGTCACTGACCTGAAACGTTAACTCTGCTTCTTTCTCTGATGCTGCCAGACCTGCTGAATATTTCCAGCATTTCTTGTTTTTATTTCAACAGTTTCTATCTCTTGATTAACATTTATGACTTTCCCAATTGAAAAAGCTACTGAAAATGAAGGGCCAAGTTATTTTTGGGGGGTTTATTTATGTGAACCTCCATTCATTTTAGTGAGTTCTTGGTTAAATAAGAGATGCTGGAAACCTTGTTTTTAATATCCTCAGCTGGTTGCTACAGGATCACAACTTGACAAAGGTAGCAAGGCTTTAAATTTGATTGAATGTCTTCTCTTTGTGTTATATGTATAGTGCCGAATGAACATTTTCTAAGCTTTATTATAAAATACGGTCAACCACACTCCACCATGTCTGAGAACATCCTCCTGCTAATAAAAGAAAGAAACAAAAGACTTGCATTTATATAGCGCCTTTTGCAACCTCATGACGTCCCAATGCGCTTTACAGCCAATGAAGTACTTTTGAAGTGTTGTCACTGTTGTACTGTAGGAAACGTGGCAGACAATTTATGCACAGCAAGCTCCCACAAACAGCAATGGGATAATGACCAGATAACCTGTTTCAGTGACATTGATTGAAGGTTAAATGTTGGTCAGAACACTGGGGATAACTCCCCTACTGTTTAGTTTAGTTTAGTTCAGAGATACAGCACTGAAACAGGTCCTTCGGCCCACCGAGTCTGTGCCGACCATCAACCACCCATTTATACTAATCCCACACTAATTCCATATTCCTACCACATCCTCACCTGTCCCTATATTTACCTCGGGGCAATTTATAATGGCCAATTAACCATTCACCCTGCAAGTCTTTTGGCATGTGGGAGGAAACCGGAGCACCCGGAGGAAACCCACGCAGACACAGAGAGAACTTGCAAACTCCACACAGGCAGTACCCAGAATTGAACCCGGGTCGCTGGAGCTGTGAGGCTGTGGTGCTAACCACTGCGCCACTGTGCCGCACCTTCTTCGAAATAGTGCCATGGGATCTTTTACATCCACCTGAGAGAGCAGCCAGGTCCTCGGATTAACGTCTCATCCAAAGGACGGCACCTCTGACAGTGTAGCACGCCCTCAGTTCTGCACTGGAGTAACAGCCTTGATTTTGTGCTCGAGCCCTGGATTGGGTTTTGAACCCATAACTTTCTGACTCAATCAAAGTGAACATAGGGATAGGTGTCTGGGTAAGATTGCTAATGGGTTTGACTAAGTGGTAAGCAATTCATGGCTGCATATACACTTAATCAAACAAACAATGGCCTACATGTCTGGAGTCGATGTATTGGAAGAGTGGGCTTGCAGCTAGAGTTTTCATTGGGGAAATCTAGATCCCAACAGCTGTTCCACTGCAGTTCAAATCTGCATGAGGAACTTGTGCCAACTGAATTAAAGCTAAATACAATTACTCAGTTTACCAAGCTCCTAAGTTCAGAAATACTTCTTAAGATTGCAGTGTTTAGTTTCTAATCATAGAAAACTTTGATGGAGGAGAAGGGATAAAATCAAAGATGAGAAAGAATTCACAGAGCAAGGACTGTATAGAAACACAGATGTTTCTGGGCAGAAGGAGGCCATTTAACCAACGTGTCTGTGCCAGCTCTTTGCTACTGCAACAACAACTTGCATTTATAGAGCACCTTTAACATAATGAAATGCTCCAAGGCACTTCACATGAGCGTAAAAGCAGAATTTGACACCGGGACACATAAGGAGAGATTAACCCCACTGCCCTGATGTGACTGTCAGTAAACAGCAAAGCCTGTGCCAGTTTTATTTTAGCAGTAATGCCATCACTAATATCTGCCAGAAACGTCAATCCCCATCCATGATTATAAATGTGTTAGCAACACCAATGAACTAACTGTGGCAATCAATTGCTTCTTGGCTCCTTCCAGTCTCAAAGAGGAAGGTTTTGTGGAACTGTACAATTACAAGTATCCACCGGCATAGGGAGTAGTTAATATGGAGCAGAGAGACGTACATCTGTGAAATCAGCAGGCATGCAAATACTGGCCAGAAACTGTTCCAAGCTGTGGCTAAATTGCCTCCTGCGCTCAGAAGGGAGAATTACGTGAGCACAGAAGTAAGAGCTTAGCGCCAAAAATGTTCTTGCCCACCTAGGTCTCAAGGCGAATGCTTTGTCAATTTGCAGATTAACTTCGCTGCCAATCTCACAATCTCAACTTGTGAATCATTGATTTTGAGACAGCCTGAGTCAGTCAGGGTCTCAGAACCAGATAGCAGGATGAGTATTGGGTTCTGTATCCATGGTTTGAACACATGGTCCCAATTGTAACTGTCTGCACCTACAGACACTGGGCAGTGAGGAGAAGGGGCCACCATTAAAATTACAGGTGTCAGTTACCCTCACCGATCCCACTTAATTCCGTAGTAGCCTCATATTAACCTGATAAGGTGAGCAGAACACCTGCACAAAGAAAGCAGCATCCTGTTTTATGTGGATCAGACATGATGATGTCACCAGGATCTTCAATATTAACCTGAGGTCTGAGTGGGGGAGGGGCAGGGGAGAGGGCAGTGATGGCTCCACGACCGGGTAAAACCTGGAGCCAGATCTGCGGCAAAACCTGGAGCTGGGTCCTGGGCAAAACCTGGAGCTGGATCCTAGGCCAGAAGAGGCTTAGCAGACGAGTAAGGAAAATCAGGGGGAAAACTCTTCACTGGTTGGAGTCAGACCTAACACAAAGGAAGATGGTTGTGGTTGTTGGAGGCCAATCATCTCAGCCCCATGACATCACTGCAGGGGTTCCTCAGGGTAGTGTCCTAGCACCCAACCATCTTCAGTTGCTTCATCAGTTGCATTCCTTCCATCATAAGCTCAGCAGTGGGGATGTTCACTGATGATTGCATAGTGTTCAGTACCATTCACAGCCCCTCAGATACTGAAGCAATCTGTGCCTGCATGCAGCAAGACCTGGTCAGCATTCAGGCTTGGGCTGATAAGTGGCAAGTAACATTTGCACCAGACAAGTGCCAGACAATGCCAACCAATGGTATTACCATTGCTGAATCCTCTACCATCAACGTCCTGGGGCTTACCATTGACTAGAAACTTAATTGGACCAGCTATATAAATACTGTGACGACAAGAGCAGGTCAGAGGCTGGGAATTCTGCAGTGAGTAACTCATCTGCTGATTCCTCAAAGCCTGTCCACCATTCACAAGGCACATGCCTGGAGTGTGATTGATCTATAAGGGAGTCAAGATAATGGAGGACAGGCAGGAAAGTGGAATTGAGGCCACGATCAGATCAGCCATGATGTTATTGGATGGCAGAACAGGCTCTTGCTCCTATTTCATATATTGTTATGTAGAAGCTCGACACCATCCAAGGCAACGCAGCCTGCTTGATCGGCACCCCATCTACCACCTTCGACATTCACTCCCTCCACCACCGACGCACAGTGGCTGCAGTGTGTACCATACACAACAGGGTTGTCCAACATATGGCCTGCGGGCCAAAATCCAGCCTGCCAAAGGTTTCCATCCGGCCCGCGTGTATAAACTGTAGCCGGGGCTGTTCCTCATCCTCGCCAGGGCTCCGTGACTGGAGATGGGAAATTTTCCTTTGTCTTCTTTTTGCATCCCGGCCTTTTTAAAAACATCATCCTGTCAATTTCACAGCTGACAGCTGCTGAAGCAGGAACGCGCTTCCCAACTTCGGAAAGATTTGGGCTTTTCCGATGGGTTTTTAAAAAAAGTTAGAAAACCCTGTATCAGTCCAAAATTGGGAAACGCCTTCCTGCTTCAGAAGCTGTCAGCTGTGAAAATGACAGTGCAATGTTTCTAACATATTGACTAACCACGAAGCTGCTGTGCTGTGCTGAGTGTTCCCACTCCCTGCAACTGTCAGAGAGAGAGGGAGAGAGGAACACAGGGGTGGGGCGAGGGGGGGGGGGCGGGGGTGGTGGAACAGAGAGAGAGGGAGAGAGGGACAGAGAGAGAGGGAGAGAGGCACAGAGAGATGGATGGAGAGAGGGATGGGGGGGTCAGCGAGAGAGGGGAGGACACAGTGTAGGGGAGGGACAGAGAGAGAGAGGGAGATGGGGAGGACAGAGAGGGGGGACACAGAGAGTGAGGAAAACACAGAGAGGGGGGGAACAACACAGAGAGGGGGGGAACACAGGGAGACAGAGAGATCAAGATCACTCCTGACAGATGGAAATCTATACGGAATAATCCGCATCACTACGACAAATGTGCAGGCAAACATTGACTACTTCTGCAAGCAAAAAAATGCCAGGAATCACACTAAATCAGTGTCCAACATAGTGATGAGTAAGCAAGTCAATAAATGAATCTTCTCATTTAAAGCTTCTTCACAAAAATGCACATTTGTTGTTGTTTTGATTAATAGTAAGATAACTTATTAATGCCTTTATCTTTCCGAAATTGTCTCACTGGCCCCATGTAAGACAAAAATTGTAATGTAGACCCCCACATGAAAAGGTTGGACAATTCTGATCTACAAGATGCACGGCAGCAACCCACCAAGTCTCCTTCAAGAGCACCTTCCAAACCCAGGACTTCTTCCACCTAGAAGAACAAGAACAGAAGTCACATGGGAACACCACCACCTGCAAGTTCCCTTCCAAGTCACACACCATCCTGTGTGTCGTTCCTTCACTGTCACTGGGTCAAAATCCTGGAACTCCCTCCCTAACAGCACATGGACTGCAGCGGTTCAAGAAGACAGCTGACCACCACCTTCTCAAGGGCAATTTGGGATGGGCAATAAATGCTGGCCTGGCCAGCGATGCTCACATCCTATGAGCAAATAAACAAACAACTATTTTAGTGATTTTGATTGAGGGAGAAATATTGGTCAGGACAACAAGGATAACTCCCTGCTCTTCTTCAAAATGGTGGCTTGGATGTTTTACATCCACCTGAGAAGGCAGACAGGGCCCTGGTTTAACACCTCATCTGAAAGACGGCAGCTCCTTCCTTGTACCACTGACTCAATACTACAAGTGGCACTACGTGACCCAAACTTGCATTCAAAGGATTGCTTTCTTCCACTTCAAAATCTTGAACTTAAAAAAAAGCACATGTATAATGCAACAAGACAAGTAATTATCCCTGAAACCTCGCAACTTGTTTTTGAATACATGAAGCTACTGTGTAACCCTGTACTCTGATATGTTTTATAATGAAAATGTTGCAAAATAATCAACCTAGAAATGTTATGGTAAGGAAAACTTAATGCACGTGTATCAAAGGCCTCTTTCTTAACCTTTAGTAAAGTGTTCACCAATTCAAAATAAAAGGCTACATAAGTGTGTTTATCTCACAAAAAGGTTGAATATAATGAGCTTTGATTCTTACAGCCTGGATATAAAACCAAAGGGATGCAGCATTGAGGTCAGGACAGATGAAAAATTCAGGCTTATATTTCTACTCTGGAGAATCAATGTGCTTGTCAAAGCTTGTGCTTCATCAGTTCATGACCCCTCTGTGCTACTCGGTCTGAGATCCTAATTTGCTGTTTTAGTTAGTCATCGTTCAGTGAAGTATCTCATAGGAACCCGTGAAGTACAATCTTGTAGCACAGTGCCAGCTGGAAAAGGAACACTAACATCTTTGTAAAATAGTGGATACATGAAAATACTGACACATTCGTGATGTGATATTACTTAGTGGACTTTCCCTTTCTCCCGGCATTACCGTAAATATTCTTCATTTGTGTATCGTTACCCCACACAATGTAATTGTCTCTATAACTCGATAGCTTTGAATGTTTGATATGCCTTTCAGAGTAAATAGTACAATGACACTCACACCAGGTGCCCCACACTAGGAGTTCAAATTCCTAAAATGATCCTTTCATGATTTTAGTGGGACTTTTTTTTTGCTAAACTTGAGAAGGACTGGAGAAATATATTAGCCTCACCCATGAAAAATGAGATCTGTCCCTTCCCCAAATTCTCTGCACACTTCCATTATTAACTTTTGTCAGTAGGGGGATTAAATGTTCTGGTTTATACATGGCGACACACCCAACAACACCTCACAGAATTGTGAGCACTACTCACGGTAGAGTAAACCTTGCAGTGTACCCAGAGTGGGAGTCGAACCTGACTCCGAAGTGAAGCAGAGTGAAACTCCCTGGGGGCAGTACTGAGAACTGTCATACCCTTTCAGTTTGGCATCGCATGGATGGGGCAGATTTAGGATTTGGTACCTGCTGATGAGGAGCCCTGTCTGCTTCTGGTGCTGATCAAATATTTGATCTTAATGATTGACATCCAGTATGCATCAGTTTGCTCTGTAAATTTCCAACACTTGCAATCCTGAAACTTGCAATTCCCAAACCTCCAATCCCGGAATCTCCAATCCCAGCACCTATTCTCAATTCCTTTCTTTTCCCCCCATCGTCTGCTTCTGTCTGCAGTAGTGCGATCAATGGAAGGACACCTCATTTGTATGGGACAGGCATAAACCAGCACCAATAGTGGTTGATTGCCAATCCCAGCTGTGCCCTCCTCAACCCCCTGAATAAACCAGCAAAAAACATCTTTTTGTAGGGTCCCTTATTTCAGAGGTTCCAGCTGCTTTCCAGTGAGGTGGAAGAGTTTGATAGACAAAGAGTATCTTAGCTTATCTGGAAATTGCTCTCTCAGGAGGTTCATGTTCAGCAGAGAGGTCATGGTACAAATTTGAGACATGGTTACTGCAGACCTGGACACAATTATAGTCAGAAGCCAAGTTCCACCTATATTACACTGAGCAACTGCTTTAAATATCTTCTCCACAGGGCACTGCCTAGCTCTCTCACAGATTGTACCAGCATTACACATAATACAATTTTCTCAGTGTGCTTAACAAGCTCCATTAGAAAATCTCTCACTCATGATTCATTTACTGATGGAAAGAAAGCTAGAAAACATTTTTTTTCATTATACAAGCTTTTCTTTTTGCAAATCTAGAAGAATCCGTCCATTCTAACCTCCTTCTCTCCTCTAAAAACAAGCCTAAGCTTAAAATACTTCCCATAGCTGTTTTCTCATGAAGCTGTTTCAGTTAATTTTGCTTCTTGACCAAGATTTAACCCACAACCAACATCACTATTATCACACTGCTGTTTGTGGGAGTTTGCTGTTTGTAAATTGGCTGCTGTGTTTCCGACATTACAACGGTGAGTACACTTCAAAAGTACTTCATTGGCTGTAAAGTGCTTTGGGATGTCCTGAGATTGTGAAAGAATCTATAGAAATGCAAGCTCTTTCTTTAACACCTTTTGACAGTTGTTCGAGAGGAAATTCTCATTTGATTCAAAAACTCAAAGGTAAAATATCAGTGTGCAAAATTCTTCACATTGTGTCACTTTCCTACTGCTTGACACAATTGTTAAGTTTTTATGATTCAGGCATTCAGGAAAACTGAGTCCTCCATTGACTACTAATGTTATGTGCTGCTGTCACATTATACATCAGTGTCGGGTGTGAATCGTACAACCATAACGGGCACTCATGAGATCAACAAGGTACTTAGAGACCAGGGAGGTCATTCAGCTATTCAATTCATCCACTCAGTACAACCCGGCACTTTCCCCATTGTTGCATCTAATTGTGCTGGTAGTACAACCTAATGGAAACTTGGCCCCTCCCTGTGGACCTACTGCTACTCTTTCCAATGTAGTGACACACCATAGCAGTGGAGGAGTGTTGTGTATTGTTGTTAGCGTAGTTCGAGCGTTGTTTACAGATGTCTCGGAGTCTTGGTATGGCTAAATAGTAACTTGTTTATTTTATATACATAACTATTGACCCTCTCATCAAGCCTGTCCAGCTAACACCTCTCATGATGCTTCTAGATTCTTCTAAGCCTAACACCCATGTGACTAATACGTCATCATTTCTACAGTGGGAGGGGATACTCTCACTGTCTCAAACATTTGGGCGGCACAGTGGCGCAGTGGTTAGCACTGCAGCCTCACAGCTCCAGGGACCTGGGTTCGATTCTGGGTACTGCCTGTGTGGAGTTTGCAAGTTCTCCCTGTGTCTGCGTGGGTTTTCTCCGGGTGCTCCGGTTTCCTCCCACAAGCCAAAAGACTTGCAGGTTGATAGGTAAATTGGCCATTATAAATTGTCACTAGTATAGGTAGGTGGTAGGGAAATATAGGGACAGGTGGGGATGTTTGGTAGGAATATGGGATTAGTGTAGGATTAGTATAAAGATGGGTGGTTGATGGTCGGCACAGACTCGGTGGGCCGAAGGGCCTGTTTCAGTGCTGTATCTCTAATCTAATCATAATCTAATCTAATCATTAACCCTTTCAGACCCTTATACTACATCTCCTTCCAAATCTTAGTCCATATATATTTTTGATATATATACATTCATTCATTTTGACTTTACATACTAACCCATCTCCCCCCAAGTCTCTGACATCACAGATTCAGTCTGTCAGGAGGCTTCACGACTCTCCCTGGCGGTGTTCTTGTTGGACTCAGAAGATCTGTAGTCTTTCTTGAAAGACTTGTTTGCAGATTGGATGGCCTTGACCAATATTTGTAGTATCTTGTTGTCTCTGGTTTTCTTGATCATCATCTGGTATTTCCAGATACACGACTGGTCATTGTGTTTGAAGTATAGGGATAAGGTTTCTCCTATTTCAACGTATAGTACCCTCAGGAGTAAGTACCACATAAGATTTCAGATGAACTTCGTCTCTCTTCATAACTCTACCTTCATGTCCTAGATCTTGTATCCATACTTTTATCTCCTTCCTTTAAGATTGGTATGTTTCTGCTATGAAATCTCTGACTGTAATTGCAAGCTTGTTGGTTCCTGTAAGATGTCTCTGTCTTGAACATTTTTGTGGTCTTGTACGTCTAACCCTGGAAGTTGTTTTCTAGGTAGAACAGGAAGTTGAGATTTCCTCTCTTCCAACTGATGTTGAACTGGTTTCATCAATGGGTGTGGTGTCTTTCTTGGCGTAAAGATACATGCCTGTCTGGCGTCTTCTCTTGACGTTATGCTACACTTGGTCTTCAGTCATCCTAGACCTGAAAATACTTTGGAAAGTCAGCTTGAAAGCGACTATTGGACTCTAGCTGTTTGATTTCATCCACCGTTTTGATTAAATGCAGTTTGAGCACATTTTTCTGCTTAACAGAGAAATTTCTTGGTTATTCAGAATGCATAGGGTTTTTATTATCTGTCTTCCTCTACATCGAAGTGTAGCTTGTAGTTTTCCCTTAACTTTCAGTTCAATCCCTCCTGGACCATGTGACTAAGTGCCTGCTGGTTGTAAGAAATGTGTCGACAGCCATGGCTCTTGGTCTGACAGCATTGTGACACTTGTACCTGTGTCCACTTTGAAATTAGTAACATGTACATTGATATAAATGTCAGCCATCCAGAATGCCTGATTGGGGTCATCAATTTCTCCTAGGAAGTCTCCTGGTTTGTCTCCCAGTGGAAGTTGTTCTAGTTCATTCACAGCCCTATGTGTGAAGACTTTTTGCTTGGTATTTCTGTGAGAAGAGGTCTTGCTCTGGCACATCTTTCTGAAATGGCCTGTCTTATTGCAATCAAAGCATTCAGCTTGATGATTAGGACACTGTTCACGTCTGTGGGTCTTTCTGGCTCCGCAGTGCTGGCAGGGTTTCATGGTGTCTTGCACCTTCCCATCTGAATGTACCTTCTTATCTGGAGAGTGCTTTTCCGTCCTGGGCTTCAAGTACTGCACTGTCATCAGATTCTTTCTGATCTAAAACTTCTCTTCAGCCTATAGGATGGCTCTATTTTGTCTTGTGACCTCTGGCTGTTGCACCGTCTGAATCACTTTCTCCAGAGTGAGGCCCTTTTTTGACTGTAAGAGATCTGATAAAGACTTGTCAAATATTCCAACTACTACTTGGTCTCTGATCAACTCAGACTTCAGTTCTCCATAGTCACATCCCTCAGCAAATCTGTACAAATCGTCAATGAAAGCGCCCAGCTTCTGAACTCTTTTATTAAACTTTGCTCTTTCCAGATCTTATTACTTCTTAGATTAAAGTATTTGTCGAAGGCTTGTAACACATCGTCAAACTTATCTGAAGCTTCATTTATACCTTGCCTTACGATTATGCCATCTACAATTGCACCCATGAAACACAGTAGAGTATTTACTTGTTCAGCCTCAGATTAGGTGCATAGCTGAGAAGGTATTCTAAATCTTAGAAATCTTTTTCTCCACATCGACCAATTCTGTATCTGATTGGGTCTTTCAAATTCTGGAAGCTTTCAGGCATCATATATTTCGAATCCATTTTTTCTAATTTTTTAGGATTTCTCTCTCTTTTAAGAAATTTATCTTCGCTTTATAGGAGGTGCTCCTGCTCTTTTTACAGGTTTCCTGCTCTTTTTGGGCATTCCAGCACTTTTCTGAAGTTTCCTGCTTTTTTCGGGCGTTCCTGCACTTTTCCGCCACGGTCTGCTCGAGTAATGTTCGCTGACTCCAGACTCGCTATCACAAGGGATTGACTTTTTTCTTCTCCATCTCACCTCCTCAGTGCACCGTTAAACACTAAATGCACCTGTTCCAAAAGGTTTCTCACCTGATCCCCAATTGTCGCTTGGTACTGTGACTCGCAGGACCTAGTTTCCGCTCGCAGACCACTACGTTTCTGTGGTGCAGCCTGAATAGCTAACTTACCAACTGTCTGTGCCTTCCTTCAGCTATGGAGAAGCTCTGGAGCTCTTCACAGTCTCCTTTCTGTCTTATCTTCTTGGCGCTACTGTGCGAGGTGAAGTCTTTCAATCATTTCTGTGTATTTTCACCACTGCCACCATGTTGTGTATTGTTGTTAGTGTAGTTCAAGAGTTGTTTGCAGATGTCTTGGAGCCTTGGTATGGCTAAATAGTAACTTGTTTATTTAATATACATTACCTGTCATTAACCCTGTCCAGCTAATGCCTCTCATGATGCTTCTAGATTCTTCCAAGCCTAATACCCATGTGACTACTATGTCATCATCACTACACTGTGAGGGATTACTCTTACTGTCTCAAACATTAACCCTTTCAGACCCTTATACTGCAAGGAGCAATAGCTGCAGATGCTAAGATTCAGTGGGGATGCAGTTACAGGCCTGTGCCATCTGCTACAGGAATATTTGCAGACTACTTTTCACAAAATGATTGTATTGTCCATAGCTATAAAGATACCAATGCCCTCCAAATTTTTATACCTCTGGTTTCTTCCAGTTTATTCATGCCTTTCTTACCTCCAGATCTGATATTCCAATGCTCCCTTGGCAGCCTCCAACATTCAACCCTCTGTAAACTTGAGGTAATTCATTCCTCTGCTGCCCCTGTCCTAACTTGTACCAAATCCCTGCCGGCCATCACCCTGACCTACACTGGCTCCTGGTTCAGCAATGACACAGTTTTAAAATTTGTATCCTTGTTTTCAAATCGCTCCACGGCCTTATCCATCCTTATCTTTCTGATCTCCTCCAGCCCCACAACCCCTTCGAGGTAACTGCGCTCCTCTAATTCTGGCCTCCTTTGCACCCCGATTTTAATCGCTCCACCATTGGCAGCTATGCCTTCAGCTGCCTAGACCCTAAGCTCTGGAATTCCCTTCCTAAACCTCTCCATGCCTCTACCCACCCACCCCACCCTTTCCTCCTTTAAGCCACTCCTTAAAACCTACCTCTTTAACCAAGCTTTTAGTCATCTGCCCTAATATCTCCTTATGTGGCTCGGTGTCATATTTTGTTTTATCAATGCCCCTGTGAAGCACCTTGGATTTTTTAAAATTAAGTTAAAGGCGCTATATAAATGCAAGTTGTTGTTGTAATGCAACCAACGTCATTAGTAGCTAATCTGTGGTCCATGGCTGCATCACACCCGTAACTGATGTTTTATTCAGAAAAGGCAATATATTCAGCTTGCTTCTAACAACCCAGCGGCAGCAATGTGACAGGACCTCTTAAACCTACAGGAACTCTGCTTTGTAAAAATACAGCAGGTGATTGATAGTCAAATCATTGGAAATCTGGACCACCCAGCAGCAATTCAATTGCTTAAAAGCACAAGAAAAGGGTCCCACTTCATCATTGGGCCATCAATCAATAAAAAAAAACTAAATCAAGATGGTTAACACCTGCTTGTCAGCAGCTTCCAAAACGCGTTCATTTTGTGCCAATCACCTGTACCAGCTCTTGCTGAAGGAGGGGAAAACTGGGCAGATGGCTGCTCAGACACCTGGGCTACCCTCTTCAGTCAGGATCTCCTTGCAAAGCCAGCTACAGTAGCAGAGCATAGCTACAACACAGCCCACACAACCACCAGAATCATTCCTGAGCATTATAAGATTACCATGGATTAATTGTTTCACTGATTCATTGACTGACATACGGTTGTAAGGCTAAGGCAGGCTTATGCAAAGGACCAAATGCCCGTTTCAGGCACAACCCCAGACAGACCTTTCAGCAATATGTGGAGTTAGATGCCTCATTTATGACATCAAATTTCTCGGCCCACATGTGCATAACAAAAACACATACGTGGTTTTGATAGAGTAAATAAGGAGAAACTGTTTCCGGTGGCAGAGTAACCAGAAGGGACAGCTTTTAGGTGATTGGCAAAAAGACATGAGGAATCATTTCTTTTTTATACAGTGAGTGGTTGTGATCTGGAATACGCTGCCTGAAAAGATGGTGGGAGCTGATTCAATAGTAACTTTCAAAAGGGGAATTGGATATATACTTGAAGGAAAACATTTACAAGATTATGGGGAAAGAGAAAGGGAGTGGGATTAATTGAATAGCTGTTTCAAAGAACCAGCACAGACATGATGGGCTGAATAGACTCCTTCTATGTTTTTTCATTCCATGATTCTAAATTTTGTTGGGACATTTCCTGTAATCTTCTGGGCACCTCTTGTTATTTCACTGGTCTTCTGATGCTGCAGAGCTACCAGGAATCTCCTCTTCCACAGTAGTTGAATGGAACTCTTTTAATAAACATAATTATTAATATTCAAACATAATTATTAGCCAGCCAGACTGGAATCATTTTCTACAGATGCCTCTGAAATGTTGTGAAATTGCAATTCAATTAAACATTTAAATCTAGATAACATGTGTCTTAAGATGCAGTTACAGAACAGAATTATAATTAATGTAAAGCATTATAATCAAAGGTAACTATGTTGTTTACATTTAGTGCACGATTTCATTGCTTGATAAGGGTTTCCAAAGAGTCCAATTAAATCACACCCATAGTGCAAGATCTAAAAATGTCATGGTTTTTAATCACACTGTTTATTACTCACGTGGGTCTGTTTTCAAATGTTGGTGCTGGGTACATTAGTAACCTTATTTAGGGAACAGTAGCCTGTAGTATTGTAGTGTTTTGAAATTGTAATTGCATTGTGCGTTGTGTACTGTAGAGGCTCCTGTAGAACACAGATGCTAGCAAAGTGAAAGTGAAACTAGAACAGAATAAAGGAGACTCCATTATGTTCAGCAGTTTGCTGCTTCTGACTCTGTCTCTGTCTCACATATTTCTTACTAAACCTCACTCCAGTCCCGAGGACATCACATAGCCCAGTTAGGTTTCTGGCCTTTACCTTGCTGTGCTCTTAGTTGTGGGTGAATCCTCTTCTTCTTCACAAGCTCCATGCTTATGGCTGTTTGGATGGCAAAGTTGTGCAGCAAGTAGCAGGCTATAATGAACCTGGCGACTTTGGCAGATGCCAGACCCCGTGATCTGGACAGGCTTATAAAGAACCAGTTTATGATGCTTATACTGGGAATGGGTCTTGTATTAACTGCAACTTTGCTGCTGTGTGGGTCGATAGGAGTCAAAAGCCATGTTGAAGAGGAAAACTACTGAGTCTTGTAGGAGCCGTCCCTATGTTCTTCTTTCTGTCTAGTAATCCTGGCATGATGAGTTGTCTTAAAATGAAGGCTTGGTGACCATTACCTGCTTGGTCCTGAAACCTAGAGTGGAAGCTGTGCAATTCATGGCAGTCATGCCATTGTATGCAGAGTTCTGTAGGACCCTTGGTTGACACCAGTGGCAGTGACATATTGAGCTTTTCTGTAAAGGCTCCGACTCAGCAGGACATCCAGATCAATGTTGGTAACATGGCGTTAGTAAAGATTTGCCAATAGGGAAGCTTATTCAGAGGTTTTCTGTTTGAAATAGAAATAAAAACAGAAAATGCCTCAGCAGGTCAGGCAGCACCTGTGAAGCAAGAAACAGAGTTAATCTTTCAGCCTGATGACCTTTCTTCAGAACTGCTGTGGTTATGAAAGGGAGTTTCGGTGGATAGTTTTGCTAGTGTTCATAAGTTCTATTTACCATTGGTTCATACAGCAAAAAAACATGATTATACTGATTACCTGTAGACTTTTTCCACGTCAGTAGAAAATTAGGTTCAAGTAACCACTCACATGCCATATTATTCAAATGTAAGAAAAGGTTTTGACTTTATGACATGCTGTTGATTGAAAGTATAGAATTTACCTGCTCTGGAAAATGGTAAACAAAGTGTTAAACAAACATAGAGCATTTTGCACCACAAGATTTATATAAAGAGAAACTCCTTGGGGAGATGTATCCTGGGGATCCAGAAATCAGATCAGACCATTGGTTTTTGCAGCTGATCAGGTGGCCTAGCAACAAAGCGGTTAACAGCTATGATTGCTTATTCAGGGAAGTTAACTCATTTTAAAGAAGATTACAGGAAAGTTTGGTTCTGGGGGATTCAAATTATAATGCAGTTTGAGGATAATTCTATTCAGAACCTAAGCTGGGAAAGCTGAAAGCAAGAAACAGTTGAAAGGATGTCAGCAGAATTTTCTCTCTTGCATTCACCTCAATGGATGACTGTCATAAATGAGCCCTCACTCCCGACAAAGCTGAAGTGTGACTATATATGTACAATATCAGATAACATAGCATTACCCAAAGTCAAACAGAAACCTTCGTTACTGTTGATTATTCGCTCAAAATGACACAAACTCTTGTGTCCTTGTTCTTTGGACAGTGGAAGAATAGTCACTCACAGACTGTATGTCCCAGGCTCTTGTCCATGGATCAGGTTTATTAAAAGGAATAAAAATAGACGCTTAAGATCAACGCAGCAGAATTCATTAAGTTCCACCACTGAACACACCTACACACTTCATAAAATAGTAAAATATATGTTGTTTCTCTGACTTTTCTAGTAACACTGAAAACAATATCCACAATTCAAAACCCAGAATGAGTTGATGCTGCCATCAAAGAGACTTCCAGGAGAGATTTTAACCCACTCAAAACCCATTCGCTCAGACTGAGTTAAAATCAGGCCCTTCGTGTCTTCACTTCACCATCAAACGAACAAGAAAACTTGCTTGCATTAAGCTGGCAGATGTATTTCTCTGCTTGGGCAATAAGCTGTCAATCATCTTCGACCCATAGAGGGAAAAAAAAAATCCATGCAGGTGATTGATGATAAAAGTAGCAGCTGTTGAATATAACAAGCGGACGGCAGTGACACTAATGCACTTGGAAACCAGGGGCTGAGTTTTATTCAGGCGCTGTGCTCTGCGGCGGTGCCCTTTAAACTCAGCACAGTGCCCGCATTCAGCGGCTGCCGAGGAGCCCCCGTGATATTTCATTCAGGGGCTCATTTAAATAGAGGGGGCAGAGCGGCCGCCCCCGATGACATAAGGGGACGGCCGCTGTGTCCCCGGGGACGGCCGGTGTGTCCCCAGCAACGGCATCCGGCGCCATTTTTAATGGGATACAAGCCCTTTAGTAACATTTTAAAATTTAAAGGTCCCGATCTCCAGGAAATGAAAATAAATTTCAATTTCAATTCCAAATCCCATCTCCCACCCTCCAATGGGTAACCTATGTATTAATTGCCCTCTCCCCTATAATAAACTTTTATTAGTATCCAGAACCTCCTCCACTGAAATTAGTTCCCTTTGATCTTCAACCCCTTCCCACCATCCCCACATCCAAGTAAAATTGATTTCCCCCACTCCTGTACCCATCCTGCCCTGAAAATTCTATTGCTCCCCCCTCTCCACCAGGTTCTCACCCGGAACTCCGTGCGGAATTCTGAAGGCGCATGGAACACAAACAGCGACCGTAATATCGGAGTGGGACGGCCGCCGTCTGCAGGTAGGTTAATTTGAATTTCATTAGGCATCATTTTAATATGGAGATGAAGGGCCCGCCGCCTGGTGGCGGGAGGACTGCGCTGAGGTCCTGCCGCCGCTGGTAATATACAGCAGGCCCTTTTCGACATCGCGGGTCGAGGCGGACCTCTCCCCATAGCATTTTACTGGCCCCCGCGCCACGACCTGTGACATCAAGGGGCTGGTAAAATTCAGCCTTAGGTGTCAGTTCTTGATGTTCAAATGGCATAATATCACAGAATCAGTGTTTGAACACTTATAATATTCTGCACTGAATTTTGATTATGTTAAATAATTAAGGCAACATCTTTAGTTGAAAAGGGTTCAAAGTTGTCAGAAAATCTGTATGCTATTAATTATATAACAGTAATGACTATATTACTACAGAAAAAATGGCACTTCAAATGTGAGGCAGATTCAGATTTGATAATATTAGATTTATTGCTGCATTGAAAAATGAACTAAACTTAAATCACTTTTTTTCATTCATTCATGGGATGTGGGCGTCACTGGCTAGGCCAGCATTTATTGCCCATCCCTAATTGCCCTTGAGAAGGTGGTGGTGAGTTGCCTTCTTGAACCGCTGCAGTCCATTTGGGGTAGGTATACCCACAGTGCTGTTAGCGAGGGAGTTCCAGGATTTTGACCCAGCGACTGTGAAGGAACGGCGATATAGTTCCAAGTCAGGATGGTGTGAGGCTTGGAGGGGAAGTTGCAGGTGGCGGTGTTCCCATGCATCTGCTGCCCTTGTCTTTCTAGGTGGTACAGGATGTTTGAAAAGTGCTGTCGAAGGAGCCTCGGTGTTTTGCTGCAGTACACCTTGTTGATGCCACTGTGCATCTGTGGTGCAGGGAGCGAATGTTTGTGGATGGGGTGCCAATTAAGTGGGCTGCTTTGTCCTGGATGGTGTTGAGCTTCTTGAGTGTTGTTGGAGCTGCACCCATCCAGGGAAGTGACTTGTGCCTTATAGATGGTGGAAAGGCTTTGGGGAGTCCGGAGGTGAGTTACTCGCCGCAGGATTCCTAGCCTCTGACCTGCTCTTGTAGCCACGGTATTTATTTGGCTACTCCATTTCAGTTTCTGGTCAATGGTAACCCCCAGGATGTTGATAATGGTGGATTCAGCGATGGTAATGCTATTGAATGTCAAGGGGAGATGTTTAGATTCTCTCTTGTCTGAGATCGGCATTGCCTGTCATTTGTGTGGCGCGAATGTTACTTGCCACAGATCAATCCAAGCCTGGATATTGTCCAGGTCTTGCTGCACGTTCTGCTTCAGTATCTGAGGAGTCATGAATGGTGCTGAACATTGTGCAATCATCAGCGAATATCCCCACTTCTGACCTTATGATTGAAGGAAGGTCAATGATGAAGCAGCTGAAGATAATTGGGCCTAGACACTAACCTGAGGAACACCTGCAGTGATGTCCTGGAACTGAGATGATTGACCTCCAACAACCACAACCATCTTTCTTTGTGCTAGGTATGACTCTAACCAGCAGAGAGTTTTCCCCTTGATTCCCATTGACTCCAGTTTTGCTAGGGCTCCTTGATGCCATACTCGGTCAAATGCTGCCTTGATGTCAAGGGCTGTCACTCTCACCTCACCTCTTGAGATCAGCCTTTTTGTCCATGTTTGAACGAAGGCTGTAATGAGGTCAGGAGCTGAGTGGCCCTGGCAGAACTCAAACTGAGCATCACTGAGCAGGTTATTACTAAGCAAGTGCTGCTTGATAGCACTGTCGATGACCCCTTCCATCACTTTACTGATGATTGAGAGTAGACTGATGGGGCGGTAATTGGCTGGGTTGGATTTGTGCTGCTTTTTGTGTACAGGACATATCTGGGCAATTTTCCACATTGCTGGGTAGCTGCCAGTGTTGTAGCTGTACTGGAACAGCTTGGCTCGGGGCACAGCAGGTTCTGGAGCACAGGTCTTCAGTACCATTGCCGGAATGTTATCAGAGCCCATAGCCTTTGCAGTATCCAGTGCCTTCAGTCGTTCTTGATATCACGCGGAGTGAATAGAATTGGCTGACGACTGGCATCTGGAATGCTGGGGACTTCAGAAGGAGGCTGTGATGGATCGTCCACTCCGCACTTCTGGCTGAAGATTGTTGCAAATGCTTCTGCCTTGTCTTTTGCACTGATGTGCTGGGCTCCTCCATCTTTGAGGTTGGGGATATTTGTGGAGCCACCTCCTCCAGTTAGTTGTTTAATTTTCCACCACCATCCACAGTGGATGTGGCAGGACTGCAGAGCTTAGATCTGATCGGTTGGTTTTGGCATCGCTTAGCTCTGTCTATCGCATGCTGCTTTCGCAGTTTGGCATGCAAGTAGTCCTGGGTTGTAGCTTCACCAGATTGACACCTCATTTTGAGGTATGCCTGGTGCTGCTCCTGGCATGCCTTCCTGCACTCATCGTTGAACCAGAGTTGATCCCCTGGCTTGATGGTAATGGTAGAGTGGGGGATATGCTGGGCCATGAGGTTACAGATTGTGGTTGAGTACAATTGTGCTGCTGCTGATGGCTCACATTGCCTCATGGATGCCCAGTTTTGCATTGCTCAATCTGTTTGAAATCTATCCCATGTGGCACCATAGTAGTGCCACACAACACGATGGAGGGTATGCTCAATGTGAAGATGGGACTTCATCTCCACAAGGACTGTGCGATGGTCACTCCTACCAATACTGTCATGGACAGATGCATCTGCGACAGGCAGATTGGTGAGGACGAGGTCAAGTATGTATTTCCCTCTTGTTGGTTCCCTCACCACCTGCCGCAGACCCAGTCTAGCAGCTATGTCCTTCAGGACTCGGCCAGTTCAGTCAGTAGTGGTGCTACCGAGCCACTCTTGGCGAAGTCTCCCACCCAGAGTACATTCTGTGCCCTTGCCACCCTCAGTGCTTCCTCCAAATGGTGTTCAACATGGAGGAGTACTGATTCATCAGCTGAGGGAGGACGGTAGGTGGTAATCAGCAGGAGGTTTCCTTGTCCATGTTTGACCTGATGCCATGAGACTTCATGGGGTCCAGAGTCGATGTTGAGGACTCCCAGGGCAACTCTCTCCCGACTGTATACCACTGTGCCACCACCACTGCTGGGTCTGTCCTGCCAGTGGGACAGGACATACCCGGGGATGGTGATGGCAGTGTCTGGAACATTTTCTGTAAGGTCTGAATCTGTGAGTATGACTATGTCAGGCTGCTGCTTGACTAGTCTGTGGGACAGCTCTCCCAACTTTGGCACAAGCCCCCAGATGTTAGTAAGGAGGACTTTGCAAGATCGACAGGGCTGGGTTTGCCGTTGTCATTTCTGGTGCCTAGGTCGATCCTGGGTGGTCCATCTGGTTTCATTCCTTATTGACTTTGTAGTGGTTTGATACAACTGGGTGGCTTGCTAGGCCATTTCAGAGGGCATTTAAGAGGCAACCGCATTGCTTTTGGTCTGGAGTCACAGGTAGGCCAGACCAGGTAAGGACAGCAGATTTCCGTCCTTCAAGAACATTTGTGAACCAGATGGGTTTTTAACGACAATCTACAATGGTTTCACGGCCTCATTAGACAAGCTTTTAATTCCAGATTTATTAATTGAATTCACATTCCACCTTCTGCTGTGGTGGGATTCGAACCCATGTTCCCAGAGAAATACCCTGGGTCTCTGGGTTACTAGTCCAGTGACAAATATTAGTTGACTTGAGCTAACCCCATGAAAAATGTTAAAAATGGGCAGAAAGTAAGAGCTTTAGTGATCCTAAGTAATGAGTAAATCAGCTAGTTTCTCTTTAAATAACCTCAGAATGCTGCTTTTTGCTGCATTTGGTCACTTCCTTTTCCCCTATTTCCATTATTGTTCTGAGTGAATCTTGTAAATTAATGCCATTTATGCCTCATCTTGGACAACGTTGCATGATAGCTTTGTGCATCACTCATAACTATTCCAAACTCATTCTACACTGATAGCAGAGAGAGAATATTGTTATCCCCTGCAGCATAAATTGATGCCAGAGGTGGAAAAACAGTGTCCAAGACCATTGTACCATCCAGTCCTGTTTTACATCATCAACAATATATAACATCCTTAACATGGACAAAGATCTCAAAGTGCTTCACAGTGACGGTAAGAAAAAGAAAGGCGGACAAGCCAAAAATAAAGAGGTATTAAGAGGGGTGACTGATTGTTTGGTTGAAGTGGTGTGTTTTAAGGAAGATTTTAGAGGATGAGAGGAAAGTGGAGAGGTGGAACAAAGAGATATTGATAGGTTAAATGAACGGGCAAAGATGTGTCAAATAAATTTCACTGTAGGTAAGTTTGAGGTGATCGACTTTTGGACCTGAAAAGTGTGAGGTCATCCACTTTGGACCATGGGAATGGCAGCATAGTGATAATGTTACTGGGCTAGTAATTCAGAGGCCCGGTCTAATGCTTCAGAGACACAAGTTCAAATCCCACTATGGCAGCTGGGGCAATTTAAATTCAATTAATAAACCTGGAAAAATGAAACTACTGAATTGTGTAAAAACACAGCTGGTTCATTAATTCCATTCAGGTGAGGAAATCTGCCCACCCCCACAGTAATGTGGTTGACTCTTTACTGCCCTTTGAAATATTTTAGCAAGCCACTCGGTTTTGTCGTAAACTGCTACAGAACCGTACCACCTATCCTTCATGGAGCAGTTTCTGCGGAAAAACACCTTTGACTACCGGTCCATCAGGCAGTGGTCTGCACGGAATGTCCTCAAGGCCCTACGGGAAAAGGAAACGGTGGATCCTGTCGGATGGTTCCCCGAGCAGACCGTCAAAGTCATTTGGCGGAATGCCTCATCACCAGAACTTTCAAACAAGCACCAAGACGTAGCTTGGCTGGTGGTGAGAAGGGCCCTCCCCGTCAGATCCTTCATGCACACCCGAAGTCTCGCCCCCTCCGCACAGTGCCCCCGCGTTGGCTGTGGTGGGGAAGAGATGGTCGCCCACCTCCTCCTGGAATGTGCCTTTGCAAAGCAGGTGTGGAAAGAGATGCAGTGGTTTTTGTCAAGGTTCATCCCAAGCAGCTCTGTAACACAGGAGTCTGTGCTCTACGGGCTGTTCCCAGGGACGCACACCGAGACAAACATCAACTGCTGCTGGAGGACTATCAATTCGGTGAAAGACGCCCTTTGGTCTGCCCGAAACTTGCTGGTCTTCCAGCGCAAAGAGTTGTCCACCACCGAATGTTGCAGACTGGCACATTCCAAGGTCCAGGACTACGTGCTGAGGGACACACTAAAGCTTGGGGCAGCCGCAGCAAAGGCTCAATGGGGAAAGACCACAGTGTAAGGTTCCCCCACCAAGCTGGACTGAGGGGCTGGAACCATGGGAAGCCCCTCGAACTGTATCGTTAATATTCTCAATTGCTGTAAATGTAAAACTGTAATTGACATGACAATTGTGAAACGGAAGGGTTGGGAAGAAACTCATGACATTATTGAAAGAAACTGATCTCTTTTGCAATGTTTGTATTTTTTGGTGCTGTTTGGAAACTGTTTGGCAATGTAATTTTTACAGATTTTTATGAATAAAGTATATTTTGGAAATAAAAAAAAAACCTACACCACATGGACTGCAGAAGTTCAAGAAGGCAGCTCACCACCACCTTTTCAAGGGCAATTAGGGATGAACTATAACTGCTGGCCTAACCAGCGACACTCATGTTCCAAGAAAAAAAAAATCCTAAAACGGATAGATCAGATTAGTACTTCCTAAATGGTGAAAAGGTAGAAGCAGTGGCAGGCTGAAGGGACTTAGGGGTCTATGTGCATAGATCATTAAAATGTCATGGGTAGGTACAGAAAATAATTAAACATATGGATGAGATTTTTAAATTTGAGGTATTAGGGAACCAGAAGCCAAAGTAGATCAACGAATGCAGGGATGATAAGTAGCAATGGGTAGGGTGATGTTCCCGGGACGTGAGTGAGGTTTAGCCGAGTTTACTATAGCATTTGAAGCAAAGACAGAGAGAGAGAGAGAGAGAGAGAGACAAAGGCTGCAGCAGCTGAACGCAAAGGCTTCTCTTTTTATTCTGTCTGTTTTAGTTTCACTTTACGAGCATGTGTGTTCTACAGCAGCCTAGAGAGTACAAAATGCACAATGCAATTGCAATTTCAAAACATTACAACACTACATCCCTGCCCTTCTTAGTAAATGAGAGACAGAGCATGTCTCAATGGCTTGTTTCTAAAAATGTAAACAATAAACAATTCATTTCGTAATGTAGTCACTTAAGTATACTGAGTTTTTTCTCTCATGAGTAGGATATCTCTGGCATCAGGTATAGTCTCATTTGACTCATGTTCTTCATCTGAGGTGTCGATGTCAGAATTGGATTCAATGCTTGTGAGTGGTGTTTTCAGTGCTTTGAAGAATGAAGCATTTCTTATGATGATTTGTGAACTGCGTTTAGCAGTGATCATCGATCTTTTTGTGTTCTTTACAACAAATGGTCAGATGCCATAAGGAGTTGTTTGTTTTCCAACATGATCGTCACGTTTCACAAGTACTTTATCTCATGGTTTAAGCGTGTTGCTCTAAATTTTGTGTTTCGTACATTCACTCGATCCTTCTGTTCTTGATCATGTTCACGTACATGCTGATCATTAGCTCCTCAGGGTAGCTGAGGAAGACGTGTGTACATAGGACCTGTAAAGATGAGTGCAGCAGGTGATTTTCCAGTGGTCGAGTGAGGTATCGCTTGACAAAGAAAATGATATAGCTCTTGCTTCCATGACTTGTTCTCAGCTGTAGCTGTACGCATCACTTTTTTCAGGGTTTGCATAAGTCTCTCAACTTCATCATTAGTTCTTGGCCAATGGGGTGTGATTTTCCTATGAGCGAACTCTATGTAGTTTGCAAATTTGCTGAACTCATCGCTGTTGAATGGGGGTCAATTGTCACTTCTTACAATTTGAGGGATTCCAAATAATGCAAATATCTGGTCAAGCTTTGGGGTGACTGACTTCATTGAAGGTGACATAACTAATTCCACGATTGGGAATCTGCTGTAGTCATTCACCTGTTGGAAAATATACAAAATCAATGCTGACTTCAATCCATGCAGGCAGTTTGGACATCATGAGAGGATCGTGAAGATTTGATATTGTGGTAGCTTGACCTGGCAAACACTGATTTACTTTGTGTTCTACCATATGGTCAATTCCTGGGAACCATACTTTTTCCCTAAGGAGTTGTTTGGTTTTTGACCATTCCTTGGTGTCCTTCATGTGTTATACCAACAACACATTCCCTAAATGAGTGTGGAATGACAATATAGTTGTTGTGTAATATGAGATCAGGTGTGGTTTTAACAATTCACACATTCTGAAGACTTATAGTGTGTGAACGATTTCATTTGTAGATGCTTTCTCGATCATGTCTTTCCAGTTTTGAGATTCCATAGCTTTCATACATAATTGCAAAGCCTCATCATGTTTTGTTGCTGCTTTGTTCTCGGCTAGTTTTAGTGACTTCGGCACCGCGTTTAGTCTTACATAGTTAAGATGTTGTTCAACAACCTTTTCCTCAGGACGATTAGGACTGACTGTTGGCAATTGATGTCATGAAAGGTTTGAGCTTGTCTGGCTGATGTTTGCTGTGCGGATTGTCAAACAAAGTTACTAGTGGTTATGATCAGTTATTATTTTAAACTCACTTACATGTAAGTAGAGATGAAAGTGTAAAATATCCCATGTGATTGAGAGTGTTTCTCTCTCTGTTTGTGAATAACATTACTCTACAGGCATTAATGATCTGCTTTCCATCTGTATGAGAACTGCACCTAAGCCAACCGGGCTTTTATCCACAACTAGCTGGGTGGTTTTCTCAGGGTCGAAATAGGCATTTGTGCAACTTGCTGACAAACGTTGTTTGATCTGGTGTACCGCCTGTTTGTGTGATTTCGTCCATTCCCAATTGGTGGTCTCTTTTGTCAGATCGCATAGTGGGGCAGATAAGGAATGAAATCTGGAATGAAATGACTGCAGTACATGATGAATCCTCGCAGACTCCGGACTTTTTTGCATGTTTGTAGGATCTGCAGCATTTGCAATGCCTTCAACTTTCCATGGATCAGGTGGTACTCCTTCACCACTGAACACATGACTGAAGAATTCAATTCTGCTTTCATTGAACAAGCACTTGTCTTTGTTCAAGGTGAGGTTACATTCTCCGAGACATTGCAGACATGCAGTGTCTCGAGTTCCTTTTGGTGCGGCCATAGATGAGAATGTCATCACTGATTTAGCGTGCCTTCAGGCCCTTGAAGTGCAGATTGAATCAAGTGCTGAAATACCTCAGCTGTTGAACTGACTTCAAAGTTGAGCCTCTTGTGTTGGACAAGACCGATGTGAGTAGCAAGTACAGTAAGACATCTCGATTCTTCTGCAAGCTTGATTTGATGGTAGCCTGCATTGAGGTCAAGTTTAGCAAAGTGGTTAGCACCATTCACTTTCTCTATGAACTATTCGATTGTCGATGTAAGTGTCTTTTCTCATTGTATGGCTTGGTTTGGTGATTACATTTCAACGCAGATTCTAATCTGGTTCTCGCTCTTTGGTTTCTTGACAACTTGTATGGGTGAGACCCAAGGGGAAGGTTCATCCCCAACTTTCTCAATAATGTCGAGGTCAAGTAGGAATTGAAGTTCCTTCTCTGTCTATTTCCTGACATGAAATGGTATTCATTGCCATTGATGCTAACTGGGAGAACATTAGGGTCTACATGCCGTTTGCCGATACCAGTGAAGCAATCAGCATACAGTTCGAGAATGTTTTTTTTATGCGAAGGAATCGTGTATGTGACTGCAATCATGTGCAGATCTGTTGCTGTGTGGAAAGCATGTCACATTCTCCAGATATGACATAGAATACAGCTTTCGTTCTAGTGTCTTTGAATGAGACTGGCATTTCAGAATTTGAGAGAATTTTCAGTGGTTTGTCACTGTTGTAAGGGAAACTTTTCGTGTTCCCTGGTTTGCAGAGAACGTGCAATCCTGAAGTTTGTTGAATCTTTTGTCTCCCATGACATTGACAGACGTTCCTGTGTCTATGAGAACATCTACATCCGAGCAGCCAATGGTCACTGTCACATGTGGCCGTTTACTGTGTCTGAGAGAGAGAGCTCAAAAATATGTTCAGGGTCGTCCACCTTTACATTAGTTACATTCTGTCACCTTTTTGCTGTGGTGCACATACATGCACCCTTCTGTTGGTATTGGTCAGAGTAGTTGATTTTGTTGATGAGCGACTAACACAAGCAAGGTGGTTGGTTTTCCATAGGTTTACACTGTTTACCAGTAGCAGGGCACAGTGTCCGGTGTGGGTAAGCACCGCCACAGTGGAAACATTCTTTGGACAAGTCACAATTTTGTTTGTGAGATGACTGTTGTTGCTTTGCAGGTGGTTTCCTGGCTTGGTAGCGATGTTCACAGGAATTAAACTTGGAGTGTGGTAGTTATTGTTACCAGCCTCAACTTTAGTAGCCCTGGATTCTGAAAGTTTTCAGTCTTTCCTGAGTGCTTTTCGACATAGTTGACTAGAGAGACAGCCTTTGACTATTTGTGTTTTGATTTCCCGTTCGACATATTCAGCATCACCAAAGTCACATCTGGTTGCTTGTTGCCTCAAACGCTTGTAATATTGGTAAGTTGTCTCATTTGTTTCTTGCTTAGTGTTTTGGAAGATAATGGTTTCATATATGGTACCCCCTGCCTGCTCAGCTCAGCGCTGGGAGCCCCGCCTCCAGCACAAAATCCACCCCAGTGGGTAAAGTTGTTTTTCGCCTGTCGTGGAAATTAGTTCATAGTAAATCCGCAGCCCGTTTTTACACTATGCTTAGTTTCCTTTTTTATTAACTTCAAGGACTACTGACATAGACCAATTTTACCCCCAGAGAATTACATAGACTCTATAGGGTCAGGAACTGGCCATTCCTCCCAGCTGGCTCCACAAGAACCTCCACTAATTCTAATTACCTCTTCCCACCTTTACCCATATTATCTTCTCTTCCCTTTTATGCATCAGGCCTCCCCTCAAATGCACCAACACTATATTTAATCTCTTCATGTGGTAGCAAGTTCCAAATTCTCACCACTCACTCCATAAATAAATTTCTTTTTCTATTCTTTATTTTGATATGTTGGTGCCTAAGTATATTTATGACCCTTGCTCTGGACATACCTTCAAGTGGAAGTGGTTTCCTCCTGTCCACTGTCCCAAAGCCCTTTATAGTTTAAAAAAAAATCCCTATCAGGTCCCTTCTTAGTCTTATCTCTTTGAAGAAAAGAACCGCCAGCCCAGTCAATCTTTCCGGATAGTTGTAAATCTTTTCTGCGTTTTCTCCAGTGCTTCAATATCCGTTTCTCGTAGAACTGTACATGGTTCTCCAAGTGTGATCAAAGCAAAGTTCTATATAAATTGAATATTACATCCTGTTTGTGATTCTCTTCCTCTAGAAATTAACACCACTACTTTGATTATGCTGTTCATGGTATTATCAACTTGTGTCCCTCTTTATAATGATTTATGTATGTCTATTCCCAAATCTCTTTCATCCACTTGTGCAAAATGGCAGCAGTCCTGCTTGTGATGTCAGCAGCCACACCGCCATTTTGCATAATGGCAGCAGCCATTTCCCCCCATCATGTGACAGGGGTAGCAATGGAGATGTTATTCACGATATCACCTGATGTTGGAGCAGGTGCTGGTGCCATCTTTAAAAGCCTGCCAGCCCTGCATTTACGCTTGCAGAGATCCCCCCATTTATACACAAGCCCCTTGGACACTCAGCAGAGCGGCAATGACCACTATAACCTCCACTTCCCCATGCTACTATGGTTAGGTTAGCTTCCCTTTCATGGCACCAAGGACTCTTCCCTTGGTGGCGCCAGCTTGTCAAAGCTGTGAAACTGAAGGCACATGAGTGCTGCACGTCGACCAGAAAATTAAGAAACCTTCTTTGGATTGCAGTGAATTAGATTCACATTTATTTAAAGCAGCATTTACAACATTTAAATGATGATGCCGTCAGTCGGGGTGTCAGTTCCGCCATAGTCTTTCCCACCTCCAACAAAATCAGCACACTGCAGTATGGCACCAGGTTTCATGGTGGATCACTCCTCAGAGATTCTCCACCCTCCCCCTCCACCGAACCTGCGTCTGACAAGAGAACACAATTCACCCCTTAACTTCCTCTTCACTGTCAGAACTGGCAGCCAGTTGGCATACTTCACCAACCAGTCATCTAAATGTTAAACCCTACCCCTGTATCTCTCTCGATTGTTATCTTATTACTTTGTAATCACTACTCCCTAGATGTTCCCCTCTGCTTGCTTCTCTTACCTGCTACACGTTATATTGCTTTGCACATTACATTTATGGAATACTATTAATCACCAGACATAGATATGCAAGTTGGCGGCACAGTGGCGCAGTGGTTAGCACCGCAGCCTCACAGCTCCAGCGACCCGGGTTCAGTTCTGGGTACTGCCTGTACAGAATTTGCAAGTTCTCCCTGTGACTACGTAGGTTTCTGTTGGGTGCTCCGGTTTCCTGCCAAAGACTTGCAGATTGATCGGTAGGTGATAGGAGAATGGTGGGGATGTGGTAGAAAATATGTGGTTAATGTAGGATTAGTATAAATGGGTGGTTGATGGTTGGCACAGACTCGAAGGGCCTGTTTCAGTGCTGTATCTCTCAATAAATAAAGTTATTCTCCTCTTGTCACAAGAGTGGCTATTTCTGTTGCACGCATCCTTTCTTCCCTTTCAAAGAGTTTTGTCACATTGACAGCTGAAAACTATACATACTTTTCTTGTGGAAGTCACACATTCTGTTCATATTGTCTGAATAATATTGAAAGATACTGCAGAATCTTTGGTGGGTGCACAAATGGACTCAATGATTCTCTGTATCTTACTGCAGGGAGCAATTTAGAATAAAAGTGGTTATTGCCTGTACAGCTGCTGCTGAAATTTAAGTACCTGAGTGAATATTGATACAGGGTTTCAATTACTTCCTTAATGAAGCAAGACAAAGTGATGACTCCTACAATGTCCTCTGTGGATGCCTGGAAGGTACCAGTGGTATAAAGCCAAGGGCAGTGGTGACCTTTATTTCCACTGAATAGTAGAATGCATTTGATTGACAGTCCCTGTGCATATTCTTGGACCAGATGGTAGATTTTGGTTTCAATTTTCTTCTTTAAACTTTTCATTTACTGCTGTTCAATCATGGACAAGTAGATGCCTTTGTTGTTGCAGGTTTTTTGCCTGGAGTATCTGCTTTCAGTTGTGTATTTCCTACTTGCTCTGTACTGTCAAGCTGCCTTATCTTCTCCTGAACTGCAAAGTATATGGAAGTGGTCATTGTACCCGTGATCTGGGAAAACTCCATCATATGTCTACTTGTCTCACTGTTGCATGAGAATTCAAAGCCTTCCCCTGTGTAAAGCCTATTTATATCAGGTCTCATCTAGTGTAAAATGCTCACCTTCTGAATATCCCTCATAGATGTGTAATTCTGTACATAATTGGAAATTAAGAAGGACTTCATAAATTAAATTGGCATTTTTGTCTGATATTTCTCCAAGGTTTTTCAGTCCATTTCTGTAGGGCAGGAATTCCCCAATGTAACACTTATCATGGTAAATAGTCTGTTTATATCTTTTACCAGAATTACATTGCTTTTTACTCACATCCTTTACTTTTTGCTATAATTAGCAACAGTAACAATTAGCCCCAACATTTAATGAACTTGTGAAACAGTATTCAATCGTGCAGCCATTTAGAAAGGAACAGGAGGAGGCCATTCAGTCCCTTGATCCTGTTCTGTCATTCAGTTAGATCATGGCTGATCTGTATCGTAACTTCATCTCCCCGCTTTGCTTCTGTAACCCTTAATATGCTTACCAAACAAAAATCTATCACTCAGTTTTGAAATTTTCAATTTACCCCCAGTCTCAGCAGCTTTTTTGGGGGAGCGAGTTCCCGATTTCCACTACCCTTTGTGTGGAGAAGTGCTTCCTGACATCACCCCTAAATGGCCTGGCTCTTATTTTAAGATTATGCCCCTTTGTTCTAGATGTTCCCACCAGAGGAATTCGTTTTTCTCTATTTACCCTATCAAATCTTTTAATCATCTTAAATGTCTCAGTTATATTATTCTTTAATCTCTATACTCAAGGAACTACAAGCCGAATGTATGCAACCTGTCCTCATTATTTAACCCTTTTAGCCCCATTATCATTCTGGTGAATCTGTGCTGCCTCCAAGGCCAATATATCTTCCTGAAGTACGGTTCACAGACTGAATGCAGGGTTCTTCAGATGGGGGTTTAAACCAGAGCTCTGTACAGCTGTAGTATAATTTCATCCTTTTGCATTCCAGTCATCTAGCGATGAAGGGCAACATTCCATTAGCCTGTTTTTTTATACCTGACATCTAGTGTTAAGTGATTTCTGTACATGGATCCCCTAAATTGCTCTGCTCCTCCCTAGTTTCTCACCATTTAGAAAATGCTCTGTTCTATCTTTCTTAGGTCGAAGGTGGATAACTTCACACTTTCTCACATTGACCTCCTTCTGCCACAGTTTTGCCCACTCATGGTGCAGTGGATGTTTACAGTATGGGTGGACTAGGTTGTTGGTTTAAGGACAGTGAACAAGGCAGATGGGAAGAAACTTATTGGAATCACTGGTAGATCTACAAATATCTGCCAAACCCAGCCTCTCCAGTCCAAACAATTCAATGATAGCATTGTGTTTCAGAACGTTTGAACACTTCTCCACAGAAAGCTGTTGGATCTGATTAATACGGAAGTATTGCTTTTAAGTTAAAGTGTTAAACAGAATCAGAAAGGTTTAAAATCCATTTTGAAGCCACATGCTAAAGCAGCTGGGCTGAAACGGGGATTGGTATGTTGGTGATCAATAATGAGCAACCATTGGTAAAAGCATTAGAGGTGACAGGTGGAAACATTTTTTCACACAGTGACTTGTCGACCGGGAATGCACTGCCTGAAAGGGTGGTGGAACCAGATTCAATAGTAATATTCTAAAGAGAATTGGGTAAATACTTGCAAGAGAATAATTACAAGGCTAAGGGGAATGGGAATAGGAGTGGGATTAATGATAGCTCTGAAGAGCTGGCACGGGCACATTGGGCCAAATGGCCCCATTATGTGCTGTATCACTCTATGATGAAAACTATTATCTGAGCCAACAGGAATTCATTTATCCCATTCCAAACATTTTCAGGAAGCATTCACACTTGAGAACGGGGTGCGGTGGTGGGGGGGGGGGGTGGGGGGTGGGTGGTGGTGGGAAGGGAACTGAAGTCATGCATTGACACCATGAGGTGGTCCAACCAAACCTAGAATCACGGAAGGAGGCCATTCAGCCCATCATGTCTGCACCAGCTGATAAGTAGCCATCCAGCTAATCGCACTTTCCAGCTCTTGGCCCATAGCCTTGAAGGTTACGGCACTTCAAGTGCATATCCAAGTACTTTTTAAATGTTATGAGGGTTTCTGCCTTTAGCGGGTAGATGGTACAACAGTTAGAGCAGAAACAGTATTAAAAAAAACTCCAATAGCACCAAGGCTTTTCTCATATTTTGTTATCCATTTGGAGAACTCTTTAATATCAGATGCAAGTTGGCTAGTTGTGTTGTTTTTCAGTTTGTTGGAATTGATAAGTGAGTCAATCCAGGTGAATCTGGTAGGTGAAAATTTCCTTCATCAAATGATGACCTGATCGAACAGAACGATAACATTGATAAATGTGAATATTGGCGTAGCTCGCAGGTTATCTGTCTCCAGGCCCGAAGAGGAATGCTAAAAATGATAAAGGAAAATGACATTCCTGCCTGTCTCTTTGTTACAACACTGTCATAACCTTTCAGCACATCAGATAGAGATTAAGAGCAAACTCAGCTGCTGCTGAATTTAGGCTATTGTTTGCTGAGATTATAATTCAAGCACATGGAAGATTCTGTTGTGGTGAATGATTTACTCCAGTTAGTGTTTTATTATGCACAATTATGTCATCCTTCTAGAATTGTTTAAGAAGCCAGAAGTTGCATTTGTTCACAATATCCTAGATATACTAAATGGTCATATCCCAGCCATACATAAAGACACTTTCCTGTTGTGATTTACAGCCCATTTCAAAGTTAATTATTGTGGTCTGATATTTGCATTCTTAATGCTCACAAGGTGAACATATCTATACTCAGTATACATTAGATTGTATTTGAATCATTCTCCATCAGCATTAACATTAATTTTATGCTGATAATGATTTATTAAATAGCTCCTGGACTTTGTATCGGTTTTCATAGTAGAGGAAACATCGTATCTTGCAATGTAAGTTCAGTTTGAAGGCATCTCCTAGATGTTGTTTACTAACATATATCCATCAGTCTGTCCTTATAAGCCTAGTAGAGGAGCCTGCCAGTGGCTCTGATGAAGATAGCACCTTACTGCGCCCAATGCCCATTTCACCAAAGTCTGGCAACTCCAACATAGCTGGGCACACTATAGAAGATGCAGTTAGTGAGTCTCAGTGGAAGTTAGTGAAAAGGTGTGGTGTGCAAGTAGTGACACAAGAGAAAGAGCAGGAACTGGCTGCCTGGATGGCCTCACAGATGCCATCAATGATCTCTCCAGCATATGACAAAATTAAACAACCATGTCATAGTTCTGATACTGTGTTAACTGTGTCTCAGTGGGTAGCACTCTCACTTCTGAGTTTGAAGGTTATGGATTCAAGTCCCCTGCAGAGACCTGAGGACATAGTCTAGGCTGACACTCCAGTGCAGTACTGAGGGAGCACTGCACTGTCGCAGGTATTATCTTTCAGATGAGACATTAAACTGAAGCCCTGACTGGTCTCATAGGTGGATGTAGAAGAACCTACAGCACTATTTGAAGAGCAGGGAAGCTCTCCTAGAATATTTATCCCTCAACCAACATCACTGAGAAATATTATCTGGTAATTATCACACTGCTGTTTGTGGGAGCTTGCTGTGTACTAATTGGCTGCCACAATTCCTACATTACAAAAGTACTTCATTGGCTGTAAAGCACTTTGGAATGTCCTGAGATCATGAAAAGTTCTGTATAAACACAAGTTCTTTTTGTCCTTTTCCAATTCAATGGGAAAGGAAATTAAATTACTGACTTGGTTCAACAATGGATCAGCCATGTTGTGTGATTGCCTTGAAGAGTGATGTCCCTTTAAGATCTTAGTATGCTAATGAGTCATGTGCGAGGATGCAGTTATGTGACTACATGCCAGTCTCACTCTGCTACTGTAACACCAAGACGCAAGTCATGTAAATAGCTCTGCACTGTATATACTTGTTAGCTGTTAAGAAACCTGTTTGAGATCTTCAATCAACTGAACTCATTTATGTTGCATCTGACAACATAAAAAGCTTCTCAATACAAGCCCCTTGTTTGATAAATCTATGAGAAGTTTTCTCGATGAATCATAGTGCAATTTGCAACAATCTGTTTGAACTAATTGCTGCCACACCACCATAACATTCAGAGAATTCATCAAAGCAACTCAATATCAGTAGAAAACAGTGATATAAACCTTCATGTGGACTGGACAAGAGATGCTGCACTTTTCAGATGCTGAGTTTTTCTTTTCAATATCAAAATGCTATTGTATGATGATAGGGTGCAAATGAATACAAAATCTAAACACTCCTTGGTGCAAATACTGATGCAGCTAAGATAGCTTCTTCAAAATAAAGTCTGACATCATCAATAACAACAACTTGTATTTCTGTAGCAGCCTTGATGTAATAAAATGTCCCAAGACATTTCACAGGAGTGTTATAAAGGAAAATTTGACACCGAACTGCATAAGAAGATATTAGGGCAGATGACCAAAATCTTGGTCAAAATGCCAGGTTGTAAGGAGTGCGTTAAAGGAGGAGAGAGAGGTAGAGCGGTGGAGAAGTTTAGGGAGGGAGCTCCAGAGCTTAGGGTCTAGGCAGCTGAAGGCATGGTCGCCAATGTTAGTGCGATTAAAATCAGGGATGCTCGAGAGGCCAGAAGTGGAGATGCGCAGATAACTCGGAGGATTGTGGGGCTGGGGGAGGTTACAAAGATAGGGAGGGGTGAGGTCATGGAGGGATTTTAAAACAAGGGTGAGAATTTTAAAATTGAGGCATTTCTTAGCTGGAGCTAATCGAATTGCTAAATGGCTTCAAAGAACCAACCAAACAAATGACCTGAACTTTGATACTACAAAGAGTGTCTTTAAAAGTACTGTAATTATGGGATATGGGGAGAGGGCTTGATGTATGAGATCAGCCATGATCATATTGAATGGTGGAGCAGGCTTGATGGGACCATATGGCTTATTCCTATTTCTTATGCTCTTATTAAAAAGGTTCATTCCATGATCCCGTGACCCCAGTGGGGAACTGTGCTCACAAGAAGAAATGTGTCCACAACAGGTCAAATCCGACCTGCACTCCCACTGAGTCCCGCTTCTCCACTGGATGGGCATGTTGGTAGGATAACTGCTATAATGTTTAACACTTTGATAGATCTGCCCTGCAATAAAGTTCCATGATTTAGCCCAGATCTGAACAAATTGGAGTGTGATAAGCATAAATTTTGTCGAATGTAATTTTAAAAAATGATGTAACTTTGCTTAGGCGGTGGGTGAGGTGGGGGAAGGGGAAATGGCCACAGGTTTGTTTGTATTTGTGGTGCTTTGAGAATTCCTGTGCCTCAAGCAATGGTAGAAAAGATTTGAAAAAAAATGAGGGAAAAAAGCCCAATTTTTATTTGCTTTGGCCTTGCTATAGGTTTACTAAGGAACTTCTACAGCATTTTGCAGTTGCAAAATGAAATCAAAAAGTGAACACTTTACTCTAGGTCAAACCTAAAGTTATTGAAATTAATGAAGAGAAAAAAACACTGAGATTTTGCCACAGCAGGAGAATTGAATAATGCAGAGGAATTCTCAGCCTGAGAACAGAGTACAGCAGCAATTGATGAATATATTACAGAGGAGGCGGAAAGGGCATTTTAGGTGTGTTGAGGGCATGGAGGAGCACGGTTCAATGAGGTACAATAACCTTAATTAATTTTATTGTTAGGCAGAGCTATTATATAAGTGTTCAATCTATTTCAGGGTCCGAGTTACGCTTGTGTGTCATTAACTTTTCTATATTGGTTGTGCAGGTACCCAACATCTTAGTGTTCAAAGGTCATTGATGTTTTATTTTGCAGTCACCATGGCCATTGCCATTCACCTTATGCTTTAATGTAATAGGATTCATTAATGGTCCAACATCATAGGATTCAGAATGAGCAGTGCTCATCTCCACCTTGCAGGTATATATCTGAGTCATGAAGGCACTCAATTCTCCAATATATCTCGTTCCTCCTAGCATTTCATCCAAAATGTCATGCCTGAATGTCAAGACTTGATGTTCAGTGGCATACCATCACTGAATTCCCCAATATCAACACCCTCGGGGTTACCATTGACCAGAAACTGAACTGGACCAGCCACATAAATGCTTTGGCTACAAAAGCAGATCAGAGGCTGGGAATTCTGCAGCACGTAACTCACCTCCTGTCTCCTCAATGCCTGTCCACCATCTACAAGGCACAAGTCAGGAGTGTAATGGAAGACTGTCCACTTGCCTGGATGGGTGCAGCTCCAACAACACTCAAGAAGCTTGACAGCATTCAGGACAAAGCTGCCCGCTTGATTGGTAACCCATCCACCACCTTCAACATTCACTCCTCCACCACCGACACACAGTGGCAGCAGTGTGTACCATCTACAAGATGCACTGCATCAACTCACCAAGGTTCCTTCGACAGCACCTTCTAAACCCGCAACCTCTACCATCTAGAAGGACAAGGGCAGCAGATGCATGGGAACACCACCACCTGCAAGTTCCCCTCCAAGTCACACAGCATCCTGACTTGGAACTATATCGCCGTTCCTTCACTGTCACTGGGTCAAAATCCTGGAACTCCCTTCCTAACAGCACTGTGGGTGTACCTACACCCCAAGGACTGCAGCGGTTCAAGAAGGCAATTCACCACCACCTTCTTAAGGGCAATTAGGGATGGGCAATAAATGCTGGCTTGGCCAGCGATGCCCATTTCCCAGAACTGAATAAAAAAAGACTTTGCTCATGTTGTATTGATGCTCCAATCCTCTCAGTTTGAAGATGGGCGCACTCATCAACCTAAATAATTTGGGTCTTAGTTCAGCTAAGATTATTTTCAATCCCTCATTTGTCTCTCCAAGCTAAACTCAGCCAATGGAGTGCTTGTTGTTTGACTAACTTTGATTAACTTGTGGAGGTGCAGGTGTATCTGTGCTAATTCGTACTACATGTTGTATACACATTAATGCAAGATTCATATCTTCCAGCTATTTCATAAGCGACTCATGCAATCAATATTTTTTTAATGGCTTTGTCAGTCATTAAATGCATTTATAGTCCATTCAGAAATTATTTCTATAAATTTCTAAACTAAAATGTCAATGGCTACCAACAATATTTGCAAATTAAGATTCACCATTATGGTAGTTCTTCAAAATTCACCACTGCCATTTCATCCCAATTCTTAGTATTTTAATATAATTAACAGATATCCCATTGGACGTGCAAAAGAAGACAGAGGACACACTGTTTTTAAGGCTATAGATATCTTACCATGTAAAGTACAATGTATTATTCAGTTGCTAAGGGACAGCTGTAAGTAAGCACATTCTAGGATGATTTTTGAGGCCTCCCATCCAGTGGAGGACAACTGGAGCTCAGCTGTTGTCTGCCTCCTTATTTTATTGGCTGCCTCCCACACCACACAAATCCCAGTCAGTCAGTACCTAATATTGTTTGATGTGGTGACATTTGAATATGATAATCAACATTTATTCAGAAAAGATTCCATTATGTTAAAATATATGTATATATGTACAAACTCCATTATTGCTTACCAGGGGTCTAATTGTAATGGTTGGGTATTTTACATGAATGTTCTTTGGCCTCCTTGTCTCAAGAGATAATGGGTAAGCGCCTGGAGGTGGTCAGTGGTTTGTGCAGCAGCGCCTGGAGTGACTATAAAGGCCAATTCTAGAGTGACAGACTTTTCCACAGGTGCTGCAGATAAAATTGGTTGTCGGGGCTGTTACACAGTTGGCTCTCCCCTTGCGCTTCTGTCTTTGTTCCTGCCAACTGCTAAGTCTCTTCGACTCGCCACACTTTAGCCCCGCCATGAATGTAATCAGATGAAAATAAACCATAATCATTTTTATTTAAAATATTGGGTAGACCACAACCATTGTCTTCAGCAACCACCCCCCCCCCCTTGAATTCCGTACCCTCGCCATTGATTCCATCACCCTCTCTGGACACTAACTCAGGTCCAACCAGGCTATTTGCAACCTCAATTTCTGATCCCATATCCATTCCACTGCAAAGATCTCATACTTCCACCTCTGTGACATTGCCCATCCTCATTTCTGCTTCAGCCCATCTGCTGCCAAAATGCTCAGCCATGTCTTTGTCACCTTGAGCCTTGACTATTCCAGTGGCCTCCAAAATCCACTTCATCTCCCCTACCCTCCATAAACCTTGGCTCAACCAAAACCAAACATATTTTATCTCACATCAAGTCCTGTTAGACTATTATCCGTAACCTCACAGACTTACATTGGTTTCCAATCCACCAAATGCCTCAAATTGAAAATTCCCCATCTTCAAACACTCCTCTAGTCCTACAATCTTGCAAGAACTCTAATGCAGGTCAGAGGCTGGGAAGTCTGTGGCAACCAACTCACCTCCTGACTTCCCAAAGATGTCCACCATCTACAAGGCACAAGTCAGAAGTGTGATGGAATACTCTCTACTTGCCTGGATGAGTGCAGCTCCAACAACACTCAAGAAACTCTACGCCATCCATGACAAAGCAGCTGGCTTGATCAGCACCATCTTCAACAGTCACTCCCTTCACCACTGGTGCACAGTGGCAGCAGTGTGTGCCATTTGCAAGATGCACTACAGCAACTTGCCAAGGCTTCTTTGACAGCACCTTCCAAATCCACAACCTCTACCATCTAGAAGGACAAGGGCAGCCATCACACATGGGAACACCACCACCTGCAATTTCCCCTCCAAGTCACACACCATCCTGACTTGGAATTATACTACCATTCCTTCACTGTCGCTGGGTCAAAATCCTAGAACTCCTTCCCTAACAGCACTGTGGGTGTTCCTACACCACATGGACTGCAGCAGCTCAAGAAGGTGGTTCAACGCTACCTTCTTAAAGACAATTAGGGATGCACGCATGAACGAATAAACAAAAAAAATTGCTTTGATTCTGGCCTCTTGTGCATCCTCCACTCCCTTTTCCTCAGCGTTGGCGGCCATGCCTTCTGCTTCCTAAGCCCCTGCTCTAGGTTCGCTCACTCAATCTCTGTCTTTCCCTCTTCGTCTCCTCCTTTAAAACCCTCTTTAAATCTGCCTTTTTTTTCACAAGCTCACTCTTCCAATTTGTCCAAACACAAAGGAAAGTGGAAATCCAGTATAAAAAACAACAGCGAGATAGAAGGAATATGAAAAAAAGTTTGCATAGGATATGAAGGCTGTTACGACTAGGTGAGGAAGCGGTGTCGGGCTCCCCTCTCAGCCTTTTTCTGCTTTGGCCACAACAGGGTTTGACTTTCAAAGCACAGTGTTTTTAGCTTCCACTCAGTGAGTCCTTGCTCACTGCTCTCTATTGTAATTGTAAAGGAATCAACCAGACAGGTTTTCTTAGATTTAAACAAGAAAGGTGTAAGTTTATTAACCTTAAAACTCTAACTCAGTTAGAACTACTAAAAATACACATCGCTGGCATGTATACGGAATAAACACAGACAAATAGATACAGAGGAGGAGAAAGTATTAAAGGGGGAAGGTTGAAATAGTAGATGAAATTCAGTTACTGGTTTTTGGGTTGGATGCAAAGCCTTTGATTGAAGTTAAGTCTTGCAGTTCCCTGTGGGGCCAGTGCACACTTTCAAACTAGTTTCGCTGGTACCAGAAGGCTACAGGGGCTTCTGTCTTGAGGCTTGAGTTACTTCTCTGGGTCCCTGGAACCTTGTTTGAGAGGGAGACAGAGAGAGAGAGAGACCTTGCTTCTCTTTGATCGTCAACTGCAGTCTGCCTCAAAACTTTACTGTGAGCGCAATTTAATCAATTCCCAGGTTGGCCAGCAGGTTAGTCATGTGACTAGTTCTTTGTTTGAAGCAGCATTGCCTGCGAGGATTGTTGATTCTTCAAAGTTTATTAGACATACTCAGTGATGGGGGTGGGCGGGGATGGAATGCTGGCTCTTACACAAACAATAACTCTCAATGGGCTGACGGGACTTCGCCACCGACTTTTACGCGAACCCACTTCCGCCTATCCCGGGAATCTGCATTTTATGGGTTCCCGGGCTTTAATTGTCCTGAGGTGGGACTTCCACCCGCTTGACTCAATCTAAAAGTAGAAAAATTAAAAAGAAATGTTTTTTTTTCTACAGTTTGATTGTCACAAGCAACACCATTAAGTTGTGTGCAGAAGACTGCTGAAAACGTAGTCTTGTACATGTATCTTACTGATTACAATATGGTTGAGATTCACAGATTGTTGTCAAGACTAGCAGAGTTAAAACAGTGCCAGAAGGACACAAAGGGACCAGTCTAATACACAATGCAAAGGGCTCCACTTTTTTGATGTTGAAATAAATGACCGTTCCAAGTTGTTTTTCACAGAATCACTTGCAATCATTTTTGTGGAAAGAGTAGAAAAAGCAGAATGAATCTGGTGTTATTGGAAGATGTTTAGCAATATAGGGCACAATTTTCAGGTGGGCAATGGAGGCGATAAGGTCCAAAAATACCTGCGCTGGCTAGCGTGCTGGTTCCCCAATATTGTTACCGGCATCGGCCATTTTAAAGGAGGTGGGTTAGGGGTCCAGCATAGCTGTCAACCCCCACTAGGCTCATTAAGAGCCTTGTTAAGGGCAGTTAAAGGAGGCCAACTGGGAATTTCCCAATGCAACGGGGGACAGTTTAACTACCCGGAGGTGGGCACCCAGCGCCAGGCTGGGGTGCCTGCAATCTAGGCAGGCCTACAGGTGCTCCCTGCCTGCCTAGGTGTGGATGCATCCAAAGGGGGACCCTCTCCCCCCTCCCATCCACCAACCACACACCCCCCCACTTCCAACAGTGGTGAACTGGCTGCTTTTTCTATTTTTTATTTACATTTTTTAAATGCTGCTGATTGGGTACTTTCATGCTGAAGCACCCTCTCAGTTACTTACCTGGTACTGCAGCAAGGGAAAGATACATTGTGAACAAGAAAAGCAATGTAGATGGTTTAATATGTTCCATAAACCCAAGTAGCTAAGTTCCATCTTAGCACGCTGATAATAGGGCGGCACAGTGGCGCAGTGGTTAGCACCGCAGCCTCACAGCTCCAGGGACCCGGGTTCGATTCCGGGTACTGCCTGTGTGGAGTTTGCAAGTTCTCCCTGTGTCTGCGTGGGTTTTCTCCGGGTGCTCCGGTTTCCTCCCACAAGCCAAAAGACTTGCAGGTTGATAGGTAAATTGGCCATTATAAATTGTCACTAGTATAGGTAGGTGGTAGGGAAATATAGGGACAGGTGGGGATGTTTGGTAGGAATATGGGATTAGTGTAGGATTAGTATAAATGGGTCGGAGAATACTTGGCATCAGGTGGCAGGACTATTTCTCCAACACAGAAGTCCTTGAAGCGGCCAACACCCCCAGCTTATACACACTACTGAGTCAGCGGCGCTTGAGATGGCTTGGCCATGTGAGCCGCATGGAAGATGGCAGGATCCCCAAAGACACATTGTACAGCGAGCTCGCCACTGGTATCAGACCCACCGGCCGTCCATGTCTCCGTTATAAAGACGTCTGCAAACGTGACATGAAATCGTGTGACATTGATCACAAGTCGTGGGAGTCAGTTGCCAGCATTCGCCAGAGCTGGCGGGCAGCCATAAAGACAGGGCTAAATTGTGGCGAGTCGAAGAGACTTAGTAGTTGGCAGGAAAAAAGACAGAGGCGCAAGGGGAGAGCCAACTGTGCAACAGCCCCAACAAACAAATTTCTCTGCAGCACCTGTGGAAGAGCCTGTCACTCCAGAATTGGCCTTTATAGCCACTCCAGGCGCTGCTTCACAAACCACTGACCACCTCCAGGCGCGTATCCATTGTCTCTCGAGATAAGGAGGCCCAAAAGAAAGAAAAGAGTATAAATGGGTGGTTGGTGTTCGGCACAGACTCGGTGGGCCGAAGGGCCTGTTTCAGTGCTGTATCTCTAATCTAATCTAATTTCTGATTATTTGTAGTCATTATTGCATTTTGCATTTCGATACGACAATGGAAATAAGAAATTTTAATGATGAATTTTCTGAGTGCCTTAATAACTTTCTTCACTAATTATGTTCAAGATTAAACACAAGCTGTCAGCAAATAACACATTTCATTTGGAAATAATTTTGAATAAAAATTCAGAGTCAGATTTTCTAATCAATATATTCAAATTTGAGCCAATTTGAATCACTTTGGATTTAGTTACATATGTATGTCTTTGAAAATGTTCTCACGTGTGCTGACATCTTTTGTGTCGCACTATTAAAGGATGCGAAAGGAAAAGGATAAAATGTTTCTGTACAAAAACATCAGCAAGTATAACAGCTAAAATTCTATGACCTGAAGTTCAATGACTGTTAATCTAAGGGAGAGTTATAACAAACATCAGCTATTATCATCTTCATTTTTGTCCCCCGGCAACCCCCACACTGCGAGATCCCTCCCGCTCTGACCTAACTTAAGCTGGGTTCCAGAGCTGCTCCTCAGGGTCTGGTCACTGCAGCTACAGCAGCAACCACCGCCGCCGCGGTAACACTGCAGCTGCCGGCCCCTGATTGGCCAACAGCTCTGCAAGGCCGTGACTGCCGGCGGCAGGGTCCTAAGTCGTATGGAAGGCCTGCCGCTGTCCAGTTAAGCACCTGATTGGCACTAAATTCGGCTGGCCTTCTGTGCAAGAGCAGACACGGGGATCTCAGTATCGGTATCCCTCGACATTGAGACCCCCACCGCCAGCACAAACTTCCACCCAACAATTCAGGTCATACAAGCATACGAATTAGGAGCAGAAGTAGGCCATTTGGCCCCTCAAACCTGTTCCCCCATTCAATAAGATCAGGGCTGATCAGTTTGTGTTTCGAATTCCATAAGCCCATCTACCCCCCAATGCCCCTTGATTCCCTTGCCTAACAAGACTCTATCTACCTCCACCACTTTCTGAGGCAGAGAGTTCCAAAGTCGCACAACCCTGAGAGAAAACAAAATTCTCCTCATCTCTGTCCTAAAAGGGTGACCCCTAATTTTAAAACAGTGACCCCTAGTTCTGGACTCACCCACTAGAGGAAACATCCTTTCCGCATCCACCTTGTCAAGACCGTTCAGGATCTTATATACTTCAATCAAGTCTCCCCTCACTCTTCTAAACTCCAGTGAAAACAAGCCCAGTCTGTCCAACCTTTCCTCATAAGCCAACCCGCTCATTCCAGATATCAATCTAGTAAAAAGGTCGATGACCTTTCATCAGAACTCAGAATAAAATCTTGCATGTTGGCTTCTGAAAGTTGAGAATATTGTTCGAACTGACATTTCGCTCTTCCATTTCTCAAATTCCCAGCTCAGTGAGAGATTTTCTTTCAATAACTGATTTTCTATCACAGCTCCTTCAGCTGTTTTGTATTAAATGTAAGGCAGAGTGAAGAATATTAATGATTTGATGACCCAAGTTAACAGTCATTACATTGGAACACAGAGACAGGTTCGAATTAACAACAGTTTTGTAGAGCTGGGTTTTTCCAGCCTTCTGGGGACAGGCTGGGAAGTGGTGGGGGGGGTGGGGGGGTTAGGGTTGGTGTGAAAATGGCGAGGGAACACAGGGGTGGAGTGCCCATCATCCATCTGCCACCATGCCATCTTACCAGTGGCGGGGAAGGTGACAGACAGCCCTCCCACCAGAGGCCAATTGAGCCACTTAAGTGGCCACTTAAGGGTCTCTTTCTGCCACCACTGACATTTTACCAGCCGCCGGTGGGTCCTCCGCCACATGGGGAAACTACTAGGTAAACCCTGGCGCCCCCCCAGCGGGTTTGGGATGGCTCCTCCAATTTGGGCTTCTTTGGCCCACAGAGGGACCCCCGGAGGCAATGGCGCTGCTTGCTCTCACCAACCCCCACCCACCTCACCGGGCCCTGCCTGACTGACCCCGGTGCCCCCAGATCCCACTCACCTGATTGGGAGGGTGGTGTCTTTCCATTGCGTTTTCTTCTTTCAGGTGCAGTCCCAGCAGTGACCACTACTCCCTGAGTGCTGAGCTGCTGGCCCTCCAATTGATTGGGAGCTCCTGGGAATTGGCAGTCGTGCTCTGTAGGGACAGCACCCCCAACAGCAACCAATATGTTGCCTCACCCCTGTAAAATGCAGCTCCTGGTCCCACAGACGGCCGAGGTGGGGTCACCCCAACTTTTGGGCCAGTCATCGAGACTCCGGCCATGAGAACAAAATTCCAGCCATTGTTTCTTCGACAAATATATCTAACCTCACCAATTAATCTTAATTTCTTATGCTAAATGAATGAAAAGAAAATCTTCATGGCTGCATTCCCTATGGACCCTTGCAATGAGCCTGACAACAAACACACCGATTCACAATGCCACAGAACATTAATATTGTGTAATGCCACTTCTCCATGTTATTTTGCAGCAGAAAGTCCAGCAGAATTGAAAGATAATGGGAATATTGGCTGCGTTCCTGATTGGCTATCCCAGAGTGAAGAACCTGAGGCCAAGCAAACTAATGGAGTAGAACAAAACATTCGGGAGCTGGTACAACAATTGAAAATGCAAAAATAAACACTGTGCAAAAGAGCAACACTAGCTGTGGGACTATTATCACAAGTACAACTTACAGTCCCACGACAACCAAAACCAATTGTTTGAATATTTTGCCATAGTGACAGCTGAAATTAATTTGGGTTTTGACAGAACCTTAGCACATCCAGCAAGAGAGTTGGTAACTGATAGTAAAAGCATAGTCAACTCGTCAATTAATTGACAATACAAATTCAGTCCATAACCTTCACAATTATTTTTAATTTATCCTCAGGACGTGGGCTACACTGGCAAAGTTAGCCTTAGTTATGCATCTCTAGTATAAAAACAGAAAATACTGGAACTATTCAGCAAGTCTGGCAGCATCTGTGGAGAGAGAAACAGAGTTAACAAGCTGAATTTCCCCTGTGCTGCGGAGGCAGGTTAGGAGGCAGGAATAGGAGCAAAGTTAGAAAACAGCATGTAAGTCAAGTACTCGACATGTTTCAGCCTCTAAGTGATCTTGCTGGAGGCAGAGTCAATGTGGAAGAGATTACCCACTTTGGATGTGTAGTGAGAGAGGTCCTCGCACCACCTGCTGAGTCCTTGCCAAAAGGAGGAGTTGAAATATACAGTTTCATTCATGGAGCTGAGTTAAAAATAGCATGATAAAGGGAGGCAATGGTAGGAGAATTGCGAATGAGTCAGCATTCCTGCTCTTTCTGGCTCCACAAAAATCTCAAGCAAAACCTTCACTTGCCTTTCTCCGAGCGCTCTGCTGCAGTCGTTGCAGGGGTCACTGGTTTAGGCTGCTCAATGTCTTCTATCAATGGGCAGAGCAGTGCAGTGCACACTTCATACTTCAAAACTGTGTATAGATGTCATAGGTTCCCACATTAGAATATTACAAGCAGGTTCCTGCTTGAAATGGAGAGTTGCCTGCGTGTGAAGGCGGCAACAAAATCCCCAGTGGGTGGAGTGGGAGCAGGAATGAGTCTCCCCACGATTTTCGGGGTGCTACTGACCCCCAAAATTGGAGTCTCGAGTTCATGTGTCATACGACAATGCTGCCAGTTATTACATTTTGAAGAGGAGAGAAGGTTAAGAGGAGATTTGATAGAGGTGTTCAAAATAATAATGAAGGGTTTTGATCGAGTAAATAAGGAGAAACTGTTTTCAATGGCAGAAGGGTCAGTAACCAGAGGACACAGGTTTAACATTATTGACAAAGGGACCAGAGGAGACATGAGGAAACATTTTTTTTAAATGCACGATGTTATGATTTGGAACGCGCTGCCTGAAAGGGCGGCGGAAGCAAATTCAATAGTAACTTTCAAAATGGAATTGGATAAATACTTGGAGGGAAAAATGTGCAGTGTTACGGGGAAGGAGCAGGGCAGTGGGACTAATTGGATAATTCTTTCAAAGAGCTGGCACAGGCACGATGGACTGAATGGACCACTTGAGTTCATAATCAGATGGAATGGCTGAATACTTGAATAGTACTTTGATCAGAATGGTATCAGTACAATAAATTGAAAATAGAGTCCACATCTACTACAAATGATTGATCAAGCTCACAGTCATGGATCAAAATACAATCGCTTCCTTTAAATTGTATAGAGGAGAGGTAAGAACATCAATTTGCATGGCATTGGACATCCTTCTGATTCCCCACTCCTGCTTGCATCAATTTATGTGAAATATCTGAAAAACACAGTACAGAAAACATGTCCTGGTGAATGAAAATGTAATAGCTCACCCAAATACTACTGGAAACTATTGACAGGAATGTTGATATTTGTCATTTTCCTCTTCCAAAATCATTCTACATTTATATTTTGTCACTCGAGTGTAAAGAGATGCCATTAAGATTTTTTTCCCAAGTCTTGCATAAGCACATAAAAATGTAGAAAGTATTTCAGAGGAAGTATTGAAATCCATTATTGATAGGAAAACTCTTGTTCAGTATCATAACTTCAATGCTCAATCCCAGTTTCAGTCAATTGAGGTTGATAAAAGAACATGAAAAAGCATGGGATGAGAGGTGTCCATTCTGCCTGCCAAGTCCAGCCCTTTCATGGACATAGTGTAGATTGCACAATCAGATACTCCAACTGATTTATTCAATCTCCCAAGAGAAAATGCTATATAATGTTCCTCCAGCAAATCAATTGGGCCTCCTGAATCCTCTCAATCAATATTTCTCTGCTATCCAATCTGAGCTGATTGCTTTCCACACATGCGATTACTTTGACTTGGGTAGCTTGCTGGAAATGAAGAATAAAAGCAATATTTCTGAACTGTATCCATCAGATTGCTACTTCCCTCTTTTGCTGTCACCCCTTGCTCTTCCTTAACTGTGCACAGTGCCAACTGCGAATGAGAGTGAAGAGGAACAAGGTGTAAGAACAGGATGATAGTATAGCTGAGTATAACTCGTACCATTTACTAGGAAGGTTGTATACCACCAAGTATTGCCAACCACTAAACATTGACAATCTTGTGTTTTCCCATCCAATGGTTTTTGCAAACCAATTTTATTGGTCCATTACAAATCCATTGGCAATATTGGCAGCAATTATTATCCCCACATGCAGCCACTTATCTTAAAGCAGTTGCAACTCTTCAACGCTGGCCTGCATCTTTTTACAGATGGGACTCAACTTCTATGCCACTGGTAACTTTAAGGTAGCTAACAAGCGACCCTATTGGAATGAATGGTCAAGTTGTACATTGTTAAATTAGGGATATCAATGAAGCTTTGTTCAAGAATGCACTAGGTTCATCAATTTTACCAGCAGCAACTGGAAAATGGAAGAAAAGCAGGTTGAACCCTCCTACTTGGCTGACTTCACTATAGCAGAGGGTATTATTAACTGCACACATATCAGCAATCATACATCAGGCAAGACCATACCTCAAATGGAAAAGCTTTACTTTTTCAGTGTTCTGTATTATGCAACCTTAATCTCAACACTGGGGATAATGTCCCTGCTCTTTTTTGGGATCTTTTACAACCATCTGAACAGGCAAGCAGGGTCTCAATCTGAAAGACAACACCTCTGGCAGTGTAGCACTCCCTCAGTAGTGCAATGGAGTGCTAGCCTGGATTTTTGTGCTCAAGTCTCTGGAGCGGGACTCAAACCCACAACCTTCTGATACAGAGACAGGAGAGCTACCCACTGAGCCTCCTGCCTGCAGGCAGAGTAGCACCTCCCATTTAAGAGGTATTGACTGCCTTTAAGTGATGTCAGAGTCACCCGATTTTCACTCCAATCCCCCAGCCCCGCAAAACAGGTGTGCAGCCAATGAATAGTGCGAGTTTCAATTTTAAAGAGGTCGCAGCATTAATTAATTGTGCTGCTTGGGACCTCATTTTCAAGCACAATCAAATTTCCAGGACCAACAATCAAAACATCTGTTTGAGTTCCTTCCCTTATCAATTAAAGTCATGGGCTTCCATCCAATTACAGACACCCCCCTCCCCTACTTCCCTTCACTTCAGCCTTCCACCCTATCACAAACCTTTCCTTTTGTTGCCTCTTCTTCTTTTCCTGCCTCTGTACTTGCTTCAAAAAATTAAATCTCTAACTTCATCCATTTCTGATAAAAAGTTTGTTGACCTGAAACATTAATTGTTTTTCTCTCTCCTCACAGAAGCTGCCCAAGCTGCTGAAAGTCTCCAGCATTTTCTATATTAATTTTGGATTTCCAGTGTTCACAGTATTTCACTCTTTGTACAATGAGTCACATGTTCTATCATTTTACCTGAATGCAGCAGGAAATTTACTGTGTTTATTTTTGACTTGAACCATTTGCAAGAGCACAAAATAGATTTAATCCTTCTGGAAGCTACTTTCAGTGGTTCCATTATCCTGAGAGGTTTATAAAATGAGTAAGTTATGAGGAGGACTTTATCAAGAAAGGTCAAGATGACTTTGCCGAAGCAGGAAAACAGAATCTGATGAAGGAGAATTTTAAAAACAACCAGCCAACCGAAGTAGATTTTGGTCTGTTTGGAGCTGAACCTGACACTACACCTGGGCCCTAAGGTTTGGGAATCGATGGACGTTTGTCCTCAGGCCTCGCCAGCGTAGTTGGCAGGAGTTACCAGTGCTGGTTGGGCCTCCACAATCAGCTCACCCAAGTGAAGCAACTTGGATAGTGCTTGTGCATAGTTCACTGTCTTCCATATTATCAAAAGAATATAGAAGCACTGGAGAAAGTGCAAAACAAGATTGACAAGCTTAATACCAGAACTGAGCGGATACACTTAACCGAAAAGGCTAAACAGGTTGAAGCTGTTTTCTCTAGAGAAAGAGAGAAGGCTGAGGGGTGGCCTGACAGAAGTCTTTACGATTATGAAAGTGTGCAATAGAATAGGCGTAGAGATGTTTTTTCCATGAGTGCAGGCGGAGTCCAAAACTGGAGATCATAAGTATAAGATGGTCACCAATAAATGCAATAGCAAATTCAGCAGAACCTTCTTTGTCCAGAGATTGGTGAGGAAGTGGAACTCACTGCCACAGGGAATAGTTGAGGTGACTAGCACAGATGCATTTAAGAGAAAGCCAGATAAACAAGTGAGGGAGAAAGGAATAGAAGGATATTAAATAAAGAGGGGTGGCAGGAGGCTTGTGGGAAGCATAAACACCAGAATGGACCTGTTGGGCCAAATGACTATTTCTGTGCTGTAATGTAATGTCAGACCTTGGGTAAGTCCTGAAGGGGGAGGGGGGTTAGTTGGTGTGGGGTCTGTGAGAAGAAGAAGGGGTGGGAAGAGGGGGTTCCAATCGGCTTAGGCTATTCCTTGCACCAGAGGATGTGGTTTGTAACTTACCTGGAGTTGTTGGCCATGGAGTCACTGAAAATTCCTGAGCAGATCAGGCCCAGGAATGAGTCCTTCAACAGACGTTTGGTCCTTAATTTACATATTTAAAGGACCAAACACCCAGGAGAGCCAAAAAAGTGCCCTCACAAAGTTAGCAGTGGGACCACCGCCCAAGCATATTGGACTGAAGTCGATCCAGTCACTAACTTGGTCAGCTTTGCACCCATTGTATGCCCAAGCACATCCAACATTGTCCTACCCCAATGTGTCTGTTTATCATATGCTCATCACCAACTGTTAGTCAGTCACAAAACCTCAAAATAATATGATATAAAAATGAGTTTTAGCATTGAAAGCCAAAGTGTGGCTGAATGTGAGTTCTTGGTCATGTCGTGCTAGGCCCCCACCTGCCAAGAATGAGGCACATCAGTTTTGTCATGAACATTGATTTTTAACTGTTGTTGGAGCGAGGAAATGACTTGTTAAACAGATCAGCCGTGGCTGAAAAATAACTTTTACATACTAACAGACATCGAAGGTGAGGAAGCGCATTCCAAGGCCTGCTAAGGAGGATACAATCCACAAGGGCCAGGACTGGTTAGACCAGCTGGTCACATGACTACCTGGCTGTTCCAGGGTTTTGTTTTAAACTGGCCACAGAGAGTTTTTGAAGGCAGAGTGTCTGTTTGCTCCTGGACTGAGAAGATCTCTCTCCTGTCTGCTCCCATCTCTTTCTCACAAGCCTCTGAATCCACTGAAGACACATGAACCCCAAGAGAGAAAAGTCTCCTACAGTGAACAAGGTTTAAGAGGAATACTGGGCCCCAGTGAAAAGTAAGATCTACCTACCATCAAGGACTCTACAGTGAACGTGAAGAACCGTAACAACAACTCTTCAGATATTGCCTTGAACTTTTCCATTTTATTTTTCTTCTGCTCTTTTCTGTCTCTATTTGCATGCATGTATTGCGTATGCTTGCTAGCATAGGTGCGTCGTGTATCCGTTGGTGTCAACCAAATTAGAGTTTAAGTTTTAGTTTAATAAATTTCAACTTTTCTTCTTTAAACCTAAGAAAGCCTGTTTGCGCTGGCTTTTTTGCCTTATAATTGGAAAGTGGTGAACAAGGATTCACCAAGGGAAAGCTAAAACATGGTGTGTTTAAAATTAAACCCTGTTACTATAAGACCAGGTGAAGGCTGGAAGAGATCCCTAGACCTTTTTCTCACCTGGTCACAACAGAAATTTGGGTGCTAGCATCTGGAATTTTACCCACAGGCAAATGAGAAAAATTGGAAGTGGGAAGCCAAATTGTTCCCAATCAAAAAGAGCAAGATTTCAATACAGGTTTTCTTGTGGTTGTGTGTGATTGAATACTAACATGTCCGCAACTGAAGCTAGTGGCTCCCCAAGCCAGGATGAAGTCACTTGGGATAAGTTAAAAGCACTGTCCATGGAGGAGTTGAGGAAAATGGCTGAGCAGTGTGGGATCACCGTACGTGGTTTGGCTGGGAAGTCTGAACTCCTCAGACTAGTGGCCAACCATTTTCCCCTTGAATTTGAAGAAGCAGAAGCAGTGTTAGAAGCAGACTCTGACAGGGTATTGTTAGCAAAGATGCATTTGGAACAAAGGAAACTTGAATTAGAAGACAGGGAAAGAGAAAGAGAAAGAGAGAGGCAGAAGAGGGAGAAAGAGAGAGCCTTCCAGAAGGAACATGAAGAAAATGAAAGGCAAGAGAGGGAGACAGAAAGAATATTCCGGAAGAAATGTGAAGAAAGAGAGCTGAAGCGGCTTGACTTAACTAGGGGATGACAGAGTAACCCTAGTGAAATCTTGGCCAATATGGAGGAGCATAATTCAGGGCTGGGTACAAAATTGTTAAAACTATCTCAGCTAATTCCAAAATTCAATGAGGAGGATGTAGAAACATTTTTTGTGTCCTTTGAGAAACTCGCAAGGCAGCTAACTTGGCCAGCTGAGATCTGGCCTCTTTTACTACAAAGCAAGCTAACTGGAAAAGCCCATGAGGTTTATTCTGTGTTGTCAGATGAAAGTTCATCGAATTATGAACTAACCATAAATACTACCCTCGGGACATATGAATTAGTACCTATCGCCAAAAGTTTAGAGCCCTCAAGAAGCAATCTAATCAAACTTATCTGGAGTTTGAAAGAAGTAAGCAGCTGGTTTTTGAGCAGTGGCTGAGGGCTGTTAAAGTAAAGCTCAGATATGAGAATCTTAGCAAAGTAATTCTGTTAGAGGAATTTAAAAACTCTCTCCCACTCGCCATAAAGACACATGTAGAGGAGAAGCCGGTTCAGAGAGCCCGGCAAGCGGCAGTTCTGGCTGATGAGTCTGCTTTAATTTATAAGTCGGTTTTCCAGGTGAGAACCTTTCCTAATCATCCCCACAAATCCAAAAAGGACAAAGGGTGGGAAGGTGATAGGATCCCAAGCAGTCCTGGGAAAGAAAGGAAAGCAGGAAAAAGGAAGGTGCTGTGAGCAAGAGTGAGACCCGGAGACCTGTGTGCTTCCATTGTAATAAAGCAGGACATTTAAAAGCTGACTGATGGAAACTAAAGGGAAAGCTGGTAGGGTTAATCAGGGCACACCCACTCAGTGACGACGAGGCCCTGATGGACAGCAGAACAAGATGTGACTTGTGCTGCAGTAAGAGTGAGACCCAGGAAGCTTACTACTGCAAGTGCAGGAAAATTTAATAGGAATCCTGAAGGTTATCAGAGTTTTGTATCTGAAGGGAAAGTAACCCCATACCCCTCGAGTGGGGCAAGCAAGTCCTTAGTTATTCTCAGGGATACAGGGGCCATTAGATCCCTTTTACTGGGAAAAGGCCTGACCTTTCTCCCAGATAGTGCAGTGAATTTCAGAATGGTAGTGAATGGTATAGGAGGGCAGTGTACTTGTACACCGCATGCATCTAGAGTGCAACCTAGTTTCGGGACCAGTGACTGTAGGGATTGTCCCTAGTTTACCTGTGAATGGGTTTGACCTGCTCATAAGTAATGATCTGGTGGAAGTGAGGTGGTAGCCCCCCCCCCCAGTAGTGAAATACCGCTGGAGGTCAGAGAGACAGGGCAGTGGTGGGAGACGGACCCCTGAAGTTTCCCTGAATGTGTAGTGGATCAGATTATGATCAAACCAGATCCCCCAGAGGAGACCGCATTGGCACAGCAGGCAATGACCATGAGGTCTGTCTGTCCAAGGCTTTCTTTGGAACGTTAGGAGACCCAGGGAATGAATTAAAATGGATTTTCCCTAGGTGAGGCTCAGCGAGCCGATCCCCAGTATTGTGAGAGTTAGCACAGGCTGCCCAGTCTGAAAGTGAAGCAGAGGGAGTCCCTGATTGCTACTATTTAAAGAATGAGGTAATGATGGGGAAATGGAGTTCTCCTCACAGACCTGAGGGCAAGGAGTGGACAGTAGTTCACCAGTTAGTGGTGTCGCAGAGGTACCGGAGAGAAATATTAAGAAGGGCCCACAAGACTACAGTGGCTGTACATGCTGGTATATGAAAGACCAAAGCCCGCATAAGACAACAGTTTGATTGGCCATAACTCCACAAAGATGTGGTGGAGTACTGCAGGAGTTGCCACATGTGCCAGGTTGAGGGGAAACTCCAATCTACGGTGAAACCTGCACCCCTAAGTCCTGTACTGGTTTTAGGAGGACCCTCCAGCAGTGGGGTGGTGAACTGTAAGGGACCCCTGCCGAGAACAAAAAAGGACAGGTAGGCACAAGGCTGGCAAAAGGTTAGACAGGGAAGGGGAAAAAGTGACCAAGAGGGCAGGTTAAAGGAAGTCTGGGAGCAAGCCCAGTTGAAAACCCCTACTGTCCGGTCAGCCAAACCCGGAAAATGTGAAAATTTAGACCCCACATCCTCCTACGTAAATGCAGACACAGGAAGCACCCCTCCAGAGATGCTAACAACATTTACAGGAACCTGCAGAGACAAAGAAAGACCTCTAGAGGGCAGAGAAACCGTGAGGGTGATGCCTCACCTAGTCAAAGTGCCACAGGGAGTGCAGTAGATTCTGCACAAATACCTGCAGGCAGGAGTGTCCTCTGGGACAAAAGGGAGATTAGCAAAGTATCCTCCCCCACAGTCAGAACCAATGAAAACCACCCATCCCCCAAAGTCTTGCATGACTCAGCAAAGCACTGAAGGAGAGTTCAGGAGAGACCCATCCACTACTGACTCTCCTGGGAACAAAAATTACCTCAACAGGAACAAAGACCCTAGGCAGCCATGGAAAAGGGCAAGTGGAAGAGAAACTTCCCCAAGAAAGAATCACATATTTATTGGGATGCCAAACAAGGGGCGATTTTAATAAGTTTTAGGATTTGTGAATGAATGAGAGAAATGCATGGGTTTTTTCTGTATCTTATAATTCCTCTCGACCCTTTTAATGAAATGCGCTTTTCTCAAAATGCTTTTCATTCCCCTGGGTGTAGAGGTGTCATGCTAAGCCCCCACCTGCCAAGAATGAGGCACATTAATTTTATCATGAACATTGATTTTTAACTGTTGGTGGAGTGAGGAAATGACATGTTAAACAGATCAGCCGTGGATGGAAAAAAGCATTTACTTACTGACAGACATCGAAGCTGAGGAAGCGCATTCCCCCAGGGCCTGCTAAAGAGGATACAATCCACAAGGGCCAAGACTGGTTAGACCAGCTGGTCACATGACTACCTGGCTGTTCCAGGGTTTTGTTTTGAACTGGCCACAGAGAGTTTTTGAAGGCAGAGTGTCTGTTTGCTCCTGGACTGAGAAGATCTCTCTCCTGTCTGCTCCCATCTCTTTCTCACAAGCCTCTGAAACCATTGAAGACACATGAACCCCAAGAGAGAAAAGTCTCCTACAGTAAACAAGGTTTAAGAAGAATACTGGGCGCCAACGAAAAGCAAGATCTACCTCCAATCAAGGATTCTACAGTGAGCTTGAAGACACATAACAAAACTCTTCGGATATTGCCTTGAACTTTTCAACTTTATTTTTCTTCTGCTCTTTTCTGTCTCTATTTGCATGAGTACATCACGTAAGCATGCTAATGTGGGCACATTGTGTATCCATAGGCCTCAACCAAATTAGAGTTTACGTTTAATAAATTTCAACTTTTCTTGTTTAAACCTAAGAAAGCCTGTTTGTGCTGGTTTCTTTGCCTTATAACTGGAAAGCAGAGAACAAGGATTCACCAAGGGAGAGCTTAAACATGTTGTGTTTAAAATTAAACCCTGTTGCAGTAAGACCAGGTGAAGGCTGGAAGGGAACCCCAGCCATCTTTTTCAACTGGTCGTAACAGTCACGACTCATTGAATGCTGAGGTGCTGGTCTCATCTGTGTTATCAAAAGGGAGAAAAAAGAATGAATGATGTACATCATCACAGAATGTGAGTCATTTCAGACTGATGCCTACTATCTCCACAAGACAGAGAACAGCATTGACAGAGCTTGGGAGGGGTCAGCCTGGAATTTTATGACCCGCTATAAGATTCTTAAAGGGGGTCTTAGTTCCCTCTAAGGTCCTGACCCCGTACTGAGTATCAATTGCATAAAAGAGACTTTTTTTAGTTAGTTAGTTAGAGATACAGCACTGAAACAGGCCCTTCGGCCCACCGAGTCTGTGCCGACCATCAACCACCCATTTATACTAATCCTACACTAATTCCATATTCCTACCACATCCCCACCTGTCCCTATATTTCCCTACCACCTACCTATACTAGGGGCAATTTATAATGGCCAATTTACCTATCAACCTGCAAGTCTTTTGGCATGTGGGAGGAAACCGGAGCACCCGGAGGAAACCCACGCAGACACAGGGAGAACTTGCAAACTCCAAACAGGCAGTACCCGGAATTGAACCCGGGTCGCTGGAGCTGTGAGGCTGCGGTGCTAACCACTGCGCCACTGTGCCGCACTTTGGATACAATTTCCACTTTATGCAGTACACCTTTATTAACTCACCAAGCAATAATATATACTTACAACACCAGTTGCTTAGTAGACCGGGTCCAGGACTCATTCCCGGGTGGTCCGAAATGCTGAACGACTTCTCCTGCATGACTTCCTGGCTGCAGCAACAATGTCCTTGTGAGCTGTGGCATTATACCCCTTTCTGATCCTGGCCCTTTGACATATAAGGTAATGTTTTGAATTAGGTCATCCAATCAGCTTTCAGTGCCTTATCAATCCCACCCTGGATATGCAAGACCACCTGCATGTAGTCATATCCTGCTCTCAGCCGGATGAGTTGTTAAGTGCATATCACCCATGGATGTGATATCTGCAAATTGATAAGGCAAGAAGGAAACCATTCATACATATTTCAAAAGGCCATTGTCCCTGAGTGTGGTTATAGACAGGTCTATCTGATCTTTTAACAGCCCAGGCTACCACATCAGTGGCCTGTCCTGACTTGTCTGACTGTCTGTGTGTGTATGTGGGGGTCCTTGTTCAGTTACATTGTCTTTTATTTTTAAAAAGTCCAATATGAACCCCAGCGATGATGTCTTCGGTCAGAATCCTCCTCCCTTCGTCCCAATGTCCTTCACCTCTACATCTTCACCACCCCGGTGAGCTGCACACGCTGGTCCACACCACAACTGTTTCCATTTTACTTACAAACAGTAATGCAGGAGATATTAACAAATTCCTTAGAGCATAATAAAAATAGAGACATCCAAATTCCTTACAACGCCTACGCTCTGATTTCTGCCCTGCTATCATAATACTTAGGTAGTCGTATTCAGATGATAAATTAATGACAGGAATATCACAGTCCAATGAATTTCCCCCATCATTAACTCCATAGCGACAATGCACATCAGGAATGTTATTGGTGTCCAGTGTAACTAATAACAAGTTGCATTTATATAGACAGAAAGACTTGCACTTATATAGCACCCTTCATGATCACTGGACATCGCAAAGCACTTTACAGCCAATGAAGAACTTTTGAAATGTAGTCACTGTTGTAATGTAGAAAATGTGGCAGCCAATTTGGTCACAGCAAGCTCCCCCATACAGCAATATGATTATAACGAAATAATCTGTTCTTGTGATGTTGATTGAGGGATAAATATTGGCCAGGACACTGGGGATAATACCCTGCTCTTGTTCAAATTAGTGCCTTGGGATCTTTTACATCCACCTGAGGGGGCAGATGGCAGCTCGGTTTAACCTCACAGCCAAAAGTCAGCAGCTTCAACAATGCAGCACTCCCTCACTACTGCACTGAGTGTCAGCATTGAATGTTTTGTGCTCAAGTCTTAGAGTGGAACTTGAAGCCACAACCTTCTGACTCAGAGGAAATTAACAAAATGTTAACATTCAGTCGGGAAATATTCCGATCAGTCTGCCCTGTTTCTTCTGGAAGGTGGAATGAATCATGACCAATTTATTTCATTTACATTAAAATGTCGCCTTCCTTTAACTAATCCTCTGCTGAATATCGATACCAGCATCCGGAACCTTGTGAGTCAGAGGCAAGAGTACGGCCAACTGAGCCATGGCTGAACAAAGAGAAAAGCAAGAGTGTAAAACCAAAACCAACAAAGGAACAGGGAACAAAATGGGCCAGAGGTTATGATCTAAAATTATTCAACTCAATATTGAGTCCAAAAGACTGTGAAGTGCCAAATCGAGAGATGAGGTGTTATTCCTCAAACTTATGTTAAGCTTCATTGCAACACTGCAGGAGGCTGAGGTCAGAGAGGGAGTGAGGTGGAGAATTAAAATGACAAGTGAGTAGAAGCTCCGGGTCATGCTTGCATAGAGTTGGGGAACATCACATATTTATTTTAAAAATACACTACAGATATTTTTTAAGGCCACATCTAATGATGTTTTCAATTCCACGTAGCAAACCTTAATGGGAGGTGAAATTACTCTGTGCATTAGAGTGCAAGCATGCACTAAGTACATTAATGTGCAGTAATTTGGGTATATTAGCATTCAGCAGAGCATTAGTGCTTCTTTGTCCAGGCTCCCAAAAATTACTCCTGATAGTTCCATTTCCATTTATACCCTGCTTTGATGGGTTTTTTTCTAGCTTGTATAATTTTGAAAGAAGCATCTCTGTGCTATTGGCTTCTTAACAGCTGTTACATAATGTACATATTTGCCTTGCAACCCAGATAATAACCTAACAACACTCACTATTAAAGGTCCAGATTGGATCTTTAAAGATTGTCTCTGCTATTTCATCGCACATTGTAGCATGGATCCTCACAAGACAATTCACTTTGTCGGAACTGTCAGAGAAGAGGGACGATGAGTAGCATGTATTTACTTAAGAACAATTTAGGGCTAAATTTTTAAAGGAGTAAAAAGTTCAAACAATGTCTGCTATTCTAAGTAAGAAATCGCAATGGGAGCTAAAAGGGCAAATACATTTTTTGTGACTGCATAATAATTTGACAGTATTCAGATGTTCCTACAATGTCTCCAAGGGGCTGGGGAAGTTCATCCCTTGGTTTGATCAAAAATAATTCCAATGTTTAGACCACATTGAGGGCACTCTGGAATATTCCTTAGAAAGGATTGGCAGGACAATGTGGATAAATCACATGCTGTCCAGTACAGGTGCTGAAAGAGGCATATCTGTGTTTTAGGAAGATGGTGTCAACAAATCACTGCATAACAGAAGGAAACAGAGATGACATTGAAGGTTGTAGATTGTGGCACTCTCCAACATAAAAGGAGTAGATGCTTGCTCAATTGATAATCTGAGATTGATAGATTTTTGCTGGGCACGGATATAAGGGGATATGAAGCCAAGACGAGTGGGTGGAGTTAAGATGCAAATCAGCCATGATCCCATTGAATGGTGGAACAGACTCGAGGGGCTGAATGGCCTCCCTATGAGTCAGCAGTGACTGTAAGAGGCAATAAGGCTTTATTAGCCTATGCATGAGCAGGTTTTTCCTCCACCCTTAAGGAATGGCATGATACTTCAAATGATTTTTTTTAAGTATGAACAATTATTCTTCAGTAGTACTGTTTGTGTGAAAACAACTTTTTTCTGAACTAAGCAATGATTGGAAAGCTTAAACTGATGTGTTGGGGCTTTATGCTTTTGGTATTATTTTCGATAACGTATTTAGCTATCTTTCCTGTTCGCAAACCCGCGACCTCTACCAACTAGAAGGACAAGGACAGTGGACACATGGGAACACCACCACCTGCAAGTTCCCCTCCAAATCAAACACCATCCTGACTTGGAAATATATCGCCGTTCCTTCACTGTCGCTGGGTCAAAAACCTGGAACTCCTTTCCTAACAGCACTGTGGGTGTACCTACCTCACGTGGACTGAGAATGAATGAATTAAAAAAAAAACTAGGCATAGATGGTGAGTGAGCTGATCAGCATTATTACGTTCTGGGTTTGTATAATTAGAATCTGACACCTTCTCTGAAAGTGTTTTTCAGAAGGTGTGAGGGAATAGCTGCCATGTGCCATGTAACATCTGCATCGTAACAACCTGCGCTTTCGATAATAGGTGGCACATTTTGCAGCACAACACAGTTGCCATGGGAACTCTACTACTCTTATATGATGTATGACTGGAAAGAATAGGTTTAGGGGGCTTCTTTGGTTTGGCCACCTACTTCAATGTGCAGAAGATCTAAATATGGCTGCATATGTGCCAGGATTAACCCATCCTGTCTAGCTTTAGAGACTCACTTGCCTTTGGTGGCAGCTCTTGTTACTTGTTCAAATTCCACTGGTGCCGAATTGAGAGCTACCTGCCTGTTCCATCTGCATCTCACCAAACCCGCGATCCACTTTAGGGCAAGCATCATCCTCAGGTCCCTGTGAAAACGTAATTTCTCCCCCATTGTCTCTAGTTACCTGTGTTAGTTTTGTCAGCCTTTCTGAATATGAACACAACATTATCCTGCTCCAATCTACTGGTAATTCTCTAGTAACCATTGATTTTGTGATTGTCAGCGCGTCACAAATCTCATTCATCTTTCTCAGCCCTCTGAGACAAATACTATTTCAATCTGGCAATTTATTTGTTTTATACCCTTGTCTAGGACTTACATCTAAGTCATACTGAAGTCCTGAATTTTGACATGGTACAAAACATTTTGGGAAGCATGTTGTTTGTGTCATCCCTTGTGAATATTATTTAAAAAGCAGAAGCAAGGACATCTAGGTAAAAGATAAAAAGTCTTGCATTAATACAGTGCCTTTCATGGTTTCAGAACTTTACAGCTAATTAGGTACTTTCTGAAGTGCAGTCACTGTTGTAAATCTAGGAAATGCAGCAGCCAATATGCGCACAGCAAGTTCCCACAAACAGCAATGAGATTATGACCAGATAATCTGGTGCTTTTTTTAAAAATTGATTTTGGTTGAGGGATAGATATTGGCAAATATATCTGATTTTCTTCAAATAGTACCATTTTCACTTTTCACTGTCTGCACATGATTTAAATCTAATCTTTAGTTCCTCCTTTATATTTTCTGGTTTAGACTCTGCGTGGCTCAGTGAGGATTTTTCAGTTTGATTGGTTGAAGAGCCTTGCTGTACCTTGCCCTGCTTACACACCACAGATCCCCTATATAAGATCAGACACTGGATTTTAGCAAGTCCACACTGAGAGCAAACTTTGTGGGAAGCTGGCATCAAGGTCAATGGAGAGCTTCGTTCCTTTGCCACGGACAACAAAGTCCAGGCCAAAAATTGATTTTCATATTTTTTTGTGAAACAAAGATTTACCTAATGCAACCTCCAAGCTAAATCTCGTGGCTTGGAATTACTATTTGTTTTCCCATTTGCACCCCTCGCAGAAACTCCACAGCTAGGGGTTTAAAATGATTTAAATATTGCAGAATGCAACAAATGCACTGAAAACAGGCCGCTGAGGTGTACAAATGAGATGGCAAATAATTCAACAAAGTAAATATTAATAAACATTTCATCTAGTTTAATCTCTGGATAATCTTTGAGTGAGCATTTTCATATAATTGACTGCACTCCGATGAACTGCCAGCAACTTTAATGGGATACAAATGAAGCAATGTATTCAAATGGGATGTGACAACTTGTTTCTAAATTACTTGCTATACTTCTGCTAATTCTATGAAAGTAATTGTATTTATCCTCTGTCAGAAGCACAATTTTGTCAAATAAAAAATCTCTTTCAAAACCCAGACAATGCAGTTGGTTCATTTTAAGTTGTGGTGAGTAACTCGCCTCTTGTCTCCCCAAAGCCTGTCCACCATCTACAAGGCACAAGTCAGGAGTGTGATGGAATACTCTCCACTTGCCTGGATGGGTGCAGCTCCAACAACACTCAAGAAGCTCGACACCATCCAGGACAAAGCAGCCCGCTTGATTGGCACCCCATCCACAAACATTTCACTCCCTCCACCACCGACGCACAGTAGCAACAGTGTGTACCATCTACAAGATGCACTGCAGCAACGCACCAAGGCTCCTTAGACAGCACCTTCCAAACCCGTGACCGCTACCAACTAGAAGGACAAGGGCAGCAAATACATGGGAACACCACCACCTGCAAGTTCCCCTCCAAGTCACACACCATTCTGACTTGGAACTATATCGCCGTTCCTTCACTGTCGCTGCGTCAAAATCCTGGAACTCCCTTCCTAACGGCACTGTGGGTGTCCCTACCCCACATGGACTGCAGTGGTTCAAGAAGGCAGCTCACCACCACCTTCTCAAGGGCAATTAGGGATGGGCAATAAATGCTGGCCTGGCCAGTGACGCCCACATCCCATGAATGAATAAAAAAAAAGTTCCACTTTAAGCCCTCAGAACCCATGTTTGTTTGAATTGGTTTAGTTTCAAAAATGTACAGTTGGTCAAAAAACTTTCAGATGTCATCTACCTCTATGCACAGGTGTATACTGCCCTCACTGTACAAGTACAATCATATCACCAGTTGCCTTCTCTTCACAAACAAGCATATGTTCACTGCCCTGCATTGGCTCCCAGTCCGACAACATCTCAATTTTAAAATTCGCATCTTAATTTTCAAATCCCTCCAGCCCTCCAACCTGCTACGTTTTCTGCACTCCTCCAATTCTGGCCTCTTGTGCAACCTCAGTTTCTTTTGCCCTCTCATTGGCAGCCATGCTTTCAGCTGCCTGAGCCTGAACTTGGGAATTCTCTCCCTAAATTTCTCCACCTCTCTACCTCTCTCCAGCTTTAAGAGACTCCTTAAAATATACCTCTTTGACCAAACTTTTAATCCTTTGCCCTAATATCTCCTTCTATGGCTCTATGCCATAATTTGTTTAGCAATGATCCTGTGTACTGCGTTGTTGTTGAGAGAGAACTTATGAAATCCATAACTTCATCCTTTTTTAAGTCACACATCAGTATGTAGTTGAATATTAACTAAGGCAATATCAACTAAGGCAATCCAATAATTAGGACGATGAACAGTGAATTCTTACTGAAGGGGCAGCTGGGCTGTCAGAACTCCAACACGGAGTTGGAACTTAGAAGAGTAAATATTCTGAATCCTTGCCCACCACCAGCACACACAATCAATCACAGCCAATATGCCTGTGGTTTTCCTATACATACCGGCAGATGAGATATTTCACCATTGGTTAGGGCTCAGAGAATCTATTTTTCTATTTTTGATAATTGTTTCTGGAGTATATTTTGTTAAATGCTACAGAAAAGTTCACATTGTAGGAAAACTCTTACAGTAATTGCAAAATGAGTTATTTTTCATCAAGATTAACCCTCATAATAGTGTGCAAACAAAACTGCACCATTACACCCACTATTTTAATGTTGATGTTGACCCATATATTTTATACTGGTTGATGTCCCTTAAAATAGCAGATAAAGGAATTTCACACCAATGTGTTGAGTATCCATACACTAATATTGTAACAACATGATTTCACTCCACTACATAGAAAAATATTTATTCACCTCAAAACTGTTACAATCCAACTAGCTTAATGGAGTCAGAGAAAACTTACAGATCTGGTTAAACCTCAATGATATTGGGAAATTCACAGAATAACAGAATTACAGAATTGTTACAGCACAGAGGAGGCCATTCAGCCCATCGTGGCTGCACCAGCTCTCCGAATGAGCAATTCACCTAATGCCATTCCTCTGCCTTCTCCCCCTAACCCTGCACGTTCTTCCTTTTCAGATAACAGTTTAATTCCCTTTTGAATACCTTGATTGAACCTGCCTCCACCACATTCTCAGGCAGTGTATTCCAGATCCTTACCACTTGTTGCGTGAAAAAGTTTTTCCTCATGTCACTTTTGCTTCTGTTGCCAATTACTTTAAATCTGTGCCCTCCCATTCATGATCCTTTCACGAGTAGGAACAGTTTCTCTCTCTCTACTCTGTCCAGACCCCTCATGATTTTGAATACCTCTATCAAATCTCCTCTCAGTCTTCTTTTCTCTAAGGAAAACAGTCCTAACTTCTCCAATCTATCTTCATAGCAGAATTTCCTCATCACTGGAACCATTCTCGTGAATCTTTTCTGTACTCTCTCCAATGCCCTCACATCTTTCCTAAAATGTGACACCCAGAACTGGACGCAATTCTCCAGCTGAGGCCAAATTAGTGTCCTTACAAGTTCAACATAACTTCCGTGTTCTTGTACTCTATGCCCCTATTAATAAAGCCCAGGATACTGTATGCTTTATTAACCACTCTCTCAACCTGTTCTGCCAGACACCTTCAATGAGTTATGCACATACATAGTCAGGGGTCCCTCTGTTCCTGCACCCCTTTTAGAGTTGTACTCTTTATTTTATATTCTCTCTCCATGTTCTTCCTACCAAAATGAGTCACTTGACATTTCTCTGCATTGAATTTAATCTGCCACCTGCCCATTCCATCAACTTGTCTATGTCCTTTTGAAGTTCTACACGATCCTCCTCACAGTTCACAATGCTTCCAAGTTTTGTATCATGTGCAAACTTTGTAGTTGTGCCCTGTACACCAAGATCTAGGTCATTAATATATATCAGGAAAAGCAAGGGTGCCAACACTTGCCCCTGGGGAACTCCACTACAAACCTTCCTCCAGCCCGAAAAACATCCAGTAACCACTACTCTTTATTTCCTGTCACACAGCCAACTTCGTATCCATGTTGCTACTGTCCCTTTTATTCTATGAGCTGTAACTTTGCTCACAAGTCTGTTGTGTGGCACTGTATCAAATGCCTTTTGAAAATCCACGTACACCACATCAACAGCATTGCCCTCATCAACTTTCTCTGTTGTAATGTGGGGTTCTCGGCAATGCTTTTGCTGGAGGTGGAGACCCCTGTCGCCCAGATAGAATCCAGGCCACTGTCTCTGTTTAAAACATAATACAGTAAACTGAATCAAGCTTTAACATTTTTCATGCAGCTTTTTTTCTATAAATTAAACAGGCACTATTCTTTTGCTCCCATTTTTGCTTTTGATTAGCACAGGACCTGGAATACCTGTCTTTTTTGATATCTGTACCTGTCTAGAGCTCCACAAAGCAAATTTCACATGAAATAATAGTGAAAGATGCAATGCTTCAATAACTTCTGATAAAACTGAACTTGAATATGTGTAGGTTAAACAAAGTTTTATATGAGAGGATGAAGCTCTCATTGAGATTTGACAGGCTTATGTCTAAACTGGCTGCAATATACTACTGAGCACAGAGAATTGGCAAACAGATTCCCCTGAGCATTATAACTCTGCTGTTGCTTAGTTCTCAGTCTATTAAAGAGTGATTGTCAGATTGATATCATAAACAATTGAATTTAGCAAGTTAAAATGGTGCTCTTCTGGTCATGTAATGACTCTTTTTTTTTTTTCTTTTTGGGCCTCCTTATCTCGAGAGACAATGGATACGCGCCTGGAGGTGGTCAGTGGTTTGTGAAGCAGCGCCTGGAGTGGCTATAAAGGCCAATTCTGGAGTAACAGGCTCTTCCACAGGTGCTGCAGAGAAATTTGTTTGTTGGGGCTGTTGCACAGTTGGCTCTCCCCTTGCGCCTCTGTCTTTTTTCCTGCCAACTACTAAGTCTCTTCGACTCGCCACAATTTAGCCCTGTCTTTATGGCTGCCCGCCAGCTCTGGCGAATGCTGGCAACTGACTCCCACGACTTGTGATCAATGTCACACGATTTCATGTCGCGTTTGCAGACGTCTTTATAACGGAGACATGGACGGCCGGTGGGTCTGATACCAGTGGCGAGCTCGCTGTACAATGTGTCTTTGGGGATCCTGCCATCTTCCATGCGGCTCACATGGCCAAGCCATCTCAAGCGCCGCTGACTCAGTAGTGTGTATAAGCTGGGGGTGTTGGCCGCTTCAAGGACTTCTGTGTTGGAGATATAGTCCTGCCACCTGATGCCAAGTATTCTCCGAAGGCAGCGAAGATGGAATGAATTGAGACGTCGCTCTTGGCTGGCATACGTTGTCCAGGCCTCGCTGCCGTAGAGCAAGGTACTGAGGACACAGGCCTGATACACTCGGACTTTTGTGTTCCGTGTCAGTGCGCCATTTTCCCACACTCTCTTGGCCAGTCTGGACATAGCAGTGGAAGCCTTACCCATGCGCTTGTTGATTTCTGCATCTAGAGACAGGTTACTGGTGATAGTTGAGCCTAGGTAGGTGAACTCTTGAACCACTTCCAGAGCGTGGTCGCCAATATTGATGGATGGAGCATTTCTGACATCCTGCCCCATGATGTTCGTTTTCTTGAGGCTGATGGTTCGGCCAAATTCATTGCAGGCAGACGCAAACCTGTCGATGAGACTCTGCAGGCATTCTTCAGTGTGAGATGTTAAAGCAGCATCGTCAGCAAAGAGGAGTTCTCTGATGATGACTTTCCGTACTTTGGACTTAGCTCTTAGACGGGCAAGGTTGAACAACCTGCCCCCTGATCTTGTGTGGAGGAAAATTCCTTCTTCAGAGGATTTGAACGCATGTGAAAGCAGCAGGGAGAAGAAAATCCCAAAAAGTGTGGGTGCGAGAACACAGCCCTGTTTCACACCACACAGGATAGGAAAGGGCTCTGATGAGGAGCCACCATGTTGAATTGTGCCTTTCATATTGTCATGGAATGAGGTGATGATACTTAGTAGCTTTGGTGGACATCCGATCTTTTCTAGTAGTCTGAAGAGACCACGTCTGCTGACGAGGTCAAAGGCTTTGGTGAGATCAATGAAAGCAATGTAGAGGGGCATCTGTTGTTCACGGCATTTCTCCTGTATCTGACGAAGGGAGAACAGCATGTCAATAGTCGATCTCTCTGCACGAAAGCCACACTGTGCCTCAGGGTAGACGCGCTCGGCCAGCTTCTGGAGCCTGTTCAGAGCGACTCGAGCAAAGACTTTCCCCACTATGCTGAGCAGGGAGATTCCACGGTAGTTGTTGCAGTCACCGCGGTCACCTTTGTTTTTATAGAGGGTGATGATGTTGGCATCGCGCATGTCCTGGGGTACTGCTCCCTCGTCCCAGCACAGGCATAGCAGTTCATGTAGTGCTGAGAGTATAGCAGGCTTGGCACTCTTGATTATTTCAGGGGTAATGCTGTCCTTCCCAGGGGCTTTTCCGCTGGCTAGGGAATCAATGGCATCACTGAGTTCCGATTTGGTTGGCTGTATGTCCAGCTCATCCATGACTGGTAGAGGCTGGGCTGCATTGAGGGCAGTCTCAGTGACAGCATTCTCCCTGGAGTACAGTTACTAGGTAGTGCTCAACCCAGCGGTCCATCTGTTTGCGTTGGTCAGTGATTATGTCCCCCGATTTAGATTTGAGGGGGGTGATCTTCTTGATGGTTGGCCCAAGAGCTCTCTTCATGCCATCATACATTCCTCTGATGTTTCCGGTGTCTGAGGCCAGCTGAATATGACTGCATAGGTGTTGCCAGTAGTCGTTTGCGCAACGCCTAGCTGTTCTTTGTGCAGTACTTCTGGCTGCTTTAAGTGCTGCGGATGTTAAATCGCTGGGGGCTTTCTTGTAGTTCAACAGTGCAATGCGCTTAGCGGCTATGACAGGTTCCAGCTCTTCATTATGAGATTGAAGCCAGTCTGCATTTCTCTTCGCACTTTTGCCGTAGGTGGTCAAAGCTGACTCATAGATGGCGTCTCTGATGTGGGCCCACTTGGTCTCAGCATCCCCTGTGGGAGTGTTTTGAAGGGCTGTTACAAGTGAATTTAGAAATTTTTGTAACAGCTGTGGGTGAGAAATTCTGCTCGTGTTGATGCGCGGGTGGCCCTTCTGCTTGGAATGATGCAACTTCTTTGGTCTGAGTCTAACCTTGCTGCACACCAGGGAGTGGTCGGTGTCGCAGTCCGCACTGTGGAAGCTGCGTGTGATTTGAACACTGTTTAAGGCGGCTCGCCTTGTGACAATGAGGTCTAGCTGGTGCCAACGACGTGATCTTGGGTGCCTCCATGAAACCTGGTGACAGGGTTTAGTGTGAAAGAACGAGTTGGTGATGCAGAGGTTATGATAGGTACACAACTCAAGCAGTCTCTGCCCGTTCTCATTCATCCTTCCAACGCCACAGCGCCCAAGGCAGGAGGGCCATGAGTCATGGTCGGCCCCAACCCTGGCATTAAAGTCCCCCAGCAGGAATAGGTGTTCGGTGTTGGGGATGCTGCTAATGATGTTATGGAGTTGTTCATAGAACTGGTCTTTAGCTTCAGGTGCGGAGCAGAGTGTTGGAGCATAGATGCTGAGTAGGTGTACTGGACCAGAGGTGGTGAGCAGTCGGATGGACAGTATGCGTTCCGAGCCATTTGAGGGAGGCTCTATCATGCTGAGCAAGGAGTTTCTGATGGCGAAGCCCACTCCATGCTGTCTTGGTTCTTCAGGATCCCTGCCCTGCCAGAAGAAGGTGTAGTCTTGCTCTGCTAGAGAGCCACTCGCGGGGAGGCGAGTCTCCTGAAGTGCTGCAATGTCCACATTGAATCTACTGAGCTCGTTGTTAATGATGGTGGTCTTCCGAGAATCGTTGATTTGTGTAAGGTCTTCCGACAGGCCAGGACACATAGTTCTGACGTTCCAGCTTGCAAAGCGAAGGGCTGGTACCTTCTTTCCTTTTTTCATGTTGTTTGGTGCGGTGTATCAGTCCACCTTTCGGGCAATGACCCTGAGCTCCAAGCACCCATTGAAGCAGGCAGACTGTGGCGGGACAGAACCTTATTGACCGGGGGCTGCCCGGTTTGAGGCGGGCGGTAGCTGTCCAGTGAGGTGCAATGACCTCTCCCACCGACAAAGGCAACCCGTGTCGCCCAGTTTCTACGCCAATTTATCTGGACTTATAACCCGTAACTGCTGCCTTCCGTGTTGTTTTAGTCGCTGTGAGGCAACTATGGAGTGACCTCTCCATGGCGCATGCCTGGGCGAATTTATGGGGGTTGAGAGTTGCCCAGTCGTCAAAACCCCCCTCTCGGCCTTTCTGGTGGGGTCCAAAGGAGTGCAGGACACGACGTTTGGCACCAGTATGGCTGCAGGAACTGCCGGAAACATGCCAAAGGTGACACATGACCGACTACGGGGTTCCGCTCCGGATTTTCTGTTAGGGTTTACTCCCTTAGCCTTGGTCTCTCCCGAGACGCCCACAAGGCAGTGGGGTTGTTGGGGCCCCTACACAGGTGTAGGATGGTGCCGGTGGGAGGAGGGGATGCAAGGGGGAGGGGTAGAGGGAGGGGGTGGGGGGGGGGGGTGCAGGGGAAGGGGGTGCGGGGTGAAGATGGTGCGAGGGGGGGGCGGGCTGGGACGGGGTTGTGAGGGGGTGAGCTGAGAGGGTGGAGCAGGGAAGGGGACGGGGGTGGGGGGGGGGTGGAAGGGGGGTAAAGGGGGGGGGAGGGGGGGTGGAATCTGGTGCAGGTAATAAGCCATTTCCTCAGTGCCCACCATCGACGTCCGGAAAGCTCATCCACGTCCTTCGGGAGGTGAAGCATCATTTGGCAGACTTAGAGGTGATTACATTTCCTAAGGGTTTTTTTTTTGCAGTGGTTTAAATAAAGGCATGCAGCATTGCCGACAGTGCGCTGCAGATGCTCTCCGAGCCATCTCCCGCGGGCGCTTTGAAGTTGCGGCCGGGGGGGCCGTTCGTGGATGTTTTGGGTGTTCGGGGCACCTTTTCACAGGACTTCTCTCGGGTCCCGCAGCTCCTTCTTCACCTCAATGGACTTACCGCATGCCGTGGCTGCAGACACTCTGGACTGTGAAGACATGTAATGAAGACACAGAATGTAATGACTATGGGATGTATAATTATCCTATCACGTCTGGTTCTAGGCAGCATTACTGTCATTGATTATTTTCAGGACAAAACATGCTCCCACAGAATTACAATGAATATGCCAACTCCAAGTCCTCAGCATATCAAAACTCTTGTTCCTCTGCTGGGTTAATAATGGCTACATTTTAGCTCAGGTAAACATGCTCAGGTAAACATGGGCGGCACAGCAGCGCAGTGGTTAGCACCGCAGCCTCGCAGCTCCAGGGACCCGGGTTCAATACTGGGTACTGGCTGTGCGGAGTTTGCAAGTTCTCCCTGTGACCGCGTGGGTTTTCACCGGGTGCTCCGGTTTCCTCCCACTGCCAAAAACTTGCAGGTGATAGGTAAATTGGCCATTGTAAATTGCTCCTAGTGTAGGTAGGTGGTAGGGAATATGGGATTACTGTAGGGTTAGTATAAATGGGTGGTTCTTGGTCGGCACAGACTCGGTGGGCCGAAGGGCCTGTTTCAGTGCTGTATCTCTAAATAAATACTTGTACTAAGCATATCAAAGTGGCCTAAACAGAATGTGGGGTAAATTTCCCCGTTCACCGCATGGCCATTAATCTGGCAGAGAAATCACTTCCTTGTTACAGATCCCATTTGATCTCTATTCTGTATTGTGTTAATACCATCATTAATTAACAGAGCTACCCCTCCACCTTTTCCTAGCTTCCTGTCCTTTCTAAATACCATGTACCCTTCAATATTCAGGTCCCAGTCTATGTCATCCTGCAGCCATGTCTCAGTACTGGTTATCAGATCGTACTTACTTATTTCTATTTATGCTGTCAGTTCATCTGTTTTGTTTTGAATGCTACGTGCATTCAGATACAGAGCCTTTACTTTTGTCCTTTTATTATTTTTGTAACCTCTAGCCTTATTTGTTGATTTACTCTTAGATTTACTCTGTCCCTTCCTGTCACTGTCCGTTCATCATTTCCCATAAGATAGAGATTGTAACACAGTTGGAAAAAACAGTGGAAGATGACTGAAAAGTCACAGGAAAGGTCCAGACGAACAAATTATTCAGTTTGGAGTTGCTTTTGCAGTTACCAACACAAGCTTGATTCAAAATGATATGGATTCTGAAGCATTAAATGCAACAGAAATACTGGAAGCATATCAGAAATAATTCATGTTTAATTATCTGGAAAGTTCTACAGCCATCGGATTTCAGTGGTCATTTCCCTGAATAAATCAGGTCTGCCTAAATAGATACATGTTTTCATCATCTTGAAATCTCTGTGACCAATTTTCAAAAAATGTTGCATAGTCAGAAACCTTACTTTTCATATCAATCATTTCTGCTTCATTTGCAGCAACAGGGGATCCAGGAGTCATGGATTTCATGCCCATTTTGAGTTGGTGAAATGAAATAGCGCATGCCATCGCAAGCCCTGACATCATTAAAACAAAGCTGACCAGATAACTCAAAGAGTCATTAGTGGATGATTTTCAGCCTCAGAATTGGTGTTACATGTCATATAACATGGATAGCAATCGCACAAAATTGATTTTGATGTGTGACTTAAACCAGCTACAAGGTTTCACATGAAAACATCCTTATGAGGCCAATTTGTGATGTTGCAAAGTCCTACCATTTCAGAGACTCTTTCCTCTTGCAATCACCCTTGAACAATCCAAGTGCCAAACACTTTTGTTTCTTCCTGAGGCGCAAAACACAAAGCAAAACCACACAATACAGTTTTCAGTGCTCCTCACATCCCCTGAACCTCATCCTTTTATGCTCAGCTGGCTGGGCACCATCTCCCCCCACTCCAGGTGCAATTATCTATTAAAGGGGTTAAGGCTCTATATAAATGTAAGCTGTTGTTGAAATGGAAGCTACTTCACTAACATTGGATTGTAGATGCAATCAGTTTCATGGCTTCAATTCAGAACATCATAATCAGTAAAGAGATTTATTTCATTAAGCTGAACAAATATCAGCCATTTTAAGTATGTAGTGTAATTTAGAAGCTAGGTTGTCATATTCCACAGCCGGGCGTCCGTGCCCTTCAGTAATGTACGTGTTGTCAGTTCTGATAAATGTACCAGAATGAGAATGCTGTAACTACAAGAGACTGCTGGAGATCAATCGAATCTCTGACAGTGTTTATAACAGAGAAAATTGTAATCAAATGTTTGATTAAAGCACCTTCAGATTACACATATTCCAATTCGGATCACGTGATGTTGGAATGTAAAGGAAGCTTTCCTCCAAGGACATAAAATTAATTATTCATTTCTTATTTTTCTTCTGTCATCCAGTACAACAGAACAATCACGTCAATAAATGAAAGGCACTTTTGAAGGCATCTTCTCACTTCTTAGTGAATATTGGCCAAGATATGGGATGTGCTGCCTAAAAGGGCGGTGGAAGCAGATTCAATTATGACTTTTGAAAGGGAATTTGATAAATACTTGCAATGGAAAAAGTTTGCAGGTCTATGGGGAAAGAGCAGGGGAGTGGGACTAATTGGATAACTCTTTCAAAGAGCCAGCACAGGCACAATGGGCTGAATGGCTTCTTTCTGCTTTATCATTTTATGAATCAATTATTCTATTGTGCTGGGGTGGGGCATTGCAGTGTGCTCCTTTAGTTAGACTTTTTTTTGCACTCTTCAGGCCCAAACATTGAGCCTGTAACTTGTTGGGAGTGCAAGTTGATAACATTGGGCATCTGGGATCTTGCTGAACAATGGGACCAACAGTCTGCCTCCTTAACCAATGAAATTTAAGGATTGAGAAAAGAAGCGCGTAATTACAGAGACAGAAATAGGGTGAATCAGAGTCAAATCAGGTACGGAAAGAGAAATAAAGGGAGAGAAAAAGGAAAGAGGAAAGATGCAAAAAGAAAAAGTAAGAAAACAAATACAAAATTTAAAGTGTAAAATTTTTAAAATCTCTACAAAGAATTTACTACTTGCAGGAATGAGACTCCACAGTTTAAATAGTTTCCTATCTGAGGTTGACTGGCATTGTATGAAGAATTATCGGATTGTTAAAAGGGCATATATGCTTTTAAGAATGAGTCCCAAAGTTCGTGCAGCGAGTTGAATGGGCAAAAAAAGTGCAAATGCAGCAATATATGAAAATAACAGGGATTTTGAGGGCAAGCTGCCATTTGTGTGAAGCACAGTTTGTATGATTCTAGGTTGTTTGTTTACAGCCCTGACAGGAACATTCTTTCCCTAACGAGTATTTTAAAGTGTTTCATTTAAAGCCTGTTAATCTTCCTATCCTATACTCATCAGATAGGAGGGACGGTCTGCTGGAAGACAGTCCTCTGTAATTCATATCCACTCATACGTTTCTCTGCTGCAATGTACCAAGAGATTTAAGCTGTTCGAGAAGACAGAAGGTTTTGTGTTGCAGCATTTGCAAACTAAGGGTTGAAAGATCATATTTTCAATTCAACTTAATTTAGATTTAAAGATATACAGGCAAATAAGCGGACAAAAATATAAAAGAAGAATATAATTAAAGACACGCAACAGAGTGGCGAATCCATATAGAACTAAAAATATGGAGGACCCGATCTGTATGAGGTGATACTGTGTTTATCGATGTCCGTCGCTCTGCCCCAGAAAGGCTTTTAAAATTAAGAATTTTTTCTCCTTTATATATATAAATTTTGTACTCTATTAGTGTAAGATTCTATGTGATTCTCACACTGACGGATATGGTGAAGAGCTCCTCGCTTGCATTCCTATACTGATGCTGTTCAGAGATCAGTCACCTTTTGCCCAGTTGAATTCCCCATGTGGATCCATGCCTGAAATGTCCGCCGCACTTAACTGTGAAGTATGTTTGGTAATTGCACCTATCCGGGTTACGAAATGCTTACTAAACACCTGTTTCTGCCCTATGTACCCGATGCACTTCACACACTGTATATGGTGACTTTTTAATTGATATTAAAGGTCATAGCAAATGGTTTGAACCACTTGCTCCATTTAAATGTTTGCCCAATTTAATTACAGGCAGATTAAGTGGTGTGGAATGTATCTTCAGCTGCTTGATTAATGACCTTCCCTCCATCATAAGGTCAGAAGTGTGGATGTTCGCTGATGCTTGCAGTTTTCTGTTCCATTCCCAATTCCTCAAATACTGAAATAAAAGCAAAATACTGCAGATGCTGGAAATCTGAAATAAAAACAAGAAATCTGGAAATACTCAGCAGGTCAGGCAGCATCTGTGGAGAGAGAAGCAGAGTTAATGTTTCAGGTCAGTGACCTTTCCACAGAACATTAACTCTGCTTCTCTCTCCATAGATGCTTACAGACCTGCTGAGTATTTCCAGCATTTCTTGTTTTTATTATCATCAGATACTGAAGCAGTCTGGGGCCCACATGCAGCAAGACTTGGACAATATCCAGGCTTGGGCTGATGAGCAGTAAGTAACATTCACACCACACAAGTGCCAGGCAATGACCATCTCCAACAAGAGAGAATCTAACCATCTCCCCTTGACATTCAATGGCATTACCATCGCTGAATCCCCCACTATCAACATTCTGGGGGCTACCATTGACCAGAAACTGAACTGGAGCAGCCATATAAATGCCGTGGCTACTGGAAGAGGTCACATGCTGAGTATTCTGCAGCAAGTAACCCAACTCCTGATTCCCCAGTGCCTGTCCACCATCTACGAGGCACAAGTCAGGAGTGTGATGGAATACTCTCCACTTGCCTGGATGGGTGCAGCTTCAACAATGCACAAGAAGCTCAACACCATCCAGGACAAAGCAGCCCACTTGATTGGCACCCCATCCGCTACCTTCAACATTCAGTCCCTTCAACACTAGTGAACAGTGGCAGCAGTGTGTACCATCTACAAGATGCACTGCAGCTGCTCACCAAGACTCCTTCGACAGCACCTTCCAAACCCGCGATCTCTACCACCTAGAAGGACATGGGCAGCAGACACATGGGAACATCACCACCTGCAATTTCCCCTCCAAGCCTCACACCCTCCTGACTTGGAACTATATCGCTGTTCCTTCACTGTCGCTGGGTCAAAATCCTGGAACTCCGTTCCTAACAGCACTGTGGGTGGTGTGTCCCTACATCACCTGGACTGCAGGGGTTCAAGAGGGCAGCTCTCCACCACCTTCTCAAGAGAAATTAGGGATGGGCAATAAATGCTGGCCTTGTCAGCGATGCTCACATTCCATGAAAAAAAAATCTTATTGTCTTTGAAATTTTTCTGCTGTTGGGAACAATTGCGGGTCCTGACCCTGATGGTGTCAGCTGGCTACATGGCATCGTGGTCTTACAGAAAGAGGCCAATTCAGAGACCGCCTCTGCGTTCGCCATCCAATTAAGGAGGACAGATGGTTTCCTGAGATGGGAGGCCCAATCAGAGGGCCCAAAGCTCTGACAGCCGGCCGTCCCACAAGAGAGATAGGTGCTGCTGATGCAGGTAGGGGATTGTGAGGGTACCTCAACGTGGAGGCACTCTCTGCAGCATTCTGAAAATGTACAAATTATTCTGGGTCACAGCTGTCAGACCATCAGTGAGGAGGCCTATGGCCGTGGCTGTGGCCTTTTCATCCCAGCGGCCCCATGCTGGGGTGATTAAGAGGAGGTGCCAGGCCTGCTACTTTACCTCCATTTACCCACTGGGATCAGCTTTTTGGGGGGTCCATCTGCCATTGGGAAGATCTCAGCGACACCATAAACCTGCCCCAATTAGCCCCTTAATGGGACTAATTGGCCACCGTCGCTGCTGGGTCAAGTAGCCACTGCAGTGTTGACCCTGCCTCCGGCTACAGCTCTTGGAGGTGGGAACTATCGGTTGCAAACCCATCGTATTAATTTCTGTTTCCTCCCAGTCTCCTAAACTGCCTCCCCAGGACTGCGATGATTCCACCCTGAGGCTTTCAAGAGCCTTAGTGTTAGGTGCAGTCAATAACGCCTTATTGAGCTACCTTTATTGGCACCAGAGGGTTTTCCACCAGGAATCCATCAAGGTGAGGTCTTCAGAGGACAAGGAGACCAGCAGGAGGCTGTGAGGCAGGTCAGGCTGACCAAGAGGCACTCGCACCATGCTACCTGCACTGACCTTGCAGCACAACATCTGCAGAGAGTGATAGCAAACCTCACTCAGGCAGACACTGTTTGTGAAGGCTCCTTTTCCCAATGATGGCAGCACCAGCAGACCTGCTGATGGCATCATAATAGGATGTGAATAGCTGCCGAACTGTAATGCTGGAAGGTTCTGCAGAAACCTATCAATCACAACATGCTTGACTTGGTTTTGCATGAATGGAGGAGTGCTAGAGTGAACATTACCCCTTAGGCTGCACCTTTCAATAGGACAGTAATTATATCTGCAGGCTCATTCCTCTAAATTTGACCTACACACAATTTCCATTCCTTCCAAACCAGCAAAGTCTGCATCTGGAACTGTGATCATGATAGAAATATGATTTGACAGAAAAATTGGCATGTTGTTTGCTTGGGATTCTGGCAGATCTTAACAAACCATAAAAAAAGCTGTGCGCTAATAGGGGAAATCGCTCCACAGACTTTTCACCTAGAAAGGAGGGGAGTAAAATTCAACCTCAGCAGGGGCACAAAACAGGCAGTAACATATGAGCCATTGAAGGAAAGTCTGGTCAGGTGTATAAAGGTGGTCGATCTGCTACTGCCCATTTTGCAGCCACGCTGGAGTAACATTGTGCCTCCAAGGTGTCTGGAAGCTTGGCTGAGATAAGCCTCCCAATAGCAATGTTCCAGTGTGACAAGAACTCCCATGTACTCCTCCATCCCACTGAAACTCTGACCTAGTTTCCTGGCCTGGAGTTCATCATTGACTTCCAGTTGGAGTTGTGGAGAAAACAACCCAGGCATCATTAAAGAAAAAATTAGGTTCTACAATGGGTGCATCATTAGAATCTTTCTGGATGGATGAATTAAGGTGGGTCAAATAACTTTCCACATCTGTAATTACCTTGCGATCGTATGTTTTCATTGGATGTGTGTAAAAGCAGGCTTACATTTTCCTACATAACATTCATCTGCCACAAAATTCAGTTCCATACTGCCTGTGGTTTTGACACTATGGGAGCTGGTTAGGGGGAAAAATGGAGGGGATTCCACTCCCCACCAATTCTGGCGCCAATCGTCATGTTTTAGAGGGCAATCACGTGGGTGTTCCATGTGTGCACTGGATGTATGCAGACTGGGAATGTCATGATCCCTGTGCCCATTATTGGGCCTTAGCAAATTTTTAGCCCATTTTTTGTGAAGCATCATGAAATATTTCTGAAAGATGTGTTAAGGTGGTACACAAATGAAAGTCTCTGATGCGTCCAACTGCTCTGTAAATGATAGCACTTTCATGAGGAGCAGAAGCGACATGATAGATTTGCTCCAATTTTTGTTCCAGGTTTCTCTCGCACAGTGGGGAACTTTGAAATGTTATTTCAAATCAGCTTTAACAGAAACCAGGACTCAAATGTATAACAGGATAGTGGGCTTGCTCAAATTGCACATCCCTTAAATATTGGTTTAATTGCTGAGCATTAGAGTGGAAATATTTAATGCCCTTAATTAATTCATGGTACTAAGTGCATATTAACTGTAAGAATTCCCAAATGTGATTTAGCAGACAGAATGCAAATGTGTGACTAATGTTAATAACAAAATAATATTTACACACATGAACAATTCCTCTCCAATGTTTTAAGGTGTCAGACAATAATAATGATGCTCTGAACTAGATTCTCAGCCCTGCTGGAGTTGGGATCGGAGGTGGGTGCTAAAAGTAGTCCCAGCGGCTGGCGTACCAGTTCCCCAGCTCCATCCCAACACCAGGCCATTTTTGGGTGCGGCAGAGCTACCCGCCTGCATGCAGTGGGTAGATGATGAGCTCATTAAGAGCCTATCAAGGCCAATTAAAGGGTCCTACAGGACCTTGGGGCCAGTTTAGCTGCCTGGAGGCAGCCCCTTAACAGTAGGCTGGGCTCCAGCGCACCATGCAGGCCTAGAGGGCTCCCCCCGCACCATGGTGGCCTGAATGCAAAATCCATCTTTTAATTTAAGTTTAAAAAAGGTTGGCGAGATGGCACCTCCATCTTGAAGCACCCTCTTTATCTCTCTCTCACTCTCTACTGCAGCCTGCTGCTCCTTGCAAGCTGGAAGGCGTCTGATTGGCTCTCCAGTGTTGAATGCCTGCCCACCATCCTTAATTGGACTGCAAGCCTGCCCTCTGGCCATTAATTGGCTGTCCCCATGAAAATTGGGCCATATGACTGTTCTCCCCCCTACCCCCCACCGACCCCTCACCCCCGCCCCTCCACCCCGAGGTGGGTTCATGACCCGGAAAGAGTCCCAGCATCTGTTTCCCACTCCCATAGGGATAATCTAGCCTCCTTTGTTCAAGGATAACACTCGTTGCAACCATTTAGTTTTTTCATGTTAAATCACGTTCTATCCATTGAGGCGTTATGACATTTAGATCCAAAGATACTGTCCAACACTCTGGATCTTATCGAGTTATTCAACTATCGCAGCTGAAATGATATCAGGATTGCTGCACTCTTTGTATAACTTGAAACACCATTGACTTTGCCGAACTGAACTTCTGAATATTATTAAAAAAAAGGCTCTCAGTACATTTTTCACAAGAAGCTCTGTGATTGGCAGGAAGGTATGGTATCTAGAGAACTGCAACTCTTAAAGAAGCTCCCACAACAATTCACTCAGTTTTCAGCAGCTGCAGCAAATCTGCAAGGATACGAACGGAAGTTGAGCCTAGGTTAGGCAGAACTGCTTCTTTTGACAACAAAAATCTGGATGTTCTCCTGCCCATAGGTCAGGGGAAAAGATGTTAAAACAGTTCTCCAGTTTGAAAGCGAGCACTAAGAATCTGCCACAAACACTGTGCTCTGAACCTTGTATAGCACCAGCAAAGAAGCACAGGATGTAGTAGAACTATACTGTGTTAGTTCAGGCACTGACAGACATTTACTGGGTGCCTTATTATATCCTCAGGACAACCCAAAGTGCTTCCCATCCAATGAATTGCCTTTCCAAGTACAGTTAATTAGACAAATGCAGCAGCAAATTTAAACCGGGAGAGGTTCACAAATAATAAACAAGATAACTGACCAGTTAGTTTGTTTTCTGATGGTTTAGTTCAGAGAAAATTGTTGGCCAGGATAACTCCTTCCTCCTCGTTGAACAGCACCGTGGAATCTTTTTATACTCACCTGACTATACAGAGAGCACCTCCGACATTTCAGCACTCCTTCAGTACTGCATTGGCGTGCAAGGCCACGCTATGATATCAGTGAGTAGCATTCTCACCTCGAAGTCAGAAGGTTGTGGGTTCAAGTCCCACCCCACAGACTTCAACATAAAAATCCAGGCTGGCATTCCAGTGTGGTAGTAAGGGAGTGCTGCCCTGTCGGAGGTGCCATCTTTCAGATGAGATGTTAAACCAAGCCCCTGCCTGCACTCTCAGGTGGGTGTAAAAGATCCCATGGCACTAAGACAAAGAAGAAGAGGGGAGTTATCCCCAGTGTCCTGGCCATTATTTATACCTCAATCAACATTAATAAAAATCATATTATCTGCTCATTATCACATTGTTCTTTGTGGGAGCTTGCTGTGCACAAATTGGCTGCCACATGTCCTACTTTGCAACAGTGACTACACATCAAAAGTACTTCATTGGCTGTGAAGTGCTTTGGGATGTCCTGAGGTCGTGAAAGGTGCTATAAAAATGCAAGTCTTAGAGTCGGGTTTGAATGCAAAACTCTTCTGAGTTGGAGGCTTGAGTGCTGAGCTAAGCTGACACTTAACAGGGAACTTGGAGTTTTGTATTATTATAAAGACCGTGCAATGGTTGTATCGATTGTAAAACCCAGGACCTTTCCCGCAGGTAAATAATCAGGGTTTACAAAGAGAGACAAATCGCCTGTGTTTCAAAAACTCTCAGTGATACTGAGAGTTTCATGAATAATTTTGAAGGAATTTAAGAATTAGTTTGGGAGGTACAAAAATAATTAGTTTATGTGGGTTAAATGTGCTTTTTTAGTTGTAAACCTGTTTTTTTTATTAGAATGAATCCTTAATCATAATACTGTTTTCTACAGCCTGGAAATGTGATGATGCCACACACATTTTTAAGGTATTAAACAAGCGCTTAAACCTGCAAAATGGCGGCCAGGAAGCACAAACTTATTATGAGCCAGAAATCCACCTCCCGCCACATGACATATATATCTTTACATCGAATTTATAGCACAGAAACAGGCTATTTGGCCTAACTGTGCTGGTATTTATGCTCTACTGCAGCCTCCTTTCAGCATCCTTCATCTAATCACGTCAGCATATCCTTCGATTCCTTTCTCCCTTTTATGCTGGCCAGCTGCATTCAGGAAAACTCCATGTGGCCCAAAAAAAATCCTAAAAATGGTCGTTGCAGGCTTCTGCCTGACTGTGGAACCGGGATGTGCAGGAATCCCCCTCCTGGCTCCACCTGAAAACCACAGGAGACTGCCAGCCACTCTTCTGATTGCCCCCGGTTCCAGTTGTCCCCATCCATGTGGGGTAGGTACACCCACAGTGCTGTTAGGAAGGGAGTTCCAGGATTTTGACACAGCGACAGTGAAGGAACGCTGATATAGTTCCAAGTCAGGATGGTGTGTGACTTGGAGGGGATCTTGCAGGTGGTGGTGTTCCCATGTATGTGCTGCCCTTGTCCTTCTAGTTGGTGGAGGTCGCGGGTTTGGAAGGTGCTGTCTAAGGCGCCTTGGTGCATTGCTGCAGTGCATCTTGTAGATGGTACACACTGCTGCCACTGTGCGTCGGTGGTGGAGAGAGTGAATGTTTGTAGATGGGGTGCCAATCAAGCGGGCTGCTTTGTCCTGGATGGTGTCGAGCTTCTTGAGTGTTGTTGGAGCTGCACCCATCCAGGCAAGTGAAGAGTATTCCATCACACTCCTGACTTGTGCCTTGTAAATGGTGGACAGGCTTTGGGGAGTCAGGAGGTGAGTTACTCATCTCAGGATTCCTAGTCTCTGACCTGCTCTTGTAGCCACGGTATTTATATGGCTACTCCAGTTCAGTTTCTGGTCAATGGTAGCCCCTAGGATGTTGATAGTGGGGGATTCAGCGATGGTAATGCCGTTGAATGTCAAGGGGAGATGCTTAGATTCTCTTTTCTTGGAGATGGTCATTGCCTGGCATTTGTGTGGCGCGAATGTTGCTTGCCACTTATCAGCCAAGCCTGGATATTGTCCAGGTCTTGCTGCATTTCTACACGGACTGCTTCAGTATCTGAGGAGTCACGAATGGTGCTGAACATTGTGCAATCATCAGCGAACATCCCCACTTCTGACATTATGATTGAAGGAAGGTCATTGATGGAGAAGCTGAAGATGGTTGGGCCTAGGACAGTACCCTGAGGAACTCCTACAGTGATGTCCTGGAGCTCAGATGATTGACCTCCAACAACCACAACCATCTTCCTTTGTGCTAGGGATGACTCCAGCCTGCGGAGGGTTTTCCCCCTGATTCCCATTGACCTCAGTTTTGCTAGGGCTCCTTGATGCCATACTTGGTCAAATGCTGCCTTGATGTCAAGCGCAGTCACTCTCACCGAACCTCTTGCATTCAGCTCTTTTGTCCATGTTTGAACCAAGGCTGTAATGAGGTCAGGAGCTGAGTGGCCCTGGCGGAACCCAAACTGAGCGTCACTGAGCAGGTTGTTGCTAAGCAAGTGCCGCTTGATGGCACTGTTGATGACCCCTTCCATCACTTTACTGATGATTGAGAGTAGGCTAATGGGGTGGTAGTTGGCCGGGTTGGATTTGTCCTGCTTTTTGTGTACAGGACATACCTGGGCAATTTTCCACATTGCAGGGTAGATGCCAGTGTTTTAGCTGTACTGGAACAGCTTGGCTAGGGGTGTGGCAAGTTCTGGAGCACAGGGCTTCAGTACTATTGCCGGAATATTGTCAGGGCCCATAGCTTTTGCAGTATCCAGTGTCTTCAGTCGTTTCTTAATATCACGCGGAGTGAATCGAATTGGCTGAAGTCTGGCATCTGTGATGCTGGGGACTTCAGGAGGAGGCCGAGATGGATCATCAACTCGGCACTTCTGGCTGAAGGTTGTTGCAAATGCTTCAGCCTTATCTTTCGCACTGATGTTCTGGGCTCCCCCATCATTGAGGATGGGGATTTTTGTGGAACCACCTCCTCCAGTTAGTTGTTTAATTGCCCACCACCATTCTCGGCTGGATGTGGCAGGACTGCAGAGCTTAGATCTGATCCGTTGGTTATGGGATCGCTCAGCTCTGTCTATCGCATGCTGCTTACGCAGTTTGGCATGCAAGTAGTCCTGGGTTGTAGCTTCACCAGGTTGACACCTCATTTTAATGTATGCCTGGTGCTGCTCCTGGCATGCCCTCCTGCACTCTTCATTTTAATGAAACCAAAGCAGGGAACGCTGGAAATACTCAGCATCTTAGGGAGGATCTTTGGGAAGAGAAACAGAGTTAACATTTCAGGTCGAAGACCTGTTGTCAGAACTGGAAAAAGTTGGAGATGGAACAGGTTTCAACACCAACAACTTGAATTTATATAGCTCCTTTAACAGAATAAACAATCCCAAGACGCTTCACAGGAGCATTAGAAAGCAAAATTTGACACTGAGCTACGGAAGGAGATATTAGGGCAGGTGGCCAAAATCTTGGTCGAAGAGTGGGCTTTAATGGAGGAAAGCGAGGTAGAGAGGCAGGGAGGTCTAGGGAGGGAATTCCAGAGCATAGCGCCCAGGCAGCTGAAGGCACAGCTGCCAGTGGTGGAGTGATTAAAATTAGGGATGCTCAAGAGGCCGGAATTGAGGGAACACAGAGATCTCAGAGGTTTGTAGGGCTAGAGGATATTACAGAGGTAGGGAAGGGCGAGGCCATGAAGGGGTTTGAAAACAAGGTTGAGAATCTTAAAATCAAGATGTTGCTTAAGCGGAAGCCAATGTAGGTCAGTGAGCACAGGGAGCCCAATTCCAGTTGAAGCAAGTTCAGAGGCGGAGAAAGTGGGGGGAGGGGAGGAATAAACAAAAGGGAAGGTCTGTGATAGGGTGGAGGGCAGGAGAGATTAAATGACAAAAGGGATGATGGTGCAAGGCAAAAGGGGATGGTAATGGGACAAGGAAAAGAACAAAGGATGGGTCTGGAAGAGCTGAAAATGAAAAAAAAAAGCAGAATTATTACCAGCAACAGCTGTTTGAAAAAATGGGAGCAGATGATATGCTTGGAAATTGTTGAACTAAATACTGAGCCTGGAGGCTGTAAAGTGCCTAATCAAAAGATGAGGTGCTGTTCTTTTCGATTAAGTTGAGCTTCATTGGAACACTGTAGGAGGCTGAGGATATTGGAGTGGGAATAGGATGGAGAATTAAAATGACAGGTGGCCGAAAGCTCAGGGGTTACACTTGCAGACTGAACAGAGGTTCTGCAAAGCAATCACCCAATCTGCATTTGGTTTCCACTGTAAAGGAGACTGTATCATGAGTAGCGAATACAGTAAGTTGAAAGGGACCTCTGAAGGCTGCTCAGATAAAAGGCCCCAAAACATACAGGAATGTGGCATTTTGTGAATTCAGAAGCAGCAGGAGTGATCCTCCTGGTTTCACAGAACAACTGTGGGCCACTGACTGTCCGTCTTGCTCCCTGCCTGACTGCTCCCACCCACTTAGTTCCCACAGGTCTCTGCACTGGCCAATATTGATTTGGCCCTGATAGACAAACTGTGTCATGGTGCCAGCAGCTTGCCTGAGTTATCATGATGGGGCCCTAGGATAAATTTTGGAAGGTGCTCAGGCCTCTTTTTCTGATGTGATGTTACCATTGCGCTGCTGGAATTGTGCCAGAAATCATACCAATGAATTTAGACTCCTAATTCTGCGTTGCGGTCCTGAATTTCGCCTGTCAATACTAGAATAAACTTGGCGATATCTTTTTTCCTCACGCACCTAAAATTGTTCATGGGAATAAACAGTTGAAACACCTATTACTACATTAATCATTAGAATCATAGAATGTTCAGAGCACTAAAGGAGGCCATTCAGCCCGTCGTGTCCGTGCTGGCTCTCTGCAAGAGCAGCTCGGCTAGTTCCACTCCCCAATCTTTTCCCCGTAGCCCTGCAAATCTTTTCTCTTCATATAATTATCCAATTCCCTTTTGAAAGTCATGATTGAATCTATCACCACCACAATCTCAGGCAGCACATTCCAGTTCCTAACCACTCGCTGTGTAAAAACATTTTTCCTCATGTCACCTCTGGTTCTTTTGCCAATCACTTTAATTCAGTGTCCCCTAGTTCTCGACCCTTCCACCAATGGGAACAGTTTCCCTCTATCTACTCTGTCCAGGTCCCTCATGATTTTGAACACCTCTATCAAATCTCATCTCCCCCTTCTCTACTTCAAGGAGAACAGCCACAGCTTCTCCAATCTATCCATGTAACTGAAGTTCCTCAACCCTGAAACCATTCTCATGAATCTTTTCTGCATCCTCTCTAATGTCTCACATTCTTCCTAAAGTGTAGTGCCCAGAACTGGACACAATACTCCAGTTGAGGTTGAATAGTGTTTTATACCGGTTTATCATAACTTCCTTGCTTTTGTACTCCATGCCCCTAATTATAAAGCCCAGGATCCCATATGCCTTATTATTTGCTTTCTTAGCCTGCTTTCTTCCTACCATTAAATTTCATCTGCCATTTCCCCAGCCTGTCTATGTCCTCTTGAAATCTGTCACTATCCCCCTCACAATTCACAACACTTCCATGTTTTGTGTCATCTGCAAATTTTGGAATTGTGCCCTGCACACCTAACTCTAGGTCATTAATATAAAACAAGAAAAGCAGTGGTCCTAATACTGACCCCTGGGGAACCCCACTATATACCTTCCTCCAGTCCGAAAAACAACCGTTCACCATTTGTGTTTGTTCCTGTCCCTCAGTCAACATGCTGCCACTGTCCTTTTCATTCCATGGGCTTCAACTTTGCTGACAAGCCTGTTATGTGGCACTTTATCAGACACCTTTTGGAAGTCCATGCACACCATATGAACAGCATTACCCTCAACAAACCTCTCTGTTACCTCATCAAAAAACTCAATCAAATTCGTTAACATGATTTTCCCTTAAAAATCCTTAACTAATTCACATTTGTCTAAATGACTGTTAATTTTGTCTTGGAATACTGTTTCTAAAGGATTTCCTGACACTGGGGTTAAACTGACTTATCTGTAGCTGCTGGGCTTGTCCTTACACCCTTTTTTGAACAAGGATGTAACATTTGCAATTCTCCAGTCCTCCGGCACTATCCCTGTATCTAAGGAAGATTGGAAGATTAGGACCAGTGCCTCTGCAGTTTCCACCCTTACTTCCCTCAGTATCTTCAGATGCATCTTATCTGGTCCTAGTGACTTATCAACTTTAAGTACAGCCAGCCTTTCTAATACCTCCTCTTTATCAATTTTTAGCCCATCCAATCTCAACTACCTCCTCTTTCACTACAATTTGGTAGCATCTTCTTTGCAAAGACAGATGCAAATTACTCATTTATTACTTCAGCCATGCCCTCTGCCTCCATGCATAAATCCCATTTTGGTCCTAATTGGCCCCACTTCTCCTTTTACCACCCTTTCACTATTTATATGCCTATAGAAGACTTTTGGATTCCCTTTTATGCTAGCTGCCAGTCTCTTCTCATGTTTAATATTTTTGATTATTGAAGAGCAATTGAATGTTTGCTCCCTCCATTCCTAAGACTTAACATTTAATGGAAAAGCCATGGTGTCAGTGCAGGGATTACTGCAGTGGAAGGGAAACAGCCTGAATCAGACAGAACCAGTAAAAGTGGGTTCTGAGGTGTAGACCCAGTAAAACACATATAGTAAAAACACATAAGAACTTAGTTGAAACAAAGGGGCTAGTCACACAACAATGAACAGTGTGTTAAAGCATAGGGGGGCTGGGTAGAAAGGGGCCACAGCACACAGATAGCCGAGAAATTGTAGACAGGAGAAGACATATTGATGATCCCAGACATTGTGCTTGCACGTAGCAGATAAAGGAGCCGTCATGGACACCAGATATGATTAGACTCATAGTAGACAATGGGAAACTGCGAAATGTTGAACAGGTTCTCACTGAGCCAAATAAGGAATTATCATTATGTCATTATACCAGATCCCTATGAGTAAGTAAGAGGGAAGGATCTTGGAACAAGATTTAACCCCTGCCTGAAACTGGGAAAGGCACGAGAACCCCGGGGAAGAACACTTGAGAAGATACCCCTGAGCCAAATGCTCAGAGAACAGAAGAGCAGCCGCAAGTCCGAGACTGATCACCTCGTGCCTTGAAGAGTAGTATACTGTACAAGTAGTGAGAGCTTGTAATTGATGATTCTTGATACTGTGCAAGTAGTGAGAGCTTGTAATTGATGATTCTTGATACTGTGCAAGTTAGTGAGAGCCTGTATTTGATGATTCTTGATACTGTGCAAGTAGTGAGAGCTTGTAATTGATGATTCTTGATACTGTGCAAGTTAGTGAGAGCCTGTATTTGATGATTCTTGATACTGTGCAAGTAGTGAGAGCTTGTAATTGATGATTCTTGATACTGTGCAAGTTAGTGAGAGCTTGTATTTGATGATTCTTGATACTGTGCAAGTAGTGAGAGCTTGTAATTGATGATTCTTGATACTGTGCAAGTTAGTGAGAGCCTGTATTTGATGATTCTTGATACTGTGCAAGTAGTGAGAGCTTGTAATTGATGATTCTTGATACTGTGCAAGTTAGTGAGAGCTTGTATTTGATGATTCTTGATACTGTGCAAGTAGTGAGAGCTTGTAATTGATGATTCTTGATACTGTGCAAGTTAGTGAGAGCTTGTATTTGATGATTCTTGATACTGTGCAAGTAGTGAGAGCTTGTAATTGATGATTCTTGATACTGTGCAAGTTAGTGAGAGCCTGTATTTGATGATTCTTGATACTGTGCAAGTAGTGAGAGCCTGTATTTGATGATTCTTGATACTGTGCAAATTAGTGAGAGCTTGTAATTGATGATTCTTGATACTGTGCAAGTTAGTGAGAGCCTGTATTTGATGATTCTTGATACTGTGCAAGTAGTGAGAACTTGTAATTGATGATTCTTGATACTGTGCAAGTTAGTGAGAGCTTGTATTTGATAAATTAGTGTGTGAATAAAATATTGATATACCTTTCACCAATCAGATTCCGTGGATTCTTTAAGAGTAAGTGCGTATTAGGCACAACAGAGGAAGTTGAGAAACGTGCACAGAGTGACACAGAGGGTTGAAAGACCAAGGTTATTTGGATTGAGAAATGCTCCACCTTTTTCAAACATCCAATTTAGGCTGCTCCCATCCTATGTTCTGCATCAAACTGTGAGGTTCCTGCTCCAGCAGCATAAAATGACCCTGAGTACAATGATTTCTTAGGTGGGCAATAACCTTCTGCATGCACACTCGCTGCTGAAACACCATATTGGTTCAGACTGTTTTAAAATTGGACCTCTCATTACATGTTACATTGTGCTTCACAAGGCAGTCTCGCCGTGCAGTTCTGAGGCTGATGAATTAAGCACATGCACTTAGTAGATATTTGTGCATTCATTGCACTGAGATGCATTTCAGAAATCTTTAATATTTGTTTAACCCACAATTATATTTCTGAATTTTAAGAATTTTGTTTATTTCATGAACAGTTTTTGTGTTTACTATTTTCTAAAAGCTATTATTCAGGGTACAATCCACAGAATCAGTATTCTGTCCTGCTACAAACAACAGTGCACAGGGCTAAGGCTACAACGTAATTATTGAAGTTTCTCCACAACCAGCTCCATTCATCAAATCAAAATGCAATATGTGATCAGAATGTGCCTTGGGAATTTAGTTATTTACTTATTGGAATTTAGCTCACACTGCCTGACTGTAACGAATGTGTAAAGGCTGTGGCTATTACTCAATTTGAGACATTAAATTCCATTCACACGCTGCCAATGGAGCAAATACATTTACTGAATGTTGATAACCAATGGCAGTACATGATATGCCATGCTTATTTTAAAAACAGCACTGTCATTCAGTCGATCTAGCATAAGCAGTGACACTGAGGGTGACCCCAGCTTCTGTATCAGAGATAATCATGCTGGCTGTGCATGTTTATATTGAGATGAGCTTTCAAGATTCTCCTGCCAAACTGAGGCCAATGGGGCAATTTGTGGCCAGTTAGAATGAAACTATGCAGATGGAGGCCATTTGGCCCATCATGCCTCGGCTGGTTTATCCTGATCAAAAAAAAAGTTGATGACATAAAAACCATAGGACTGAAAAACTGAAGGTGACCTCTGGCTCTGACTCCAGAGGGGATTCTGGAGATGAAAACCTATTTTCACATTCTAGTTGGGTACTCACACCACCAGTGTGAGACTAGTGGGGACTCTCCAGAGAGGGAATGCTGCAGAATGGGCATGTTCCGGGGAGGCGGCTGTATTATCTTTGAGATTTCAGGGCACTGTCCAGGCTGAGACCCCTATGAGGACACCAGCCAGCTTGATGCAGACTTTTTTTTAGCGGAACAGTAGCGTAGTGGTTTTGTTATGGGACGAGTAATCCACAGGCCTGGATTAATGATCCATAGACATGAGTGTAAGATCCACCATGAAAACAGGGGTATTTAAATTCAGTTTATATGATTAAATCTGGAATAAAAAGCTAGTTTCAGTAATGGTAATCATGTAACTGCTGGATTGTTGTAAAATCCCATCTGGTTCACTAATGACCTTTAGGGAAGGAAATCTGCTGTCTTTACCAGGTCTGGCCTACACAACAATGTGATTGACACTTAACTGCCCTCTGAAATGGGGAACCACTCAGCTGTACTAAATATGAAAAAGGACTGCAGTGGTTCAAAAAGGTGGCTCACCACTAGCTTCTAAAGGGCAATTAGGGATGGACAATAAATGCTGACATTGCCTGCGACACCCACATCCTATGAAAAAAACATTGGGCCAATGCTGCAACCTCAGGAAGGACGTGGGGGAGGGGAAGATGAATGGAAAGGGGTGAGAATGGGTAAGTAACAACCCGTAGTACTTCTGTGAAATTCCTGCCTTGCTTGGTTCCATTTTAAGAAAAGTTTACTTACCTTGCCTTTGGTGAGCTCCAGCAGTTCCTGTAAGATGCAGTGCAAGCTCCGCCAGGTTTTTGACGAATTTTGGTGGCAAAGTCTGGGGCCACTCTTTTTATTTCCTAACAAAAAATAGAATTGTTATTTGAAAGACACATTCTTCTCATCTGTGTAACTCTGTAGATCAGCAAAAGAAGTCCAGTAAAATTTAACAAAGGCGACTCATTAAATCTAGTGATTTGTTAATAATTAATGCATTTGCTAAAATTCTTCCTCAGACAGCTGTTGCTACAGTTTTCTGTCACTGGTTATGTGCCATTTACTCATTTCAAATGCCGTGTATGGTGTTGACCTGAGGGATCTTGAGAAAGACTGTGGGTTCACCCTTTCCCTTCACCATGGTTCAACAGCCCTATATTGTGCAGTCATGAGTCACAAAGGTGAAAGGGTCACAGCATTTGTTGCTTGTTTTTGCTGATTTCAGCTAAGGCAATGATTCGGGAGCTAAGCTCAGTGACAGCGTTGCAGGGCCTCTCATTGGGCCGCCCATATCCCTGTTCCACCTGCCGTTTTTATATGGACGATGAACGTGGAGAGGGACCCAATTGGCCAGGGCTCCTACTCCTAACTGTTAATGCAGGGTGCACTGCAGTATTGGAAGTGTCACAAGTAGGCATTTTCTTAGATGTTAGGGATACAAGCAAACTATGTTAAAAAAATTACAAACAAAAGTCTAAATAAATAAATTAAACACTCTCAGTGGCCTTTATATATTTTGTTAGTTCAACTGGAAAATAGTGTTAGTATTTACAAATTTAAAGAGAGTTCCAAGTATTCTTCCTCCTGACATACTTCAAACTACAATGAATTCTTTCAGTTGCAACAAGTAACTGGGTTCCATGTCATATTCAAGAAAGGTCTTGTATTATATCGCGACTTTCATGTGCTCAGTGTGTGCCAAAGTGCTTCACAACTAATAAAGTACTTTTATAGCGTGTTTTCTGTCATAATGTAGGAAAACACAGCAGCCAATTTGTGGATCTCAAGATTCCCACAAGATAGTTTTTTTTTGTGTTGGTTGAAGGATAAATGTTGGCGAGGATCATGGGAGTACTTGCATCTTCAAGTAATGCCATGAACGATTGAATGATTAAAATCGGAGATGTGCTAGAAACCAGAACTGCAGGAGTACCGAGATCTCAGAGTGCTGTTGAACTGGCAGAGATAGGGAGGGGGTAAGGCTATGGAGGGATTTGAAAACATAGGATGGGAATGCTAAAACAGAGGCACTGCTGCACCAGGAGCCAATGTAGGTCAGCGAACACAGACTACCTTGGCAGTGCTCACTGTCAATAATGAGAACTTGCATTTATATATTTTTTTATTCTTTCCTGGGATGTAGGCATCGCTGGCAAGGCCAGCATTTGTTGCCGATTCTTAATCGCCCTTGGCAACTCAATGGCTTGCTCGACCTTTTCACTGGGCACATTATCTAAAGCCTTTAATGTAGACATTGTGCCAAGGTGTTTCACAGATAGGTGTGAGGTAAATACATGACATAGCCAGGAAGGGAGAGATCAGAATAGGTAAAAGAAAGGTTGGTTGGTGAGATGGGTTTTAAGGAGGTGGAGAGGGAGCTAGAATGAAAATCCCACAGTTTAAGAAGCTTGCACATGAAGAACAGCTATTTTAGAGAGGTATCTAAGGACAACTATTATGTCTCCTGGTTGTCTTCTGGTTCCCATAAATTAGAAATAATCACACTTTAGACTTGGAAAGGCTAGAGTTCTTTGTTTTAATCATTCAGCTTCCATGCTGAGGCTGGTATCCTGTTACACACCATATGACTCTCTAGCACAGCTGTGAATGTGGCCCCCTGGCACACTTACACACAACAGTTAGTTCCTAGCACTTTACAGATAGTATAACAATATATAACAACAACTATAAGTAAGTGCCATCAGATCAAGATACTAAAATATTGGAGAAAAGTAGAATTATAACTCGTAATCTTAGAAATTACGCTGCACGATATTATCATACTAATACTCAATGGAAGTGTTAGGTTAGGTTAATGTTGCATTAAAATTTAAATAAAAAGAGGCATTTGACAAATATACTAAAAGCTGATATGGCACAGTTTAATATCCAGAATATAGGTATTGCAAATCGTTGGTATGGAGACCACAGGAAACATTTCAGGGAAGAGAAAGGATTCCATTATTCATTTTTATAAAATATTTCATTCCAGTGTTTTCAAAACCTTGAAGTTTATGACTAAACCTGTCAAGGGGTCTGTTCAGAGTCGCACAGCAAAGAAGAGTTTATTTTTATGTACAGAGAAATAGTAACACATTGCAAATTGTTTCCCGGGGTCACTGACCCTCTCCCATATTAGAAGGGAAAATAAATGTGGGGTGAATGAAAAGCTGAAAACATTTAAATGATATTTATCTCTCAGAGGAAGATACAGGAAAAAATGCCAGTCTTTGCATTGTGGACCCAGCCTCAAGGGAAAGCTAAAATGAGAAGGCTATCTGTTGTCTATACTGTTAAGTCATCATTTGCTAGTGCCAGCTTGGAAGACTTAGCATGATAGCAGTAATGACTGAAATATGGGCCAATTATTTTGCAAATGTAACTGTGAGGAGCACGTCTTTGAGGGAAATATTAGTGAATGTGACATTTTATTTTCTTTTTCAGTAATTTCAGTGGAGAAAAAAGATTTGGATTTATATAGCACCTTTCATGACCTCAGGGTGTCTCAAAATCCTTGACAGCCAGTGAAGTACATGTGGAGTGTAGTCACTGTTGCAACGTAGGAAATGTGGCAACCCATTTGCGCACAGCAAGCTCCCACAAAGAGCAATGACATAAATGAACACATCTGCTTTAGTGACGGTGATTGGGGAATAAATATTGGCCTGGACACTGGGAGAATGTCCCTGCTCCTCTTTGAGTAGTGCCATGGGACCTTTTCCATCCACCTGAGAGGACAGATAGGGCCTCAGTTTACCATCTCACTGGAAAAACAGCACCTCAGACAGTGCAGCACTCCCTCAGTACTCAGTAGATGACACAGAAATCTTAAGAGTCACAGCAATGAGGTATGGCTTGCCAGCTAATAAAAGTAGAATAGCGAGAAGCAGAGTAGCCAATACGCACAAACTCCACCTCTAGCAGAATTCAGGGCCACCAGCTTAAAAATCACCTACTGATTACTCCCAGAGTACTGCACTGGAGTTTTGGTATTCAAGACTCTGGGTAGGGCTTGAACCCATAAGCTTATAAGTCAGAAACCAGTGCACTGCCCAATGAGCCATGATTGACACCCATTGCAAAGTCAAGTCAGAAGCTTACGTTGCTATGTGGCAGCATTTCTCTCACTGTCCTTACAATTGGTTTGGAAAATGGGAAATATGTAACAAATGAGGAATTGTATTCATTCTCTGCTTTATTTCAACTCAGAGCCAAACGATAGTGGATTCCACTCCTGGGAGTGCTGCACTGTTGGAGGTGCTGTCTTTTGGTTGAGAAAACCAAGGCCCCATCTGCTTTCTCAGGTGGATGTAAAAGATCCTATGACACTATTTTGAAGAAGAGCAGAGGAGTTCTCGCCAATATTTATCCCTTAATCAAAATCACAGAAACAGATTATCTGGTCATTATCACATTGCTGTTTGTGGGAGCTTGGGGTTCTTGAGTAAGTAATTTCCAAGAGCAATGCCACTATGATTGTAATCATATGATATGAATTCATCTTGGATGGCTGATTTCCTGTCTTCACACTCAAATGGTTATGTCAAATCATTTATTATGGTTTAGCTTAAATCACACACAAACAGTAAGAATCACAGGAGTTTATGAATTTGAAATCAGTCACTTCCCTGTTGAATAATAAACACCCTAGAAAAGGCTCAGAGTTGTGATCACAGCAGTTACACTGAGATTGCACCCACTATGGACCCTGCTAAAGTTTGCCTAGTTGGGTGAGGGGAGAGGCACCTATGAGCAGGGTTTCAGAGAAATATCTGCAGCACCCACTCTCCTATTGAGGACCTAGGAAATCCTGCTGGCCACCCAGGGAGGAGTGCCAGCCCTTCTCACTTTCCTCCCTCTCTCTCCCACTGTTGCACACACCCCTCCCTCCCCCTCAACCCTCCCCTGCCCCTCCCCCCTCTGCCCCTCACCCTCCTCCCTACCTCCCCCTCCTCCCTCCCCCTGCCCCTTACCCTCCTCCCTCTTCCTCCCCCTGCTCCTCCCCCTCCTCCCTCCCCCACCCCTCACACTCCTCCCTCTCCCTGTCTCTCACCATCCTCCCTCCACCTGCTCATCACCCTCCACCTGCTCCTCACCCTCCTTCCTCCCTCTGCCCCTACCCTGTCCATCCACCTGACCTTCACCCTCCTCTTTTGACCTACCCCTCACCCTCCTCCCTCGCCCCACTGCATCCCACTCACCTTCCCCTCCCCCAATCCCTTACACCCCATTCCACCTTGCCCTCACCCCCACCCCTCTCTCTACCCCTCACCCTCTCTGGGATTTTAATGGATCTTCCACTGAAATTATGGGGTAGGTGAGGAGGGGTTGAGGAATCAGAGAATCCCCTTGGAAATTAGATTCCAGGCAGGCTTTTGGAGAAACTGAGGCCTTCAAGAAAAACTTTTAATGAAGGCATTAATAATACATTTCAATGGATGAGTATGATCATGTTTTTGTGAAATATGTTGTGTTTTATTTTATTTACTTTGTATATTAAAAATTTCAGTGACTGAGGACAAAATAGTGAGTTAAATGAATTTTCAGGTTTTGAGCAATTTTGGGGGAAATGTTATCTAATGGCCAGATTATGCATTCTGAAAAAAAAAGGCAGCCTTAATAACACATGGCTTTCATTATTCATCATTGTTACGACCGACCGCTCAAGACAAAGCCCCCAATCAAAATATATAATTCTGATTGTGGTGGGAGAAACGCACTGTCAATTCAGTCCCTTCCCTCCACAGATCACCTAACATATCACTTTAAACTTTCCAAATTAATGAAAACCACAGCCAAATTGAACCATCTATTAACCCCCAAATGAGGCTAACCAAACCAGGTGTCTTTAGATCAACAAATTAACAGTTTATTAGAGAAAACAAATTCTTAAACACTACTAAGATATCAACAACATTTAAAAAAAGGTAACAAAGTCCTTGCAGATTTACACTCCTGCTGAAGTGGAATCTTCCAATGTGGAACATTCCAAGGTTGGTTGAAGTCTTTGTAGCCCTCTGATGGGAAAGAAAAAGGTTCTTCAACAGTAGGACAGTCAGCTCTCTAGTTCCAGTTGAAGTGATGCTCTTCCTTTCCAGCAATGAACACAGCAATTACAGTCAGTAGTTAAAGTAATTGGTTATTTTATTTTAAGAAATTAATCTGCCTTGACTTCAGAATTCTGAGAGTATAATAAATAGGGTTTAAACAGAGGGAGAGCTCTCCTATTTCCTTCAGTATATGTTGGCAGACAGTCTGTGTGTCTGTGTCTCAACTGTCTGCAAAAGCCAGTTTTTCAACTAGTTTCAAAATTAAAAGGCAACTTTGTATATCCTGTCCTTGGTCTCCGAATGGCTGTATCCGGTGCAACCAAGATGCACTTTCCTAGGAACTTCTGGCTTGTTCTCCCTCTCTGTATGGTTGTATCCAACGGCAACCAGAATGTGCCTTCTCTAACTCCTGAGGCTTGCTTGTTCTTAAAGCAGTACTGATCCTTTGCTGACTTAAAGACATACCGCAGGTTTTAAAAAAAAACCTAACAGGATCATAACAATCATCAACTTCAACAAAAGTTGTGTCCAAAAACAGCAAGTAGCATTTTCTCTTGATTGTGCCCATCAAGTCACAGAATACATGTTCTGAACACAGATTAGGATCTGGAGCAATGTTGAGTCCACAAGGCTGTAAAGTGCCCAGTCGAAAGATGCGGTGCTGTTTCTCGAGCTTGCAATGACCTTCATTGGAGCACTGCAGTAGGTCGAGGACAGAGAGATCAGTGTAGGAACATGATGGAGAATTAAAATGAAAGGTGACTGGAAGCTCTGTGTCACGCTTGTGGACTGAATGGTTCCACAAAGCAGTGAACAATCTGCGTTTGGTCTCTTTAACACCTATTACATTTCTAACTTATCCCAGTTCTGATGAAAGGTCATCCACCTGAAACATTAACACTGTTTCTCTCTCCTCAGATGCTGCCAGACCTGCTGAGTATTTCCAGCATTTTCTGTTTTTATTTCATTACAAACAGCTATTGGCCAAATCAGTATTAATACCAATCTCACCTCATTTAGATGCTTAACAGGCTCAAAGCAGGTTACTATTTTAATTTTTAAAAAGTCCCATAAACATACAAGTTTCCTTCCCTCCGATTCTATTACAGTACTCACTTAAATGTGACATTCTCGGGAATATTTTACAGACCTGTGCAAACCCAGCCCAGTTTCTCAGAGTTATTTAATCAGTCAAGGAATTTGCATTATTGCAACATGGTGGACGTTTTAAACACATCAAGCTGGCAGCTTTTCCACGATTATAAGTATCAAACCAACAAGAGGTCAGTACAAATAGAAAATTCTGGAAGTATTCAGCAAACCAGGCAGCATTATGATGAGACTTGCTCAGTACATGAGTCCAAATGGAATGACACTTTGTATCACAGCAGCCGAGGCCTCCATCACTGCGAAGAAGGCTGAGTATTCGGGAATTTCAGGAGTGGACATCTTGTCAGCTACTTGTGTGGGACCAACACTAACTACCGTTAATTTATACAAAGTGGGTGGCTTGTCTTATTTTACTTTCTTCTCTATTTTCCCTTTGCATGTTTCTCTCAATCACACCTGTTCGTGTTTAGAAAAAAAAATTGCGAGATTTGAACGTCTCAGCATGAGATTATGAGTGAAGCTGAGAAATCGCGTCTCTCGCATTGAATTTGCAAGAGTTGGACAATCCTTGTCCAAACTATAGTCTGAAAGTGAAGACACACACAGTGACACACATGCATCTACCAGATGCCTGGACAGCTCACGGAAAGGGGTTTTGCGGTGCAGACTGTGCCAGATTCTCAAAGATAATTATTTGCTGCACGCTCCACATTTTCACCATCACAATAGGTCAAACTATGGAGAAGGTGGAGGAGAAGTATCATCTCCAATTTGCAGCAGAATGAACACTGACCATTATCTTCAGGATGTTGCCATAGAAACAATTTACAGCCAGCCAGAGCGGTATGCCAGGCTCCAGCGGAAAATATATTTACCAAAGTGACTGAGCCAGACCCATTCACCTACAGACGCGACTCCTTCGACAGCACCTTCCAAACTCCCACCCTCTACCACCTAGAAGGACAAGGGCAGCAGGAACATGGGAATACCACCCCTTGCAAGTTCCTCTCCAAGCCTCACACCATCCTGACTTGGAACTATATCGCCGTTCCTTCACTGTCGCTGGGTCAAAATCCTGGAACTCCCTTCCTAACAGCACTGTGGGTGTACCTACCTCACATGGATGGCAGCGGTTCAAGAAGGCAGCTCACCACCACCTTCTCAAGGGCATTTAGGGATGGGCAACAAATGCTGGCCTGGCCAGGGACGTCCACATCCCGTGAATGAATAAAAAAAAATAGCTCCTGCAACTTTTCAAAAAATGGAATTAAGGAAAGACTTGCATTTATATAGCGCCTTTCATGACCTCAGGATATCTCAAAACGCTTTGCAGCCAATGAAATACATTTGAAGTGTAGTCACTGTTTAAAAGCAGGGCAATAAGTGCTGGATATTAGACCTGAGACTCAGCAAGCTCCCTGTGAGCCCACAATTACACATAGGAGCTTGCTTGTAATTGGAAATTAAGTTCTGTCACACACCATTATCTGTGACCACTGGGGAAAATTTGTGACATTTCATTGCATAATATTCTAGAAATACTATGACTAAATTTTCTAAACTAATCACATTTAAAGCTGTAAACACATTGGTTTTAAACAAAACTTTGGTCAGAATTGGATGGAATTGACACTAATTGATCACTGAAACAATTCGAGTAGCTGAGGTTAAGCCTGTGGTATTCAATACAATGTCATAATGTTATTTCATCTCCTATAGATTTTATTTGTTTAAAATTCACATTTATTGCTTGCAGATGAAATGTATATACTGTATAATAACCTCCAACTAGTAGTGACTATTCAGTCCAAGCAAAGACCCGTTCTGCGTCACAACCGACAGAAGTCCTCCTTTTGTAACTGTAAAGTTCTCATTACCTGCTCCAGTGATGATTCACTGGCAACTGCAAAATTTAATCAGTTGGATTTCAAACACTGTAGAGCAGTCCTTAGGGTGTAAAAGCTGAAAGGTTATCCTTACTTGTGTTCTTTAGGGCTTGAAGTGTTCCGAGTGATAAAGGGAAAATCACAATGTGCATTACAGATACAGAATTGCAATCGGAAACAGATAATGAAACATCAACTTGTCTTCAAAAGCAAAATGATTTTCACAGCTGAAAAGAAAGGTTGGGGTGAATTTTAACCCCCGAGAGGATTTCAGGCAGGCATAGGCAGGGCAGTGTGAAAGAAGAGCTGCTGTAAGAAATTTCAGGCTTGGGTATTTTAAGTACCTGGCCTCATCGACAGATTGCAAGTCAGCAGCAACTGTATCTGCCTCAAATATATTTCCTGCAGTCCAGAATGCTACGTGTACAATGGCATTAATTACTTGTAATGGACTTGGGGCAGAAATAGAAGGAAGTGGGATGGAGGGGCCCCTTTGACCTCGTTTACATAAGCACTTTTGACAGGTGGTAAAGGGGATTGCTGGGTTTTTGGGAGGAGAATGCAAGGCCAATTTTTTCGAGATGTATTGAGGGAATAGCCTTCTGTTCGTTTCACTGCCTCAAAATTGGTCCCAATTAGATGGTAATAACTGCCTCAAATCCAATGCAACATGGATTTTCCAAGGTTCACATCCACAAGTCCCTGAGTTTCATCATTAGTAGCCCAGTGCCGAGCTTCCTCTGCCAGGAAAGCCTATGGGAAATATCAGGCGTTTGTGCTGACCATGCTTTTCTTGTATCAAACGAATCAATGGAACATCTTGTGCAGCACAGGGACGATGCTGAGTGGAGGCCAGGTGTGTACTTGTGTAAGTGCCTACAACGTCGACAGAATTATTTTGTCAATTCTGTCTTGTGTCTTGTTCTAAAAAAAAGTCTGAACACCTCCCCAAATCAATTCATGAATCATTTAAATTAGAGAGCCCCAGCCTTTTAGACAGCAGTTCAGTATAAAAACACTTGTGTGAACTTAGCCTCATCTCATAACTGTAGAAATGCAGACACATGCAGAGAGAAGTTACATTAAACTTACGTAGAACCTTGGTTAGACGACACTTATAGAGTTCTGTGCACAGTTCTGGTCTCCATATTACAAAAACAACATAGAGGCACCAGAGATGGTGTCAAAAAAGATTTACAAGGATGACACCAGAACTGAGAGGTTATATCTATCAGGAAAGATTGAACAGGTTGGGTCTCTTTTCTCTAGATGTTTCCATTTGTTGTGGAGTCCAAAACTAGAGGTCATGAATATAAGAGAGCCACTAATAAATCCAATAGGGAAAAATTCAGGAAAAATGTCTTTACCCAGAGATTGTGGAACTCACAACCACAGGGAGTGGTTGAGGTGAATAGAATTGACACGTTTAAGGGGAATCTGGATAAGCACATGAGGGAGAAAGGAATAGAAGGATATGCTGATAGGATGAGATGAAATAAGGTGGGAGGAGGCTCGTGTGGAACACAAACAGCAAATGGAGCAGTTGGGCTGAATGGCCTGTTTGTGTCCTGTAAAATTCTATGTAATTCCATGTAATATGATATATTTTTGCTTAAGAGTTCGACTTCAATTAATATATTGAATTGATACTTCCATAAAATGAGAGGCCAGGTAAGTACTTCTTATTGTCATGAAGACCCCCACCTGCCAAGAATGAGGTATATTAATTTCGTCATATGAACATCAATTTTAAACTGTTGCTGGAGTGAACAGATGACTTGTTTAAAGAGATCAGCGGTAGCTGGAAAAACATTTGCATACTAAGAGTCAGTGCTTGGACAGACAAAAGAATTGCTCGCTGATTCAATTAACAGAGACTGGGCTGGGCAATGGTGATCCACATCTTGTCGGTTTAAGAGACAGCACTGCACCCCTCACTGAGAGCTTTGGAATCCACAAATGCAGGGGTTTGTTCAAAAAGTGAGTCACATGACTAACCTGCTGGCCCAGGTCTGGTTTTGAGCTGCTTACAGGACAGCTTGGATCAGACTGCAGATTGCAACTGAACTTGGAACAAGAGCCTCTCTCCTGCCTGGCTCTCTCTCTTTCACTAATCTCCGGATCCACTGAGGTCACTTAAACCTCAAGAGAAAAAACTCCGACATCCAAACAGGTTTTGAAGCGTGCACTGGGCCCCAATGAAACGGCAAGACTTACCAGCAATCAAAGATCCTACATCGCACTCTAAGGACCTTAACTAGAAACCCAGTTATTGCCTCAAACTTTTCCCTTTTATTCTTTCTACTTCTGTCTCTATCTGCGTGTGTGTTTATCGTGTATGCATGCTAGCCTGGTCGCATCGCATATTCGTAGTCATTGACAGAATTAGAGTTTAAGATTAGTAAACTTTCACCTTTCTTGTTTAAATCTAAGAAAACCTGTCTGATTGATTTCTTTGCCTTACAATTGGAGAGCAGTGAACAAGGATTCATTGAAGGGGATCTAAAAACATGATGTTTTTCAAATTAAACCCTTTTATGGTTAAACCAGGCAAAGGCTGAGAGGGAACGCCTAGACCCCTTCTCACCTGGTCGTAACATTATTTATTTATAATTGTTCAGTCAGAATTACATTTTCACTCTAGGAATTTTGTTAACAATTTGTTGGTTTCAGTTCCCTCCAGTTCTTCCAACTCAATTCGGGAGCAGTGACCATAATTCCATAAGTTTTAAGGTACTTGTGGATAAGGATAAGAGTAGTCCTCGGGTGAAGGTGCTAAATTGGGGGAAGGCTAATTATAACAATATTAGGCAGGAACTGAAGAATTTGGATTGGGGGCGACTGTTTGAGGGTAAATCAACATCTGACATGTGGGAGTCTTTCAAACGTCAGCTGATTAGAATCCAGGACCAGCATGTTCCTATGAGGAAGAAAGACAAGTTTGGCAAGTTTCGGGAAGCTTGGATAACACGGGATATTGTGAGCCTAGTCAAAAAGAAAAAGGAAGCATTTGTAAGGGCTGGAAGGCTAGGAACAGACGAAGCACTTGAGGAATATAAAGACAGTAGGAAGGAACTTAAGCAAGGAGTTAGGAGGGCTAAAAGGGGTCATGAAAAGTCATTGGCAAACAGGATTATGGAAAATCCCAAGGCTTTTTATACATATTTAAAGAGCAAGAGGGTAACCAGGGAAAGGGTTGGCCCACTCAAGGACAGAGATGGGAATCTATGCGTGGAGCCAGAGGAAATGGGTGAGGTGCTAAATGAGTACTTTGCATCAGTATTCACTAAGGAGAAGGACTTGGTGGATGATGAGCCTAGGGAAGGGAGTGCAGATAGTCTCAGTCATCTCATTATCAAAAAGGAGGAGGTGTTGGATGTCTTGCAAAGTATTAAGGTAGATAAGTCCCCAGGGCCTGATGGGATCTACCCTAGAATACTGAGGGACGCAAGGGAAGAAATTGCTGGGTCCTTCACAGAAATCTTTGCATCCTCATTGGCTACAGGTGAGGTCCCAGAAGACTGGAGAATAGCCAATGTTGTTCCTTTGTTGAAGAAGGGTGGTAAGGATAATCCAGGAAATTATAGGCCGGTGAGCCTTACATCAGTGGTAGGGAAACTATTAGAGAGGATTCTTCGGGACAGGATTTACTCCCATTTGGAAACAAACAAACTTATTAGTGAGAGAGAACATGGTTTTGTGAAGGGGAGGTCGTGTCTTACTAATTTGATTGAGTTTTTTGAGGAAGTGATGAAGATGATTGATGAGGGAAGGGCGGTGGATGTTGTCTATGTGGACTTTAGTAAAGCCTTTGACAAGGTCCCGCATGGCAGACTAGTACAAAAGGTGAAGTCACACGGCATCAGAGGTGAGCTGGCAAGATGGATACAGAACTGGCTCAGTCACAGAAGACAGAGTGTAACAGTGGATGGGTGTTTTTCTGAATGGAGGGATGTGACTAGTGGTGTTCCGCAGGGATCAGTGCTGGGACCTTTGCTGCTTGTAGTATATATAAATGATTTGGAGGAAAATGTAGCTGGTCTGATTAGTAAGTTTGCGGACGACACAAAGGTTGGTGGAGTTGCGGATAATGATGAGGATTGTCAGAGGATACAGCAGGATATAGATCGGTTGGAGACTTGGGCGGATGGAGTTTAATCCGGACAAATGTGAGGTAATGCATTTTGGAAGGTCTAATGCAGGTGGGAGGTATACAGTAAATGGCAGAACCCTTAGGAGTATTGACAGGCAGAGAGATCTGGACGTACAGGTCCACAGGTCACTGAAAGTGGCAACGCAGGTGGATAAGGTAGTCAAGAAGGCATACGGCATGCTTGCCTTCATTGGTCGGGAGTAAAGTATAGAGTATAAAAATTGGCAAGTCATGCTGCAGCTGTGCAGAACCTTAGTTAGGCCACACTTAGAATATTGCGTGCAATTCTGGTCGCCACACTACCAGAAGGACGTGGAGGCTTTGGAGAGGGTACAGTGGAGGTTTACCAGGATGTTGCCTGGTCTGGAGGGCATTAGCTATGAGGAGAGGTTGGAAAAACTCGGATTGTTTTCACTGGAACGACGGAGGTGGAGGGGCGACATGATAGAGGTTTACAAAGTTATGAGCGGCATGGACAGAGTGGATAGTCAGAAGCTTTTTCCCAGGATGGAAGAGTCAGTTACTAGGGGACATAGGTTTAAGGTGTGAGGGGCAAAGTTTAGAGGGGATGTGCGAGGCAAGTTCTTTACACAGAGGGTGGTGAGTGCCTGGAACTTGCTGCCAGGGGAGGTGGTGGAAGCGGATACGATAGCGACGTTTAAGAGACATCTTGACAAATATATGAATAGGAAGGAAATAGAGGGATATGGGCCCCGGAAGTGCAGAAGGTGTTAGTTTCGGCAGGCATCAAGATCGGCGCAGGCTTGGAGGGCCGAATGGCCTGTTCCTGTGCTGTACTGTTCTTTGTTCTTTGTTCAATTCCAGTGCTGAAGTGAGGCCAAGAACTTGTTCAAAGGAACTCACAATGAAGCAATTGATCATATAATTCCAGCACAGTTCCTATTACTTTAACATCTACTTAACTTTAGCTCTTTCATCATTAAAGGGTGAAATATGTTAGTTCTAGTATTGGGATTCAAATTCATGGGAATAATAAAATTATGCCCAGAGTTGGTAACATTTCCAAGGGGATTAAAGATGTTTAAATTGATCTGAAATTGGTAAGTAAGTCTCATGAAAACAATAGGTTAATGTTCCCATTACAATAAGGGACCAGTGAATGCAGTAAGTGGCTATCTGCTTCAATCACTTTCAGCATTTACCAGAATCTGCCTTCCAGTGGTGGTTCAGTTCAGTGAACACACTGCCTGGTGTAAAACTGGCACATGATTTGGGGCTGGGGAGGGTATTGGTTTTTGTCACAAAACATTTTTTGGTATGAAATGTATTTTAGGGGGACCAATTTAAACGAATACCTCACACACCCACTATCTCTACCACCTAGAAGAACAAGGGCGGCAGATGCTTGGGAACACCATCACCTGCAAGTTCCCCTCCAAGTCACACACTGTCCTGACTTGGAACTATATCGCCGTTCCTTCACTGTCGCTGGGTCTAAGTCCTGGAACTCCCTTCCTAACAGCACTGTGGGTGTACCTACACCACATGAACTGTAGCAGTTCAAGGAGATGGCTCACCACCACCTTCTCAAGGGCAATTAGGGTTGAATAATAAATACTGGCCTTGCCAGCGATGTCTACATCCCCTGAATAAATAAAAAAAAATTGGCATCCCAGATGCTGGGCAATCTCCCAGTTTTAGGGGCAGTTAAATATTCTTGGGCAGTCAGGTCCATTGGCAACACTAATGGGACACCATCTACCTATCTCAGGTGGGGCTGTGGGAGAGGATGAGTATCACGACAGTGGTTTGCCAGGGCAAGTGGACTCACTACCTCAACCCGATATATTAACTTCCTCTTTTTAATTATTCTGCATTGAAAAATTACCAGTTTCCCTACAGCAAATGATTGCTCTGCCCTCAGAATACCGATCAGCGAATTGCAATTCTCTCCCCTCGCACCCCTGCACCCCCCTCCCACTTCTACCCTTTGCAATCTGTGCACACAAATCCCTTGCACCTAGTGTGACTAGGCTGCTAACAACAGGAAAAATGTTGCATGATGTATGTTCCACATTTACTTCTTATCAGAATGCAATACCCTCCACAACCCCATTCTTGGTAGAACTTTGTATAGCCTCTAAACCTGCCCGTGTTACACTGCTTTGTTGGTGCATCAACTGAGGAACTTTGCATCTGGTATGCAACAGGCAGCTAGCAGGGTCTTACAGGGCAGTAACATGTTGAGGAATTCAGGTGATATCTAAGCATAAAAGTCACCTGAGCCTTAAAATGTGTTTATTTTCTCGACATCGTAATACTTTCCAAAAAAATGTGTTCATGCATGAACTAACCTTGTGCATCCTCGATTTTAATCGCTCCACCATTGGTGGCCGTGCCTCCTGCAGCCTGGGCCCTAAGCTCTGGAATTCCCTCTCTAAACCTCTCCACCTCTCTCTCCTCCTTTAAGATACTCTTTAAAATCTACCTCTTTGACCATGCTTTTGGTCACCTGGCCTAATATCTCCTTATGTGTCTCAGTGTCAAATTTTGTCTGATAATTGTTTCAGTGAAGCATCTTGGGATGCTTTATGACACTAAAGATGCTATATAAATGAAAGTTGTTGTTGATTGGAGTCTAACATTAAATTCAATGATTTCCCAATTTCCATGGGTGAAAGACATTAGACTGATTTTTTACAGCTTTAGAATTTGCCGTACATACCTTCTCAGTGGTGTCAGTCTCTCCTGCGAATGAATCCCATATCCCTCACCCTTCATTGTGGGCTCACATTGTCACATGTCTATGCCAAGTAACCCAAGGAGATGCATTAATGCGTGCCCCTTGACATATGAGCTGGATGCCATTGACTGGCACATGCCCCTACATGAGCTTCTTCAATCTTTTTATTGGTGAAACCAATGGACGCTCTGGTCAACCAAGATAAATGACAATTCACAATGCTGGTGTGTTCTACAGAATACCAGCAACTGAATGAAGTTTACAATCCAGATTTCTTAAATCTTTTCCTGTCTCGCTCCCTGTAACAACACAAAGGAACTGAAACATCAACACCATCATAAAGGTGGATAGAATATTCTCTTATGGTTTCATTACCTTTTGGATCAGCTTCTAGCTGGGTTAACAAGTCTGTTTTAATTTAATTCCAAGCTGAGACCAAGATCGGCCCTCTTAGAGCCTTCATTACACCTGACTAACACCTTCCCACAAGTATGGTTTTTTTTGTTAATTCTAAGCCCAGGAGGCAGAATCTGTCCACACTATTGGTGGTGTCATAAATAGTGAGGAGGAAAGCCTTAGATTACAGGGTGATATAGATGGGCTGGTAAGATGGGCAGAGCAGTGGCAAATGGAATTTAATCCTGAGAAGTGTGAGGTGATGCATTTTGGGAGGACTAACAAGGCAAGGGAATATACAATGGATGGTAGGACCCTAGGAAGTACAGAGGGTCAGAGGGACCTTGGTGTACTTGTCCATAGATCACTGAAGGCAGCAGCACAGGTAGATAAGGTGGTTAGGAAGGCATAAGGGATACTTTTATGGGATATTTATTACATGGGATACTTGCCTTCATAAGAGCAGGGAAGTTATGATGCAGCTGTATAAAACGCTTGTTAGGCCACAGCTGGAGTACTGTGTACAGTTCTGGTCACCGCACTACAGGAAGGTTGTGATTGCACTGGAGCGGGTGCAGAGGAGATTCACCAGAATGTTGCCTGGGCTGGAGCATTTCAGCTATGAAGAGATAGGCTAGGGTTGTTTGTCTTAGAACAGAGAAGGCTGAAGGGAGACCTGATAGAGATATACAAAATGATGAGGGGCATAGATAGGGTAGATAGAAAGAAACCTTTTCCTTTAGGGTAGATGTCAATAACCAGGGGGCATTGATTTAAGGTAAGGGGCAGGAGGTTTAGAGGGGATTTGAGGAAAAGTTTTTTCACCCAGAGGGTGGTTGGAATCTGGAACACACTACCTGAAGGGGTTATAGAGACAGGAACCCTCACAACATTTAAGAAGTATTTAGATGAGCACTTGAAATGGCATAGCATACAAGGCTACAGGCCAAGGGCTGGAAAATGGGATTAGAATAGATAGGTGCTTGATGGCCGGTATGGACACGATGGGCTGAAGGGCCTGTTTCAGTGCTGTATAACTCTATGACTCTACGTATCAGCGTCAGATCCATAATCCTGACTCACTGCCTGGGAGAATTTCTTTACAGATTGACTCTCGAGGTGCCTATCCATTGACTCTATCCCTGACAACTACCCCTGGTGAGCTTAAAAGAATTGAGTCATCTCAACCGGAATACATGTGACTGATCAATCAAAGGTCCAAATTAACCTTTGTTGAAGCATGTTGGGGCAGACACCCTATCTGAAACCTAACTGACATCTCCAAGTCCTGTGAATTGAATCTTTTGAGAGCTAAGTTTAACTCAATAGCTGCATTTTTACAACAACAAATTTGCAACTGCATTGCATGTTTTTAATGTAGAAAATATCCCAAAGTGCTTGAAGGAGGTGTAATTCAAAGAAACTGCCAAAAAATGGGATTTTAGGAGGGGAAGGTGGGGGGGGGGGGAGTGCATGGGGGAAGGGGAGGTGGGGGCTGAGGGGGTGGGAGGTGGGGGAGGGGAGAGAGTGGGAAGTGGGGAGGGGGAGGAGGGAGAGGTTGGGGGAGGGGCGATTGGGGGGGGGAACTGGGAGTTGGGGTGGTGGCAGTTGGCGGTGGAGGGGTTGGGAGCGTAGGGGGGCAGAGGGGGGAGGGTGAGGGTGAGGTGAGGGAGGTGGGGAGGAGGGGAGCGGTTGGCGGGGGGGAGGTAGGGGTGTCTTTGAGGATGCAATTCCAGAACCTGGGGTTTACATGGATAAAAGGGTAACTGATAGCGTGGTGAAAGGCAGGAGGGCTGCTCAAGAAGTCAGAGTCAGAGGAGGTTACATACATGAGGAGGGGCAAAGGCTAAATATTAGGATGAGAACTTTAAATAGAAAGTTCTGGGGACTGGGAGCCAAATTTGGTCAGTGAGGACAAGGGTGATGTTTGAGCGAGACTTAGTGCTAGATAGAATAAGGACAGCAGAGTATTGCACAGGAAAGCCACTTGCAACATAATTGTGGCTGGAAATGTGTCAGCCAATAGTTAAATTACTTTTCTTCCTAATCGATAACTCATGATTAACTTGTTAGAAAGATGGAAATGCCATTCAATGGGGTCAATTTGACAAATTTGATTCTAAAATATCGATTGATTTTGCTGTTGGAATGACAGCAAGTAACATCAGGTAATACAATCCCAGTCAGTATCCATAAACAATGACATGTGGAAACTTTCAGTCACTGATTGACTTCTATGTATTTTCAATTTCTCATTTCAGATTTCCAGCATTCATGGTTTTCCTTATGAAATAATTTCTGACCAAGTTTCCCCAAGTCCTGTTGTATTTCAGTGATTTCTGGGGCAACTTTCATGGTACAAAATTAATTATTATTTTGGCTGCGTTTGCTGACAGTGCAACCACTAGATGGCGCAGTACTAGCACATGCACAAATGCAGCCTCATCCACTGAAAGGTCACTGTTTGTGACATCTCAAGTAGCTGCCAGTAATAAAGATGGTGCTGCTCAATTTGTCACTAAAAGCAAAAAAGCGATCGCCGCCTCCATTCTACCCCCAATAGTACCCCACTACCTCCCGCCATCGCACTTCTCTTCACCTCCCCCCCCCCGCATCCTCTGCTCATCGCTTCTCCCCCCCACCCCATCCCTGGTCACTAGTTCCCCGCCTCACTACTGCCTTCCCTCAGCCACTTGCTCCCGCCCTGGGTGCTTCCCCACCTCAGCCACTTGCTCCCTGCTTCCCCACCCCCATGGCCGCTCGCTCTAGGCCTCGCTGCTTCGGTGGCTACTTCCCTGTTCCTCGCCTCCCACCACTTCTTCGGGTGGCGCAGCGGGGAGCGATTGGCCGAAGGGGGAAGCAACGAGGCCGGAGTGAGCGGCCGAGGAGGGAAGCAGCGAGGCGTGCAGTGAGTGGCCGGGGGCACGGGGGTGGTGGGGAAGCGGTGAGGGCGGGAGAGAGAGCGAGTGGCTGAGGGAAGGCGGGATGGAGCGGGGAATTGCAAGCGACAATTGAAGTGGGGATGGTGGGAGGGAGCAGGGTATTGTTCCGGTGAATGGAGCCGGGGATTGCAGCTATTGAGCGGTGAGGACGTCATTACGTGGTGATGTCAGCACGCGCATGTACGCATTCATACTGGCAAGCTGGCAAACGTTCGGGGTACACACTGATGACGTCCACGATCGCTCTGTGCTTGCGCCGCATTGCCAGAAGTCACTTTGTATTAATTTTTTCCTTTAATATTGATTTTGTTTACAAAATGAAAATGATTTGCTCTCAAGTTCCACCTAGTGGTCATTGCCAAAATACACCCACAGCTGCAATGACTGCACAGAAAACTCTGAACAAGTAATGGTGTCATAGAGTTATACAGCATAGAAACAGGTCCTTCGGCCCATCGTGGTGTGTGAATAATACTCGGTGTTACTAATGTGCAAGTTGGCCAGCAACTCTCAGTGAGGAGGTTGTTCCCTGTGAAGTGAGAATCACCGCAAGTTTTTGGATGATTTGCTTATCTCCCTTGTTAGTTTCACGAAAATAACACTTTGCCCTCAACCCTCACGGGTTTCATGAAGTTGATGCATTTACACATTAATTTCCCATTAAACTCCCTACAGAATGAGTAAATCCCCTTTGGTGCATGGCCGAGAAGATGGTTTGCATCCCTGGAATCTCCACCACATTCCCATGCCACGGGATCCTTCTCTGCTTTAGCCAATTTTCCATGTTTCACTCCTCTTCTGCTATTCCCCTGTTGCTATTCACACCTCCTCTGGACCCATCTTTTGTTTCTTGACTTGTCCCATTACCATCTTCCTTTGCCTTGCACCATCATCGCTTTTGTCATTTAATCTCTCCTCTCCTGCCTTTGCACTTACTTAAGACCTATCACATCTCCAACACATTCCAGGTCAGACGAAAGGCCAGCGATCTGAAACGCTAAACTCTGTTTTTCTATCTCCACAGATGCTCACTAACCTGTTGAGTATTTCCAGCATTTTCTGTTCTTATTTAGACACTTACATTTCCTGGGTAAAGGAAAACAGGGAAATTCAACATTACAAAAAGAGAAAAATAAATTTCTATCACTTTTTATGTAGTTTAACACTTTGATCTTGGTGATTGAGAGGTTTCCCAATACAAAATTTTCCTGTCTTCTGAAATGTCTGAAGTCGCTTTATTATTCAGTGTAGTCAACAATACAGTACATTCAACACTGAAGGAAATTAATCTACTACATCTACACCTCTTGCACTGTAATACATCAATACAGTACATTCATGTTGTAACACAGCAAGGGAGTATATTGTACCTGTCACTCAAAGGGATGCTGATAATCTATTTATACCAGAAACACATTAACATGGTATAATCCAACATTCAAGTGCTTCTGGGTCATAAATTATTTATGCTTGAAGTTCATTAAAATATTTGGGTCTGTGGTTCAGTTGGTAACAGTTTTGCCTTCGAGTCAGAAGGTTGTGGGTTCAAAGCCCACTCCAGAAACTTGAGCACACAAATCTAGGATGATACTCCAGTGCAGTACTGAGGGAGTGCTGCATTGTCAGGGTTGCTGTCTTTTAGATGACACCTTACACTGAGGCCCCGTCTGCCCTCTCAGGTGGACGTAAAAGATCCCATGACAATATTTCAAAGAGCAGGGATGTTCTCTCCGGTGTCCTGGCCAATAATTATCCCTGAAGCAGCATCACAAAAACAGATGATCTGGTCAATATCACATTGCTGTTTGTGGGAGCTTGCTGTGTGCAAATTGTCTGCCACATTTCCTACATTACAACAATGACTACACTTAAAAGTATTTCATTGGCTGTAAAGTGCTTTAGAATGTAACGAGGGCATGAAAGACGCGATATAAATGCAAGTCTTTCTTTCAAGTTGTTGTATATGGATTCATTTAGAACTTCACATTGTTTAATTACAGCACTAAAAACTTTATTTTAAAAATTGCTTCACTTTATGCAATTGAAATTCATCTCTGCTTGAAAAAAGTATTATTCTCCGAGTGGATATCCTGTCATTGCCTGCAGAAAATTAGAGTAAAGGGAATTTCCCTCAGTGTGCGAGGAATGCTCGCTGTACAGGCGTGGAGATCAGCAACTTCTGGAGCTGATGTAGCTGCATCTCCTGGTTTAAATGTACAGCTGCAGGTGTGAGGTTAGGTGGTAGGAACAGCAAAACTCATCTCTGAAGAGAGGGGAAAAAAATTAAAACTGAAGCAAAGCATGAAACGAACAGTGAGTAGCTGTTCCAAACTTAACGGTGATTCAGGTGGGGATTGCTGATAGGGTCTTGGAGCTGAAACTGACCAGTACCATTGTGAGCATAGTTGTGAGGAATATGCAGTTTCTGTGCTTATAAAACTCCATCCAGGGGCAGAAATATACAGCTCCAAGACTGACTGATGTCAACATTGGGAGTCCACAACATAAAAAGCAAACTTAATATAGATTTATATCCAAAAGTGAGTTTCTCCATTTTTGCTACAACTCAGACAATGCTATTTGTAAATATTAGCATACAAATTCTTATCTTGTTTGTATGACATTTACAGAATCCCTGGAGAAAATGACCTAAATGTAGAAAACAGCCCGTTCTCTGGGGGTTTTTCCACTCACGTTCTAGCAGGAGATTGGCACATTCCTTGCAGAATTTCAGGGATAAGAATTTTCCAGCAAGTATTTGATCTGCACCCCATGCCCTCGGCTAAACATCCACCCTCTCCACAACCTGCGCACCATGCCTGCAGTGTTTACCATCTACAAGATTCATTACAGAAACTCATCGAGGCTTCTTCAGCAGCACCTTCCAAACCTGCAATCTCTACCATCCAGCAGGACAGGGGCAGCAGGTGCAAAGGAACACCACCACCTGCAAATTCCCCTCCATATCACACACCATCCTGACTTGCAAATATATTGGCCGTTCATGGGAGTACCTTCAGAACGGACTTCAGAGATTCAAGCTCACCCGCACTTTCTCAAGGTCATTTAACCAACACCTCGAGAGTCAATGTGTAAAGAAATTCTCCCAGGCAGTGAGTCAGGATTACGGATCTGATACTGATACATAGAGTCATAGATAGAGTCATAGTTTTGCAGCACCGAAACAGCCCCTTCGGCCCATCGTGTTTGTGTCGGCCATCAAGCATCTAACCATTCTACTCCCATTTTCCAGCACTTGGCCCGTAGCCTTGTATGCTATGACATTTCAAGTGCTCATCTAAATACTTCTTAAATGCAGTTCTGGTCACCGCATTATAGGAAGGATGTGGAAGCTTTGGAAAAGGTGCAGAGGAGATTTATTAGGATGTTGCCTGGTATGGAGGGAAGGTCTTACGAGGAAAGGCTGAGGGACTTGAGGTTGTTTTCGTTAGAGAGAAGGAGGAGAAGAGGTGACTTAATAGAGACATATAGGGCGGCACAGTGGCGCAGTGGTTAGCACTGCAGCCTCACAGCTCCAGCGACCCGGGTTCAATTCCGGGTACTGCCTGTGTGGGGTTTGCAAGCTCTCCCTGTGTCTGCGTGGGTTTCCTCCGGGTGCTCCGGTTTCCTCCCACAAGCCAAAAGACTTGCAGGTTGATAGGTGAATTGGCCATTGGAAATTGCCCCTAGTATAGGTGGGTGGTGGAGAAATGTGGGGACGGGTGGGGATGTGGTAGGAATATGGGATTGGTGTGGGATTGGTGTAGATGGGTGGTTGATGGTCGGCGCAGACTCGGTGGGCCAAAGGGCCTGTTTCAGTGCTGTATCTCTAAACTAAAACTAAACTATAAGATAATCAGAGGGTTGGACAGGGTGGATAGTGATAGCCTTTTTCCTCGGATGGTGATGGCAAACATGAGGGGACATAGCTTTAAGTTGAGGGGTGACAGATATAGGACAGATGTCAGAGGTAGTTTCTTTACACAGAGTAGTAGGGGCGTGGAACGCCCTGCCTGCAACAGTAGTAGACTCGCCAACTTTAAGGGCATTTAAGTGGTCATTGGATAGACATATGGATGAAAATGGAATAGTGTAGGTCAGATGGTCGACGCAACATCGAGGGCTGAAGGGCCTGTACTGCGCTGTAATGTTCTATGTTCTATGTTGTGAGGCTTCCTGCCTCTACCACCTCTTCAGTCAGCGCATTCCAGATTCCAACTACCTTCTCTGAAAATGTTTTTCCTCAAATCCCCTCTAAACCTCCTGCTCCTTACCTTAAATCAGTGCCCCCTGGTTATTGACCCCTCCGTTAAGGGAAAAAGTTTCTTCCTATCTAACCTATCAATGCCCCTCATAATTTTGTATACCTCAATCATGTCCCCCCTCAGCCTTCTCTGCTCTAAGGAAAACAACCCTAGCCTTTTCAGTCTCTCTTCATAGCTGAAATGCTCCAGCCCAGGCAACACCCTGGTGAATCTCCTCTGCACCCTGTCCAGTGCAATCACATCCTTCCTATAGTGTGGAGCCCAGAACTGTACACAGTACTCCAGCTGTGGCCTAAGTAGCATTGATCTGATGCTGATACATCTATTATGTTAACAAGATTTTTTGAGGATGTAACTAGTAGAATAGATAAGGGAGAACCAGTGGATGCGGTGTATTTGGACTTTCAGAAGGCTTTCGATAAGGTCCCACTTAAGAGATTAGCATGTAAAATTAAAGCACATGGGATTGGGGGTAAGGTACTGACATGGATAGAGAACTGGTTGGCAGACAGGAAACAAAGAGTAGGAATAAACGGGTCTTTTTCCGTGGCAGGCAGTGACTAGTGGGGTACCGCAGGGATCAGTGCTAGGACCCCAGCTAGTCACAATATATATTAATAATATAGATGAGGGAATTAAATGTAATATATCCAAGTTTGCAGATGGCACAAAGCTGGGTGGGAGTGTGAGCTGTGAGGAGGATGCAGAGAAGCTCTAGTGTGATTTGGACAGGTTGAGTGAGTGGGCAAATACATGGGAGATGCAGTATAATGTGGATAAATGTGAGGTTATCCACTTTGGTGGCAAAAACAGAAAGGCAGATTATCTGAACAGGGATAGATTGGGAAAGGGGGAGGTGCAGCGAGACCTGGGTGCCCTTGTGCACCAGTCACTGAAAGTAAGCATGCAGGTGCAGCAGGCAGTTAAGAAGGCAAATTATATATTGGCCTTCATAGTGAGAGGATTCGAGTACAGGAGCAAGGATGTCTTGCTGCAATTATACAAGGCCTTGGTGAGACCATATCTGGAGTATTGTGTGCAGATTTGGTCTCCTTACCTGAGGAAGGATGTTCTTGCCATGGAGGGAGTGCAGCGAAGGTTCACCAGACTGATTCCTGGGATGGCAGGACTGACGTATGAAGAGAGATTGGGTCAATTAGGCTTGTATTCGCTAGAGTTTAGAAGAATGAGAGGGGATCCCATAGAAACCTACAAAATTCTAACAGGACTGGACAGACTAGATGCAGGAAGGCTGTTCCCGATGGCGGGGGAGTCCAGGACCAGGGGTCACAATCTAAAGATGAGGGGTAAGCCATTTAGGACTGAGATGAGGAGGGATTTCTTCACCCAGAGAGTGGTGAACCTGTGGAATTCTCTACACGGAAAGCAGTTGAGGCCAAATCACTAAATATATTCAATAGTTAGATATAGTTCTTAGAGCTAAAGGGATCAAGGGATATGGGGAGAAAGCTGGAACAGTTTGGATGATCAGCCATGATCGTATTGAATGGCGTTGCAGGTTCGAAGGGCTGAATGGCCTACTCCTGTTCCTATTTTCTATGTTTCCAATGTCATTGCTAGCAAAACATGGCAGCAAAGGTCAAACACTGGGGATGAACAAGACAATTAGACAGCAACTATACAGCTCTTTCTAAAATATCAATCATAAAACAAAGCACAGCTCCCTCTAGTGACAAGTTATCCTTGACAGAAATATTCAGAAATTCAGGTTTACTTGGAAAGTTTTCATTCCATGAACATTTGCCCCTTCTGTGAGGTTAAAGATAGATTGTGCATGGTCTTCCTCAATCTCTGAATGCAGTGTATCCTCCATATACTTGGGGATATCTACGAGGGGTGGTTAAAAATACACTCCAGCACAAACATTGAAGTAATTTTATACCCTGTGATATTCATGTGATCTTTCCCACTCCTTAAGCCCTGCCCACTGACCAGTTACATTCTGCCAAATAGTAGTTCTTCACTGAATAACCATATCCTATTTGCCAAAATAATAATCTTCAACACAATGCAAATCAGAGCCAAAAGAGAATTGAGAAAGGGGCAAGATTTGTAAACACTACATTCCAAAAATAGATGACAATATTAGCAGCAAACAATCTTAACTTTATCCTCACATATCTTTGAGTTACAGCTCATCACGAGTAACATCGGCCAACAGGAAACCTTAAGCAAGGACAGATGCACAAAGATCATAAAGTTTGATTAGAAAGTTATGAAAGCTGAGTTTCAAAACATCTCCCTCCCCTCCTCTATTGAATGTGTTGACATGTGTTGGCGTAAAAACCCAGAGACAACAAGGAAACCCCATTAAGCGTTAGTCATTTGGGAGTCCGTACGGTGTTACAGACACAAGTGGAAACAACTTATTTCTGATGAAAGGTCACTGACCTGAAACATTAACTTTGCTTCTCTCTCCACAGATGCTGCCAGACCCGCTGAGTAATTCCAGCATTTTTAGTTTTTATTTCAGATTTCCAGCATCTGCAGTATTTTGCTTTTATTATACAACTTATTCCTCGGCAGGACTGAAGGCATTCTCCCATTAGGAGCGACAGTCACTAGTTGGCAGGCAAATTTGCTCATCGCATCCTTTAATATAAAGTACTGCAGGAAAACACCCTCTTGCTCAAATGCTGATCCAACAAAATTCAAAAAAAGGGCTAAGCATAACCCCATGCTCAGCAAAGATCAGAAACGTACAATTAGATTGTCATGAACTTCATTCAGCCTTAAAAAGGATACAGGGGAGGTTTAACAGGATATTAGCGGGGATGAGGGACTTCAGTTATGAGGAAAGGTCGGAAAAGTTAGGACTGTTCTCCTTGGAACAGAGGTTAAGAGGCAACCCAATAGAGGTTTTCAACACTGAGAGGTTGCGATAGAGAGAGAAAAAAAACTCTTCCCTCTGACGAGTGGGCTAATAATCAGAGATTCAAAATCATTGGCAAAAGATCTAGAGAGGAGATGAGGAGAAATGTTTTCACTCAGAGAGTTGTCGGGATCTGGAAAGCTCCACCTGAAAAGGTGGCGGAAGCTAATTCCATCAATAATTTTACAAGGGAGTTCGACAGGTGCTTGAGGATGAGAAACTTACAGGGTTACAGAGAAAAAGCAGGAGTGTGAAACAGCAGCGTGCTCAATCGCAGCCAGCCAGCCAGCACTGGCATGATGGACCGAATGGACTCCTTCTGTGCTGTCGCTTTCCACAGCAGTCAAAAAAGTAAATCATTCATTGAGCAGACTTCCTCGCTAACTAAAACTGCCAACTCTAACAGCTAGATTGTTGAAATAAAGATCGAGAACAATAGTATTGTTGTTAAAAGTATAATTTATTCATTAAATAAAATTCTCTTCCACAAATAAAACAATAATCTGTGTATGCTTTCTGGCCCAGATAGGAGAACATGAAATGAAGTTTGACACATTCAGTATTCTAAGTGGACGTCTAAGGAACCATAGCAGGCGTGGAGCACCTCCAACATCCTCTTCTGAATAGAGTTCACCTGCTCAGGTGGACAGTAATCATCCAAACTGGACCTGAAGCATTAGCAAAGCCAGCATTAGATATCTGCTGAAAAAGCAGAGCTACACAGAACCAAAATAAATTCACAAGATTTACTTCAAGTAAACTGTAGTTTGCAGAAAAGTTGCCAAGAAGATTAAGAGAAAACACTAACAGCAACACAAGTGGTTTACCACTAAGGTTTAATATCACCAAAAACATTGGGGTTGATGCAACCTTGCACAGATAACAAACAGCAGAGTCAGGCTTTGATGCCTCTTGATTGACATAAAACAGCAATTTGTGTGTGTGTGTCTGTGTGTGTGTCTGTGTCTGTGTGTGTGTGTGTCTGTGTGTGTGTGTGTGTCTGTGTGTGTGTGTGTCTGTGTGTGTGTGTGTCTGTGTGTGTGTGTGTCTGTGTGTGTGTGTGTCTGTGTGTGTGTGTCTGTGTGTGTGTGTGGTGGGGAGAGACCCAAACTAGCATCTACGTAGACGAAAGAAAAAGATAGAACTGGCATTTCTATAGTGCCTATCACTACCTCAAAATGCCCCAAAGGGCTTCACAGCCAATTTGACATGTCCACTGCTGCAATTTAGGAAATATGGCAGCCAATTTGTGCACAGCAAGCTCCCACAAATAGCATGGCGATAATGGCCAATTAATCTGTTTTAGGGATGTTAGTTGAGGGATAAATATTGACTGAGCACACTTGGGAGAACTCCGCTGCTCTTCTGACCTGGGATCTTATACATCCACCCCAGAGAGCAGGCTGGGTCTTTGTTTAACATCTCATCCAAAAGACAGCACCTCTGACAGTGCAGCACTCCCTCTGCATCAGACTGAAGTGTCTGCCTGGATTTATGTGCTCGAGTCTCTGGATTGGAGCTTGAACCCATGACCTTCTGACTCAGAGGCGAGGGTATTACCAAGAGAACAAACAAAACTTCAAGCATTGACAGGATGAGGGAATAAAAAGCACTCTGTACTAGTGAGATGAATAACTTGGAGCCAATTCAGGTCATGTTGACGTCTTCACACACTTGCTAGGAACTGGGTTAACAAAGCCAGAACACATTTCACTGAGAAACCTTACAGACACTCGGATGTTTACTTTAATGCTATGGCTGAATTTCAGCTCATCTCCCAGAGATGGAGAAAACGGAGTATTGACCCCTGTCACCCACACCATTCAGAGACAGAAGAGGAAAGCACTGGAGTATATGTTTGGGTGAAAAGAACCTTTCCCACATTCTACCCAACAGCTAACTCCTGCTTCCAGCTGACACACCTCGAGTTACTGTGAGCAGTTTTGGCACCACACCTTAGGAAGGATATACTGGCCTGGAAGGGAGTGCAGCGTAAATTTGTTGGACTCCAAGGGTGAAATTACGAGGTGGGAATTACACAAACTAGGGTTGTATTCCCTGGAATTTAGACGGTTAAGGGGTGATTTGAGCAAAGTTTTTCAAGATATTAAGGGGAACAGATAGGTTAGATTGGGAGAAACTATTTCCACTGGCTGGGGAACCAAAGACTAGAGGGCAAAGTCTAAAACTTAAAGCCAAACCTTTCAGTAATGAAATTAGGAAACACTCCTTCACACAAAAGGGTGGTAGAAGTTTGGAACTCTCTTTTGCAAATGGTAATTGATGCTGGATTAATTGTTAATTTTATAACGGAGATTGTTAGATTTTTTGTTTGCCAAAGGTATTTAGGGATATGGGGCAAAGGCAGGTATATGGAGTTAGGTCGCACAATATTCATGATCATGTCTCAAGTGCTCAGAGATAGGATGAGAGATAAGATCACAGCACACAATGCCTTTGCTTCAAGGTGTGCACAGGATTATTTACACTATAATGAGGTAGCCTATTTCATACCTTGCTATAGTTATGAGAGTTGGCCTGGGCAAATCATTAAGTAACCGTTTTACAGATGACATGAGGTTGTCTATCTCTTCCTCAGTGCTAACATGGTGCGGCAGTTCGGAATAATCGCAAGTTAGTCCAGCCTGGTGAACCTTGAAATGTAAAACAGACAGCAGATTATTAAGCAGGTCAAAACAATGATGAAGCATTAATACATCAGCTTCTACTAATAAATTTACAAGTATGAGCTTTAATTTAAAATTGAAACTCATACACAACCCTCCCACCCCCAACTCCTCGGATTGTTCAGTGGTTTGCTGAATCATACAGATTAGGACAGGCCCAGACATGATCGACTGTGTTTGTAACATGTAGAGACACTCACCTCACCTGGGTTTGTGGGGGTGCAGGAGGAGGGTAATGTGTGGACGCAGCCAAGGACAGAATCAGGCTTAGCTGTGATGCTGCTCACAGTCAAATAGCCCACTGGCCCTCACTGCTTAGTTTCACACATGAAGAATTATGATTGGGGAAGATATTGGGAGGGGAGGGGAGGGGAGGGGGGCGCACTTGAAATTACAATCCAGTCTGGAGAGTTGGACAGAGAAAAAAATGGTAGCAATACAGGACAGTATGTTTGTTACATTGCAGTCTACAATATTTTTGGCTTTGTTCGAGTAAATAAGGAGAAACTGTTTCCAGTGTCGGAAAGGTCGATAACCAGAGGTCACAAATTTAAATTAATCGTCAAAAGAAACAGTGGAGACATTTAAGTTTTTTTTACATACACAGTGAGTTGTTGGAACAGGCTGCTTGAAAGGGGCGGGGGCAGTGGAAGCAGATTCAATAGTAACTTTCAAGAGAGAATTGGATAAATAATTGATGGGTAAAAAAAAAAAAAACAGGGATCTGGGGAAAGAGCAGCGGAGTGGGATTAATTGGATAGCTCTACCGAAGAACCAGCACAGGCATGATGGGCCAAATGGTCTCCTTCTGTGCTTTATCAATCTGGGATTCAGAAATAACCTGATTTCAATACACTGAAGAATGGGAAACACTCTCTTAGCTATCTTAGGATGACTGAAGATTCACCATCAGCACCTTGTACCCTTTTCCCTCTAGAATTCAGTTAATTTAAATTTAAATTTCAGGTTTTACTCATCTTAAAACTAGGGTACATCCAATAGTTATGTTAAAAATGCCTGCTTGAGAGGTATGGCTTTTCATTGAAGGACAATTTAGTCTTCCCAGGAATCTGGCTTGTCTAACCCAGCAGCCTTGTGCAGCATGTAGGAAAAGTCAAACAACACAGCTGAATGCTGCTAAACCTACCATTTCATAGTCAGGAGTCCCCAACCTCTCCTTCAGGCTTAACACAAGCTGAGTGAGAATTTCCAGACTGCAAATAAATTTAAAATTCCAATGAGACAATGATTGCAACAGAGATGATGATTTCGGAATTCAGTCAAAAAAATGTGCAATGGCATGAGGAATTATGAATGTGCAAATGACACTACAAACTAAAAAAAGAAATTGCTACCACAATATTTACTTAGGTGATGTAATCTGACCTTTGCTGAATAGATGCATTTTCAAACCTCTCCGTGGATCGCCACCTTGACGTGGTGGAGAGGTTTGTGCATCCCGCGATCCCTTGAGCGATGCCATCAGAAGCTCCTTGCTCCTGGTAGGGTTACCCATGGCGGCAAGGTCGGGAGGAGGTGCCAGACAAAGTGCGGTCCAAAAAGTCTTCAACAGCGGAACAGGTGAAGGAAGATTGTGCAGCTCACCGGCTTGAAGGTGGAAGGTGACTGCAGTGACGAGGAGGTCTTGGTCATCGTGGTTTGACACATCACCAAAACTGGACTACCAACCCGCCAGGATCTGGAGGACAATGATGGTGCCCCAAGGCCCCACAGTAAATGAAGTCACGCGTAGGCTTCTACCAGCGTCCATCTCCCAAGTCCTGTGGCAATGGAGGACTGGAGACGGGGGACAGGGCTGCGAACCTGCGAGTCCCGAGTCAGAATCGGCACACAGGCAACAGATACATGAAGGTCAGCTATGTGGCCTGGTCCAATCTAGACCTCCTTTGTTACCTCTTGCCCCACCCCCACCTCACTTGCTTATAACCTGTGACTTTTCTAATATTTGTCAGTTCCGATGAAGGGTCACTGACCCGAAACGTTAACTCTGCTTCTCTTTCCACAGATGCTGTCAGACCTGCTGAGTGGTTCCAGCATTTCTTGTTTTTATTTCAGATTTCCAGCATCCGCAGTATTTTGCTTTTATATTAGATACATGAAGGTTGCTGGACACCCGTGTTGGTGCCCTTGGGCAGCAGTATCAGTGACGGAGCAGTCCTCTCCAGGATATCCTCTGCTCACCCCAAATGAGGAGGGGGCTACAAAATATATCCTGCAAATAGGCTGTCCCACTTTCTCCTGGCTAGAGATCTGCACCCAGCAGGATCACTAATTCCACGGTCAAGGGGGAAAAAAAAGGGATTCAAACTCCTAAAAAATCAACGGCCATGGACTGGCTACTGTGATCACCCTGCCAGGTCCTGTTCTCACAAATTTCAAATGGCCTGAGTTACGGGGAGAATAAAGAAAAGGCTTTAAAGCAACTCTGAAGCATGGCTGCAAAGGCCTTAACAACTGGGAGGAGCTTGTGACCAAATCACTCACAATGGCGACAATTTGTCCACCAAGATGTATCACGTTTTGAGTCCCAACGCCTCAATGAGATGAGAGAAATGGAATAGGAGGAGACTAGTGGGGCTGAATGGCCTGTTTCTGCGCTGCGTATTGAATACAATTCTGTGTAAAAACCTTAAAAAGGGCATGTTTAATATGTACTCAGATGGGCTGCTGTTTTTTTTTCCCCCCAGAACACGGCGGCTGAAGACTGCTCCTATTTGGAGTGGCATTTGGCTAGGAGACGGTCAGACAGTGGCAACAGTCCCAGCGTCCAGACAGCAAGTAGTATGGAGCTGGTCACTGTGTAGTGACCTACCCACCCCATTGGAGGAGCAAGAGAAATGATGGGGGTGGGAAGGGGGGTGCGTAGGTGAAGGGATGTACAGAAGAGAATTAAAATGAGAAAAGAACAGAATCAAATGCAACTGAACAATGTTAGTCTGAGAGAATCATCAATACTTTATGGAACAACTCAGCAGTTATTTCATTTACCCAGGGATTGCTGCCCATTTCTGCACATTCTCTTCACTGTCATCTTCACATAAGTCTGCAAAGGCAGCTTCCATATCTTCTAGTTGTCTTGTGCGAGCTTCCACACAATCGATCAAAGCCTCCTAAGGCATAATAAATGTGCATGTTTGTTGTTAACAATGTTTTTTTTTCAAATAGGATCGTTAGCCTTGAACCTTCCCTGTCCCCACTCTTAAAAAAAACACAATTATTTAACTTAACACCAGTCAGGTCCAGTTCTTTGCTGAGTAAGAAGTCAGAGTATATTGTTAAATCAATCACATTTTAAATGAAAAGTCAAGTATATTTTTCATGCCGAGATGCTTTGGGAGGAATGGACATGAACACTGAAGTTGAGTAGCATTATTCCTTCCTTACTGCAGTTATTCAGGACTTCTAGGGTGGAAGTCAGGATATTTATGAGGAATGGCTAATATTATTGTGGCTCTCCTGCTGTGGGAAATAAATTGAATGTTAGGCTATAACAAACAAAGGTAAAATAGATCTGATGTATTGGGAAGAGCCCACTTTTGGACGCATACATTCATCTTGTATTTGAAGCCAAGTGAGGCAAGTGGATTAAATTGCTTTGCATGATATCACGTGACAATCCTAAAGTCAAATATCTATCCACCATTTTTCACCTTTTTCTGTCAAGAGAAATGAGCATAGCCTCACTGGGTTAAATTGAGTGGGGGGCTGGTTGGAGCGAGGTGACAATGGCCTGGATTTTGCAGTCAGTGGCAAAGTGATTATGCTGGCCGCTGATCTCTGAGAAAGCTGCCCACAAAGATCTAGCGACATCTGTAGCCTGGATTTCCCCTTTCCCGACGCCAGTTTGAATCTGGTGCCAAGTCAAGGGAATCTCCTGGCACCAGTAAGCAGGGGAATCAGCCAGTTACATTGAAGTAGTCTCACAGACAGCAAACCAGGAAGCAAAATGCACTGCATTTATTTCACTTTGAACTAAAATTTTAGAGCAAAATAGATGATTGTAACAAAAATAACAAACTTAAAAAAAAATTTAATATATAACTCTCATCATAATAGAAAAATCTGACATTCCATAAAAATAAAGTTAGCTTTTCAGGGCCAGTGAGCGTGTTTAGCAGTAATTACAAACTTAGTACACTGTTAAAAATCCAGTTACCCCTCATTCAACAAGGTGTAACTTTTGCAAGCGTTTTTTTCAGCAAGACTAAGGGGAAAAGGGCAAGTTCTCGTCAGTTCAGTGATTTCTAATTGATTGCAGTCTCGGGAGAAGTGTAGAATCACCAACAGCAACTTCTGGATTTCCGCATTATTCTGCACATGTGCGGACTCCAGAAGTTGCAGTCAGTTTCAGAGGGATAATGGTGGTGAACGCTGACCGTTTCATCACCACCACAAAACCTGGGCCATTAACACCTTTGCACAGCAGGCGCCAATATGCTAGGAGTTCAACAGAGAACTTAACGCGTTCAATAGCTGCTTCATGTCCCAAACGTGTTCGTGAACCCGCATTATTGACATGGAAACCATTTGGAGCCACCAGACTGACACACCCACCTCTTTCCTTCATTAAGCTCACAACTAAGGCTGACTTCCATATTAAAATGAATCACATCGATGACACAAATTTATTAGAGAGAAACAAGAACAAAAAAAAAAGTTATTGTAAAAATCCTCTGCCCCGGAGAGCTGTGAATGCTCAAATCATTGAGTATATTCAAGACGGAGGTCGATAAACATTGGGACATGCAGGTAGGGCAGGAAAGTGCAGTTGATGATCTTACTGAATGCACAGCAGCCTCATGGAATCATATGGTCCATTCCTGCTCTTATTTCTTATATAATTATGAATTTGCATTTGTTGATTATTAAAAAGGAACTCGTGCAAGGTTTTAACTTAAATTTAACCTGTCCAAAAAAAAGTAATCTCTTAATATATCCCAAGCTACAGGCAGTAATAAAACTCAATATACAATTTATTTGGGACAAACGAATAAAAAGATGGGACTCCAGAGTAAAACAGCGTGACAAACTAAATACCATTCAATTCCAGGACTAGGCTATAGGTGTATGTTTCACACTTGATCATAATACAACTACATTATAATGAATTAGCTTGGAACAGGGTACAGAAACTGATTCAAGTATAGAGTTACAGCTTCGTGTCATTGGTTCTGAGATAATGTTATAAATATAAGTATACAGAATCAAAGCACAAGACAATAACAGGAGTGCTAATGCACTGGGGATGAGTTCCAAGGCCAAATGGTGATTTTCTTGGAACAACCTACATTTACAGAAAGAGTAAATATTAAGCAGCTGATAACCAGTACAAATTTAAACAGCTTAAGCACTTTCATGAACAGTTTTCATCTCTTAAATGTGAACATAACCTTATGTGGCACTATCAGCATCTAATGTTTGATCTTCACATACCTCATCAGCCTCCTCCCAATCAGGCTTGGTAAAACTGTACAACTGCTTGAGAATTTCATATTCATCCTGCAGGACAAGACAAAAGTGATTACGGAAGTGTACACTGCCAAAGGCTTGTGCGAGGAATGACGCCTGCTTGCAGACAACATTTCCTGTCTTGCTGAAGGACAACATCTTCACGTGCATCACATTTGCATCCATAAAGAAAGGCTTGCATTTATATAGCACCTTTCACCAGCACAGGATAAAACAGAGTGCTTTCCAGGCAAAGAAGTACTTTTGAAGTGTAATGTAGGAAACATGGCAGTCAATTTGCACACAGCAAGATCCCATAAACAGTAATATGATAATGACCAGATAATATGTTTTAGCAATGTTGGTTGATTTGACTGATTGGCCAGGACACCAGGGAGAATTCCCTTGCTCTTATTCAAAACAATGTCTTGGGATCTTTCACATCCACCTGAGAGGGAAGACAGGACCTCGGTTTAACTTCTCCTCTTGTCTTAAAGACTTCTCTGATCAGCTCCAAAATACAAGGCCCTTCAGCGAAGAGCCAATAACAGGGAAAATGAGCATCACTAGAAACCCACATTGGGAGAGGTAGGAAGAGAAATCAACCCAGACCGGGACATCTGCCTGCATGCTCCCATTTGAGTTCAGGTCAACAATCTATTCCCAATCCCTTCACCCCACGCCCCCCAACTCTCTCTCCAAGCACAGATGGAGCCTTACCAGTATACTCAGTGCACACAAGTAAGATATGAATAGACTGTGTGAACACAAGACAAACCAACTAAACTCAACTGGTAAATGCATAGTTAAAGTTTTGTAACTTTTTCTATAAAAAGTCATAAATAAGAAAAATGAAATATACCTTGGTGTACATTTCTTTAAAAGGATTTTTGACTGAAAAGAAATCCAAGTCAATATCAAGGACGCAGGCATCTCTTCCATCCAAGACATGAAGGAGATCCTTAACAATTTCACCCTGCTGCTGCTGCTGTTCACTTTCAGGACTTGCTGCTGCTTTGCATGGTTGATTGGTTTCCTGCACAAGTCTCTCGCTACTAGAGGACTGAATTGTACACGTGCTGCCATCACCAGGTTTGCAGTCCGACTTCTCATCATTTGCTTTGGATGATGTGGCGCGTACAGCCTCGAGCGAACCTTCTCCGTTTGTCAATTTTGCTTTCTTGACGGCTGATACTCCCATTTCCTCCTCACGGTGTTTGCGGCTCTGCTCCATTGGGTCTACTGTGATGACCTGTAATCCTAGCTCCTTCCTGTTCTCCAGCAGCTTCTCTGACACGTAGAGGCCATCACTAAGGAAGTAACTCTCTGTACTTGTAACCCTGATAAGATAATTCAGTAACTGTTAAGAAATAATGGTCAAAAAATACACTATTCATGCACTGAAATAAAACACAAGTTCCATACTGACTGAAGTGCTCATCCGTTGGAGATGACACTGGACCAGCAACTGGCAGCTGAGAACTGATTTACTTTGCCCCTTCCTCTGAAATTCCCTCCCTAAACCTCTCCATCCCTCTTTCCTCCTTCAAGATGCTCCTTAAAACCTCCTCTTTGACCAAGTCTTTGGTTACTTGTCTGACTGTCTCATGTGACTGATTTGATTTGATAATGCTCCTACAAAGCCTTGTGACGTCTTGCTATGTTAAAGCCATTATAAAAATGCAAATTGCTGTTGTGGATTGGGTCCACTACCTACTGTCTCTGGCAAAAACACAAGTAAAAAGGAGAGTGTTGCAGAAGTTTGCTTTTACAGCGGAGAACCACCTGCCTCAGCTCTGTGCCTTGGCACCAATGCACCCTGAAGTTGGGAACACACTAATGTGGAGAATTGAGGGCACAAGTTTGTGCCCTTTTCATCACTTTGTAAAACAGCAGGTAATGCATTGTGCCATTGATTGCCACTCCGTTATCATGGAAGACATTGCACAAAGCTCTGACCGGGCAGCAGGACTACATATGATCTCACTAGGGCACAGTAAAGATTTTTGGAATATTCCAACACTGGGCAGAAATATATTTCTCATTACAATCTGCATGGAGTAGACCGGGCCAATAATCAATGGAGTTTAGAAGAATGAGCGGTGATCTCATTGAACCATGCAAGATTTTGAGATGGCTCGATAGGGTAGATGCTGGGAGGATGCAGAGTCTGGAACGAGGGGTCACAATCTCAGGAAAAAGGGTTGGTCATTCAGGACGGAGATGAGAAATATCTTCACTTAGAGGGCTGTGAATCTTTTGAATTCTCTACCCTAGAGATAGAGAGCTGTGGATGCTCAAGACTGAAAAAAAAAATCAATAACTTTCCGTAACTGGGAATCAAGGGATATGGGGAAAATCAGGTGAGAAAGTGGGGTTGATGTAAAGGTCAGCTGTGATTTTACAGATTGGTTCGAGAGGCTGTTTGACCTTCTCTTACTTCTATTTCTTATGTACCAAAACAAAAACAAACAAAAAAAAATCAGATTGAGCAATCAGTTTTGTGAAATAGTGCACGAGATTTATGATTTGGATTAAAGATGCAACAGGGGCAAAACTCAAAGTAAATTGCAATAAATGGTCTCATTGTTCTCAATTGCCAAGTTTACTGTAACAATCAGCCAGCACAATGCAGACAAGTTTCTGACCATTCTCTGAACTAATCGGCATCACTCACTCGACCTCTTGTTATTTTATTCAGGCTTTACCTTCAGGTTGCAGTACCTTATCGTTTTAGTTGAAGAATCTCTGCCGACAAAGAAGCTGTGTTTCCCATCAGTGATCTGCTGGGCCCAGAATGGATGAAGCCAAAAAACATGCGAGAAATGGCCAGCATAAACCACAGGCATGATCCAATTCTCAATGCTCAGATCTCTAGACGTAGGGAAGGTTGGCGAGAGAAGAAAGTTCCATTACTTTTCTAAATATGTGCAAAATATCAGTAAGAAACTGAAATATGAGCAGTCAAAGGAAGGACTTGTGTTTATATAGAGCATCATCATGGACCTAGGATTCTCAAAGTGCTTCATTATCATTGAACTACTTTGAAGTGTGGTCAGGTCCCACAAGTGGCAAATCACCTGGAAGCCTCCAGATTTGAGGATGGATATTCCCAGGCACTGCTGAGAGTAAGACCCGGAAGAACAATTGTAAGTGCTGCAGCAACTCGCCAAGCCTCCTTCGACAGCACCTTCCAAACCCACGACCTCTACCACCTAGGACAAGGGTAGCAGAAGCATGGGAACACCACCATCTGCAAGTTCCCCTCCTAGTCACACACCATCCTGACTTGGAACAATCCTGGGATTGCTGCAGTGTTTCATTGAACATCAACGCAAGCTTGAGGAACAGCAACTCATTTACTGATTAGGCACACTACAGCCTACTGGACTGAACATTGAGTTCAATAATTTCAGAGCATGACTGGCCCCCCTTTTTATTTTTAGTTATTTTTTCTGTTTTGTGCGTTTATTTTATTTTAGTTTGTTTAGTTTTTTTCTATTGTGCCTACCCATTGTTTTTTTCATGTCTGTGCTTGTGGCTGTCCAGTTTTCTCTGTATTACTGTCTCTGTATTAATGCTTTGTCTTTCACCACACCATTAACATACTGCTTGCCTTTGCTCCATGACCTACTGGTCAGTTGTTGTCTGCGACCTTGCCCTATCGACACCTTCTCTTTTGTTATCACTTGCCCCACCCCCGCATTATTTGTTAAAAACCTATTACATTTCTAGCCTCTGCCAGTTCTGATGAAGGGTCACTGACCTGAAACGTTAACTCTGCTTCTCTCTCCACAGATGCTGCCAGACCTGCTGAGTATTTCCAGCATTTCTTGTTTTTATTTCTGACTTGGAACTATATCACTGTTCCTTCACTGTCGCTGGGTCAGAATCCTGGAACTCCCTTTCTCACAGCACTGTTGGTGTACCTACCCCACATGGACTGCTGTGGTTCAAGAAGGCGGCTCACCGCCACCTTCTCAAGGACAATTAGGGATGGGCAATAAATGCTGGCCGAGCCAGTGACACTCACATCCAATAAATGAATAAATAAAAAAAAAACTCATTTGCTGATCCCCTGCCGACGTAGCTGAAATAACGCAGTCTGTTCGTTCCCGGTTCAGTGTTGCTGCTCCCACAGGCAGCCCCCGCAGACACAGTCTGTGCTCACAGGGTTACTTTGCTCACACAAGAGACTGGTTTCAGCAGTGTGATGCTTTGTGCATACCCGGCATTATCATTGCGGCCTTGCTGTTTTTGGTTTCAGAAAGAGCTCCAGCAACATGAAAGGAGGTTTTCAGCAAAACCTTCTCTCTGACTGAAAACCAGCAAGTGACATTACCTTTTACACCCTGCTGGTCCAATGACATCAACTCTAAAATTCATAAACCAATCACTCGGACACCAATCAAGTCATCTGCACTGCTGAAGTTGTCCAACCTCCAAATAAAGGTGAATGGAATCCTGGCTTTTATCCCATTGAATTCAAAAGTGAGGGAGTTATATTGCCATTATACAGAGCCTTGGTCAGACCCCATCTGGAGCACTGTATGCAGTTGTGGCCTTGGAGGGGGTGCAGTGCAGAGTCACCAGAATGGCCTACTCCTCTTCCTATCTTCCCTCGCTACTCATCATCGCCCTTCCTCCCAAACCAATCATTTGCCCCCAACAGTTCCCTACAAAAGCCAATGCTTCTGATACAATCTCAGATTGGATCCAATGAAAAAGATCTCTGTTTCACTCCCAGTCTCCATGTTCGATTGCATCACTGATAACAGCCCCGCGACCCTTCTCGTTTCCTGATTTCCTGATACATCTCAAGCTCTTCCTTATGCTTGCACCCTCCCTGTGCTGAAAGCAAGTCTGGTCTCCACATCTCCCACTTGAACTAATTCCCTCCCAGGTTTTCATTACTTTCAAGCTTCCCGCCTGTGTTCTGTGCCTGGCCACTACCTTTGCCTGCTTGCAGAGGGGTCCCCTGGTTCTCAGAGCTTCTCATGTGACAACTCTAAGCACAAAATCACAGGTGAAATCACCCAAATGCAGGAAACCAGCCTTTCCGGGGCTCTGGCAGTGTGGTACTGAATTGGAATTTCAAAGCTTGGATGATGTGTTTGTGTAAACTGTCATAATTAAGTTTCCCCCTCACAATGACAGACAAAAATTACGCTAACAGTTAAAATGCAAAAAATAGTCAACTTGCATTACCCAAAAAGTAACTCTTTATCAAACACACTGTCAGCTGCCATGTCGACTGGGATTAGGAGGTCTGGGTGAGAATCTAGGTGAATGAGGGCAATATTTGCGTTTGGCAAATGCTTCGAACCAATTGCTCGATAGATGTATGGCACCACCTGTAAAACATTAACATAAAAAATGGCTTGAGCATAGCTTCGAGGTAAACAATGGAGAAAGGGCGACATTTTTAAATACTGTTGATTAGATCACATTCCACCCAGAATTAGCTTTGGGTCATTTGCTCCTTGAAACCATTTTATTGGTGTCAATCTCAGGACAAAGAAGAAAACTGCACAAGTCACGTGGTGTGAACCTTCCGGCACCATAATACATCCAAACTTTCACTGATCTCAACTCAACACAAGTGATTTATTTTTGTTATTTTGAATAGACTGTCTATTATTAATTAGTTGTGGCACCTTCCTTATAGAGGGGATGGGGTATGTGAAACTGCCCTGGTATCATTAGTTGGAGCGGGGAGATACAGAAGAATTACTGAAAAGTAACACCGATTTCTTCCAAATGTTATGGGGACTGCTTAAAACCTCCTCCCACTTTTGGATTCATGATGATGCTTTGTTTTTGGTCTGACAAAGGGCAAGCTTGTCAATTATAGAGTCATTACAGCACAGGAGGCAGCTATTCGGCTATACCTATTGACATTTCAGCCCCCTTTGTAGTCGGCGCATTGAACAGACTAGAGCCACTGTCAAGTTGCGCTATCTGCTGTGGGTTATATCACAAAGGCAGCCACGATATAGGACCAGCGTTTAGAAATTAGTTTTTCTAGAATTCCATATCCCGAATAATCAAATTAAACATTAAAAATTTCAGTAAGGCACTGACTCATAGAATAGTACATCATAAAAGGAGGTCGTTTGGCCCATTGACTCTGTGCTGACTCTTTCAATGGGCAATCCAGTCAGTCCCACTGCCACGCTCTTTCCTGATACCCTCGCAATTTTATTTTCCCGTTCAAGTATTTGTGATACACAATGCTTGAAGTTAACTACACTGCGAACAACTAACCTATTTTACAATGCCACCTGAATAGAAAACTGCACATATTAAAAATATCCAATCAATTCTAAATAAGTGATCCAATACTGCAGTCACTAATTACAAGGCCTTGAGCGGACAGCTGATACAAGATCACTGTCAAACTCAATCACCTGACTGAATTGATCTACAGAGCCCCGACATGGACTTGATGGGTCAAATCTCCTCCTTCTGTGCCGTAATGACACAATAACCTATTTTAGTCAATTTGAAGCATAGTCACTATTATAGGAAAATGCAACAGCCAATTTGCACACAGAAAGGTCCTACAAACAATGAGATAATGGCCAAACAATTGTATTTAGTGATGTTGGTGGAGGGATAAATGTTAGCCAGGGCACAAGGGCAACTCCCCAGCTTCTCTTCACATTGTCAAAAATCCCATGTACTGTCACCTGCAAGGACAGGGACCTAGTTTTAATGTCTCATCAGTAAGTGGTATCTCAGACAATGCAGCACTTTGAGTGCTGCACTAAAGTGTTAGCCTGGATTGTGTTCCCATCGAAGACGTGATGCACAGCAGCCTGTCAAGCTGGTGAACAGAAAACAACCTTTCAGTGGTAAAATAATACAGTAGCAACAGAAATCTTAACCACTCCGCAGACAATGTTGTTTGGTTTGCATGTTCTGATTTAAGTACTGCTCTGATGTGTATTTTTTTTTTAAAACTGCCACTCTGCCTACACAATATATATTACACACTTCACTGCTTACTCACCTGTTAAGGCAACTCTCCCCAATGTTATACCAAAAACTGAAAGCAATGACGTAAAAAATGAAAATAACTAATATTTTCTCTTACTTTCTCTAAATACATGCTCCCTATAGCTGCATATTTGTAATCTGGAATTTATAATTTTATAAATGCATACATTTGAATTTATAACAGAAAAAGTTTGCAGGAAGTGAACAGAAGGGATTTTGAATCGATTACTTAGTTATAGACTGACACTTTTTTTTGCTGTTGATGTACTTTCTATTCCAATGTGCTGTATTTGCCAGTCCAAAACGTAACAAGAACTGTCCAATGTTATTCATTTTAATGTTGTAAAATGCTTCACAGGAGCAATTATGGTACAAAATTTGACACCAAACCACGTAAGATGGTAAGTTTTAAGGAACATCTTAAAGGAGACAGAGGTGCAGAGATTTAGGCAGGAATACGCTAAATTTAAACGTTGCCCTATCAATTGAAATTGCACATTGCCCTGGTTTACTGGGTTAAAAAACAAACCAAATACCAGGCTCCCGAGAATCACAGAATACAGGATTAAAAACGATTCTGATTCTCTCCACTCTTAATAATGAAGAACAAATAATGGGAATAGGCTGTGTGTAGTTCAAAGCACCTTTCCAATATAAATTGACTGAACAATTTTTATTAAAAAAAAAGAGGTCGGGCTTAGCAACAGTCTGCAACTGCACGCCTCCTGTTTTGTTAGTTGCTGATAACAGTAAACATTGGGTGGGTGTTGGAAGGAGTCGGGAGCAGAAAGCTCCACTAACATTGTTCAGGCTGCTCTGATGTGAAGCACATCAAAGATACAGGTGTTGTACTTCTGGAATGCTCGGTGCACAGGATTCCCGGGCAACGTTCCAATTCCCAATTTCTGGGCAATGTTGCAATTCCCAACTACTGGGCAATGTTGCAATTCCCAACTACTGGGCACCGTTCCAATTCCCAATTCCTGGGCAACCCCGGCAACGTTCCAATTCCCAACTCCTGGGCAATGTTGCAATTCCCAACCTCGGGCACCGTTCCAATTCCCAATTCCGAGGCAATGTTCCAATTCCCAATTCCTGAAAAAATGTTGCAATTCCCAATTCCTGGGCAACGTTGCAATTCTCAACCCCTGGGCAACGTTGCAATTCCCAATTCCTGAAAAAATTTTGCAATTCCCAATTCCTGGGCAACGTTGCAATTCTCAACCCCTGGGCAATGTTACAATTCCCAATTCCTGGGCAATGTTGCAATTCCCAAACCCGGGCACTGTTCCAATTCCTGGGCAATGTTGCAATTCCCACCCTCGGGTAATGTTCCAATTCCCAACTCCTGGGCAATGTTGCAATTCCCAACCTCGGGCACTGTTCCAATTCCCAATTCCTGGGCAATGTTGCAATTCCCACCCTCGGGTAATGTTCCAATTCCCAACTCCTGGGCAATGTTGCAATTCCCAACCTCGGGCACTGTTCCAATTCCCAATTCCTGGGCAATGTTGCAATTCCCACCCTCGGGTAATGTTCCAATTCCCAACTCCTGGGCAATGTTGCAATTCCCAACCTCGGGCACCGTTCCAATTCCCAATTCCGAGGCAATGTTCCAATTCCCAATTCCTGAAAAAATGTTGCAATTCCCAATTCCTGGGCAACGTTGCAATTCTCAACCCCTGGGCAACGTTCCAATTCCCAATTCCTGAAAAAATGTTGCAATTCCCAATTCCTGGGCAACGTTGCAATTCTCAACCCCTGGGCAATGTTACAATTCCCAATTCCTGGGCAATGTTGCAATTCCCACCCTCGGGTAATGTTCCAATTCCCAATTCCTGGGCAATGTTGCAATTCCCACCCTCGGGTAATGTTCCAATTCCCAATTCCTGGGCAATGTTGCAATTCCCACCCTCGGGTAATGTTCCAATTCCCAACTCCTGGGCAATGTTGCAATTCCCAACCTCGGGCACTGTTCCAATTCCCAATTCCTGGGCAATGTTGCAATTCCCACCCTCGGGTAATGTTCCAATTCCCAACTCCTGGGCAATGTTGCAATTCCCAACCTCGGGCACCGTTCCAATTCCCAATTCCGAGGCAATGTTCCAATTCCCAATTCCTGAAAAAATGTTGCAATTCCCAATTCCTGGGCAACGTTGCAATTCTCAACCCCTGGGCAACGTTCCAATTCCCAATTCCTGAAAAAATGTTGCAATTCCCAATTCCTGGGCAACGTTGCAATTCTCAACCCCTGGGCAATGTTACAATTCCCAATTCCTGGGCAATGTTGCAATTCCCACCCTCGGGTAATGTTCCAATTCCCAATTCCTGGGCAATGTTCCAATTCCCGGAGTTCCAGTTGCAGGCTGGGAAGGATCGGCCGCACTTACATCCTGATGATCCTCGACTATCCAGACGGGCAGCTCCCGGTAGCAGCGCAGGGAGCAGGAGGAGGCAGCGCTGCTCATCACTGCGGCCGCTTGCAACAGGAGCACAGGCTCCTTCCCCGCAACTCACACTCACCGGGATACACGACGGGGGGGGAAACAATACTAGTGACGGACCTTCTTCCTCCTATCTGATTGGACAGGGGCCGAGTCCAGCCCCATAAATGTCCCGGGGGGGCTGATGTAAATGCAAACACGCCGACCGTTCCTACCTTGTGTTTCAACCTTGCTTTAGTAGCTGGTGCAGCAGTGAATTTCCTGCAGGACTTGTTCTTTCACCAGTAATTACTGTTCCTTTTTACATTTGGACAATTTGCACTGATCCAGGCGAGGAACAGCAAATCCAAAAGCTTTCCCTCTTGCATAATTGGCAATGCGATGGAGAACACTTCAAATTCCTGTTTGCAATAAAACACATAAATACAAGAAATAATATAGACCCCCCCACGTTGACCGAGCATTCAGTTTGCTTGGAAACAGAATGATGCACATTCTCCCCGCCCCCTGAATTATATTTGCAATTATTTTCTTCTGCATTGAAGCACCGCCTTGTAACTTTGAAAGACCAATAAGGACAGTCCATGGGCTGGGACTTCCGAGAGGTTCCGATGCTCCTGTATCTGTTTCCTGTAATTGCAGCCACCAGCTCCTAAACTGTAAGTATGCAGCAATTGCTAAATGCAACAAGTTATTTTTCACTGAGAATGCATTTGTAACATTAGATGTAATTATTATCTGCCACAGTTTATTATAATAGTGCCAGGTGATACAATGATGTGGGATGAATAAAGGGAAGTAATAACAGCATGGTAAGGGAATACACACACACACACACAGAGGGTGCTGCAAATCACAGATGGAAAAGGGCGGAATTAGGCAGTGAAATTATTAGAAGGAATATTTTATCAATATTTATCCCTCAACCAACATTACTAAAGGAGGTTATCTGGGCATTATCACGTTGCTGTTTGTGGGAGCTTGCTGTGCATTTCCTACATTACAACAGTGACTACACCTCAAAAATACTTCCATGGTTGTAAATTACTTTGGGATGTCTGGTGGTCGTGACCGGCGCTGTATAAATGCAAGTCTTTTGTCCATGGAAATCTTTGCAAGTTGCAGTACTTTAGGTCAGTCAGTTCTTTCTTTCTTCATGTGGAACTGGTTTGTGAATATACTTATATCTGTACAGATGGGATTCAATTGTGCTCAGACTTGATGTTTTACATCATAATACAGGAACATATTCAAGTCATTCTAATCATTTTCTTTTTTTAAAGGTACCATGTCATTTCACCCAGGACGAGGGGGAGCTACACACACTGGCCAAAACACTATCCCTAAGGTTGGGGGCCCTCGAGGTAGGGGTACCCCAGGAAACCGAATGCCTCAACAGAACTTTCAGCCTGCAGGTTTTCGACCTGTTCACCCACAACAGCCTCCGCCGTTATTTCCCCATGAGCAGCAGGTTGCCCCTCCATTGCCGCCTCCTCCCAGGTTTTCAACCCCACAAAACACAGGTTATGTTCCACCCAGCTTCATGCCCTACCAGCCCCACATTCCCCAGGCTGGTGAGATGGACATAAGGCAGAATGCTGTGCAGCAATGCCCTGTGCGCCCAAGGGCACCATTTCCTACTCCTCCAGTGCGTCATGGGTTTCCTGGTATGCCTTGCTTTCCTCAAGCACCTCCTGTACCAAATGCTGTGACCACAGTTCCAGGAGCCCCTGACAGACCAGCTGGGTTCCATCACATGATGCCCTCAGCCCCACCCCAGCCCCCTCCACCACTGATTGCCCCCCAGCAGATAAATTACCAGCCTCCGTACCCGATGGGCTATTCACAGCCGTACCCACTCCAGCATTTCAACAGCAGCTTTCAGCCGAGTCCCGGATCCAGCAGCTACCAGCAGGGTTCCGCGTCCAGCGGCTACCAACAGAATTCCGGGTCCCATCAATCCGATCACTTTAGGGACAAGCAGCACTACCCGTCGGAGAAGCCTCCCAGCGGTCGCCGTTCGCCCGAGCGAAGCCGTCACCACAAGGAGCGCAGCTACAGAAGCCACAGTGAGCGCCGCAGGCTGGAGTCCCGGGGGGAGCGCAGGGGCAGGAGTCCGGAACGGAGAAGGTCGGAGAGCAGCCGCCGCAGGTCAAGCCGTGATCGGGGGAGATCGCCACCTCGACACCGAAATCGTGATCACAGCAGGTGAGGACTTTTTAAGAGATAAACTAAAAGAGTAACAACAATGTCAGAAGCTTACAGTAAGTCACTCAGCTTCTGAGTCAGTGCGGTTAATCTTAACTGTGATATTACAGCAGAACATTTGAGTTTTGGTGTTTTGTATCAGTGTCCTTAAAAATGTGAAAAACAGTTAAGGAGCAAAAATTGGTAAATAGGGAACCATGGAACAGTATAGAACAAAAGGAGGCCATTCAGCCCATCGTGTTTATGCCACTTTTTTGAGTTAGTCCCACTTTCCTGCTCTTTTCCCCATATCCCTGCAATTTCTTCTTCAAGTCTTTATCCAATTCCCTTTTAAAAGTTATCATTGAATCTGTATCCACCATCCTATCAGTGCATTCCAAATCCAAACCACTCGTTGCATTTTTAAAATGTTTTTCCTCATGTCACTTCTGGTTCTTTCAATTTAACTCTGTGTCCTCTGGTTATCGATTCTTCGGCCATTGGAAACAGTTTGCTTTATTTACTCTAAACCCTTAATGATTTTAAACACCTCTATCAAATCTCCTCTTCGCCTTTTCTGCTCTAAGGAGAACAACCTCAGCTTCTGTCTATTCGCAAGATTGTAATCCCTCATCCCTGGAACTATTCCAATAACTCTCTTCTGTACCCCGTGCAAAGATTTTATGTCCTTCCTAAAGTGTGGTGTTCAGAATTGAACACAATACTCCATCTGAGGCTGCACCAGTGTTTAATACATGGTCATTGAAAGGTGGTTTATTATTTTTTTTAAAGTGGACTAGCACTCACTTTGCTTTTTGTAACAAGGATGTATACTGTGAGGAGGTGAGATCATGGACATTCTGTGGAAGTATGTAAAATAGTGAGCGGTTTAATAAGCTTATCTGAAGGGTGAGATACATTATCATTTTAAAACATCTTCAAAAGCTATTCATTCTTTAAGATTTTCTTTGGTAGGGATGTCTTGGCAGACAGTGAGAGATGATAGCTTGTCAAACGGTCGGTATCATAATCTGATTGTGATCTAAATGGTTCAGCAAACACTTAGTTCCAACGGAATATTGTGTGATCAGTTTTGAGACTCTGTACAAAGTGTTCAAATTGTAACAGCTCACACATCCAGCGCTGGACAGTGCGTGGCAGAATGATCTGTGAATGCGAGGACATTGCAGCTGATTGCAAATCCTGCTCTCCCCCAATATTCATTTGCCTGTCCTCAGCAGCAGTGGGTGGGGTCACTGTTTAATATCGACCATTGCTAATCAAAGTGTCACTCTCGCTGTCTTAAGCGAGCTTTGGTAACTCAGCACAGATCTGCGAGTGAACTTTGAATGCTTTCTGTTCGATGTGGTTCAGCTACCTACAGACTTTCAGCTGATAATTCCAATAAGGCAGGGCAGCCCAAGACTTTGCCAACTCGGAAAAGCTGAAACCTTAGGGAGTAAAAGCAATTGGTTCTGGGTTTTTTTCTCTTATCATGCTGCGTTCTGAAAAGGAAACATTTCTCCACAGTATTGGTCCCTTTTAACTGAAATGTACAAAATATTTTGTTCACCTCCCAGGGACAGACATAAGCACCGTGACAGCTACCGGTCCCCGTCCTACGACAGGCAGCACAGACGAGAGCGGAAAAGGACGCGTAGGTAAGTTTTCCTGGAACCTTCTTTGCCGTTCCTTCACTTGATAAAGTCGTGAGTCATTAGAAACTTGATTTGGAAAAACTGGCATTGATCACTTGCTTGTCGAGGCTGCTGACTGGTCTGGTGTGCAGAAGTTTAGCATTTACTGTTGATTCTGTGGTTAGCGGCCTGCTACTGTGTGAGCGGCTGAGAGATACCAGATGTGGACAATGCTGGGGTGTGCACCAAATCCTTCCAGTGAGGCTTGAGTCATTACAGCATAAAAGGAGGCCATTTGGCCCGTCGAGCCCACACCAGCCCAATATAGAGACAGTCCCATTCCCCCCGGTCTATATCTACAAGTTTATTTCCCTCAAGTGCTTATTTAATTTCATTTTGAAATCATTGATTGTCTCCACTTCCACCACCTTTGTAGGCAGCGAGTTTCAGGTCATTACCACTCGCTGTGTGAAAAAGCTCTTCCTCGCATTCCCCTTGCATCTTTTGCCAAAACCTTAAATCTGTGTCATTCAGCTAATGGGAACAGCTTTTCTTTGTCCACCTTATTTAAATTGTCATAATCTTGTACACCTCTATCAAATCCCCCCTTAATCTCCTTTGCTCCAAGGAGAACAACCCCAGCTCTTCCAACCTAACCTTGTATCTACAATCCCTCATCCCTGGAACCATTGCAGTAAATCTCCTCTGCACCCTCAAGAATCTTCAGATCCTTCCAGTGAGGCTGTATATTTAATTTAATGTCAAAATAACCTTGTGCTTTTTGTTGAATTTTATGGAAGTTAGAAAGTGCCGTAGCACAAAGACAATGACTTTAGAATAAGTTTCTCCTTGAATATTTAGACATTTTAACTGTGAACGGAGTAGGGTAACTCTGGAGGCAGCTATGTGCTTTCAGCTTGGCTACGTTTCCCTTAGTTTTATTCTAAACTCTGAGTATTTGCTAAAGCACAAAGGATGCTGACGACCATAATTCTGAGTGTAAGAGCTTCAAACTGATATCCCAAGCCCAACATCATCCCGCCTGTTCCAATGTGCATCTAATGGGCAGTCCGACCAAAAAACATTTCATTTAGTTAAAAATGACAGCTGAAGGTGCTGTAAAATTAAGTAATTTAAAGAAAAATGTTGGTGGTGGAAGTATACCTGCTAAGTTCCGACTTTCCAAATTAAGCAGTTTGCATCATTTACAGTTTACCTCGAGGTGCATTGAACTGATAAAGTAAGAGAATGAACATTTTCCAGTGTATGCGAATATTGGAATGAGGAGGCCATTCAGCCCCTCGAGTCTACTCTGCCATTGTTAGATTATGGCTGATCTGCAAATCCCTTGATTCCCTTGCCCAACAAAAAATCTACCCATCTTCATGTTGAAAGCTCCAGTTTACCCCCAGCATTGACAGCCTTTTGGGGCAGAGAGTTCCAGATTTCTGCTGCACTGCGAGTGTGGAGAAAGTGCTTCCTGATTGAACACCTCAAATGGTCCAGCTCTAACTTTAAGATTATGTCCCCTTGTTCTTGGTTTCGTCCATCATTACGGCACATAACGAGGCCATTCGGCCTATTCGGTTCGTGCTGGCTCGCTAGAGCAATCCCTGCTCTATCCCTGTAGCCCTGTAAGTTTATTTCCCTCAGATGACCATCCAATTTCTTTTTGAAAACGTTTGTCTCCATTTCCACCATCCTTGCAGGCAGAGAGTTCCAGGTCATTACCACCCAATGCATAAAAAAGTTCTTCCTCACATCCCCCCTGCATCTCTTTCCCAAAACCTGAAATCTGTGTCACTTACTCCTTTTGCCATCAGCTAATGGGAACAGCTTTCCATTGTCTATCTTATCTAAACCTGAGGAAATAGTTTCTCTCTCTATCTTGTGAAATCCTTTGAACATTTTATACACCTCAATTGGATCATCCCTCAAACTCAAGGGAATACAAGCCACGTTTACGCAACCTATCCTCATAATTTAACCCTCGCAGCACGGGTATCATTCTTGTAATCATACTATAACTGGTACAAATTCTTGTAGATGTGTTTGCAAATTGCTTTTATTTTCCTGACCTTCATTGGACTGCAGCAAACATTTGGTTGGTGAAGAACAAGTTTTTGTTTCGTTGCAAAGGATTGAAGTTGATTGAACTCTTTCTGTGCCTTTTCTTGAAGCCGTTCAAGCAGCAGAGAGAGGAAGCGCCCTCGCTGGGAGGATGAAAGAGACCGAAGGTCAGCGGGTCACAGTTCGAGTAAGGAGAAATCCCATTCTACCACTCAAAGCAAAGAGACTGAAGAGAGTTCCTTCATTGATCAGATTGAAGAGGAGGAAGAGCTGCTAAATACAAAGCCAGTGTGGATTCGCTGTACTCACTCGGAGAATTACTATTCCAGTGATCCCATGGATCAGGTGGTGAGGATAGCTTGATCATATTACATAGGATGTACAGCACAGAAACAGGCCGTGGGGCCCAACAAGTCCTGGCTGGTGTTTATGTGACACACCAGTCGTCTTCCACTCAACTTCATCACGTCCTATCGATATGTCTTTCTACTCCTTTCTCCCTCATGTGCTTATCTAACTTGCCATTAAAGTTCCACATTCTCACCACTCACTGTGTAAAGAAGTTTCTCCTGAATTCCCTGTTGGATTTATTAGTGACTGGGGCCATAAATGTAAGACAATTTCTTGACCCCCTCACAAGTGGAATTGTCTTCTCTACATTTACCTTGTCAAACCCTTTCATAATTTTACACAAGGCTCATAATGTTTGCATATTTTTGTTTGCACGGTTTGAATTATCCGCAGACCTACCTACCGGAGGGCTGTGCAGTGTTGGTAGAATGCTGCGCCTTACATAAACACCTGCTTGCCACGTTACAAATTTATATGGCACTGATTTTCAGCAACTTGGTGCCATTAATGTTCCCTGGAATTATAGTACTTAAAGACGCTGTAATTTGTAATCAGTACAATAAAGAAAATTTTGCCCATACTGTTAGAATTCCCCATCTCCCAAAAAATGTACATAGTATTATGTAGAATGTAGAGTCTAAAAGCAGGCCTCTTGGAGCCCATGTTGCTGTTTCTGTTCCACACGAGCCTCTTTCCACCCTACTTCATCTCACCTTATCAACATATCCTTCGATTCCTTTCTCCCTTGTGTTTATCCAGACTCCCCTAAAATGCATCTATACTATTCACCTCAACCACTCTCTGTGATAGTGAGTTCCACATTCTCACCACTCTCTGGATAAAGAAGTTTCTCCTCAATACTGGACCATCTTGTATTCAAGGCCCTGAATTTGTGATCTCGCAGCTGGTGGAAACATCTTCTTTACATCTGCCCTTTCATAATCTTAAAGGCCTCTATTCGGTCAGCCCTCAGTCTTCAGTTCTCGAGAGAAAAGAGCCCCAGCCTGTTCAATCTTTCCTGATCGGTCTAGTCAATGTTTTGTTGCACCTTCTGGCCAAATTACCTATCAACCTGCAAGTCTTTGGCTGTGGGAGGAAACCGGAGCACCCGGCAAAAACCCACGCAGTCACAGGGAGAACTTGCAAATTCCGCACAGACAGTACCCAGAATCGAACCCGGGTCCCTGGAGCTGTGAGGCTGCGGTGCTAACCACTGCGCCACTGTGCCGCCCAATAATATGGAGACCAGAACTGTTCACTGTACTTCAAGTGTGGTCCAACCAAGGTTCTATACACATTTAACATAACTTCTGTTTTTCAATTCTATGCCTCTAGACATTAACCCCAGTGCTTTTTTTTTTAAATGACTTCATTAACCTGTATTGCTATTTTCAGTGATTGATGTATCTCTTCCCCTTGAACCCTCTGCCTTTGACTGCATTCAGACTTTTATCTTCCAGAGGGTATGTGGGCTCCTTATTCTTGTGACCAACCTATAAAAGCGACACATCTGCTTTTTCAGATTTCTTCTGATGTGATGTCTGTCTTTGTCTTATTTTGCTGTACAATATCTGTAGGTTTTCTGAAGCAATTTTTTTTTCTCGTGTTTCTTAGTTGTTCAATGTTAGCCTCTGTAAAGTTTCATTCCTTCCTCCCTGCCTCCTCCTCCTTGTTTCCCTATTTTTAATCTTTCCCGCTATACTTCACTGTCTTGGTGATTTGATCACTTGATCTGAGGATCCCTGAGTGCATTAATGTACAAAGCCAATCCATTCCTAAAAAAGCAGTTGTACTGTGAGTAAACCATTCTTTCCACTTCGCTGATGTGCATTTTCCTACTGAGGTTTGTCTTTCCACACAATGTCTGATCTGAGTTGCTTCAGCTCAGTGTTTATCAGAAACCTGAATTGATATGACCTTGTTGGTCTGCATGGAACTTTGCCAGTGTTGGATTGGTTTTGTATGCAGACACAGAGTAGACAAACCTGCCAATTTTATTTGAGCACATGAATTCCTTGCATTGTAGGCTTTTGATGACAGCAGCAGGGCTGTCAGTAGGAGGTTTGTTAGAAAGCGCAGGGAGTAAAAGGGAAAATGGGAGCTATAAAATGTCGAATGACAGCTTGCCGTTTGCAGAATCCGCAATCAGAATGTCTGCCTACTATATGAAGTAGAAGTTACTAGATTCCTAGCGCTGGTAATGAACAACCCTCGGGTCTGTACAATACTGTGCAACCACTGTTCCTGGACACTTCAATATTATTCACTGCTTGGTTAAGGTGCCCTTGTATTGTGTTCAATATTTCCATGTGTTTTGTATTTGATAAATTTTGAAATAATTGGTGAAAGAACTAGAGGGGAAATGAGAAATGTTTATCACCGAGGAGAGTTGTTAAGATCTGGAACGTTCTATCTGAAAGGGTGGTGGAATTAGAATCTGCTGGAGCTTCCAAAAGGGAATTGGATGTGTACTTGAAGTGGACTAATTTGCAGGGTTATGGGGAAAAAGCAGGGCTGTGGGACTAAATTTGACAGCCTTTTAAAAGACCTGACAGAGACTTGATGGGCTAAATGGCCTCCTTCTGTGCTGGAAGGTTCTATGGTCTTCTATTACAGACTGTGCTAACAAAGTGATGCTTTCTTTCAGCATTCCCGACATTAAAAAAAAATCAGGACTTAAAAGTTTTGCAAGCATTCTTCTTGCTCCGAAAGAAACAGATTTGTAAATGCACATACCAAACTGACTTTGAAAATTTCAGGGTGACTCCACTGCCGTCGGCACGAGTAAACTCCGGCAGCTTTATGCAAAGTTTGATGAGGAACTCGGGCAGAGACAAGCAAAGGCAAAAGCTGCCAGACCCCCATGGCAGCCACCGAAAACCAAACTGGATGAAGAACCAGGTATGAAAATCTCTGATTTTAAAAGAAATATTTATAGCCAGGCACTCCCCTGAAGATTCAGCAGGCTTATCTGATAAGTAGCTGAGCTATAAAAGCACCCATATGATTCCCAAAGCTCTCCTCCACTTGGGGTTTTTCTCACCTCTTGCCGGGGTCTGTTGTAGACAAACTGTAAGAGATTGGGTTCGATGATTCATCACTGCCCCATTATTGTTGTAACAGGTGATTACCAGGTTGATGGAAGGTGAACTGGATGGGCTTTAGTCCTTTCTCAACTTGTAATTCCTATGTTCCTATCTGTTTCGAATGTTTTGAATGACCCACTCGAAGACAATAGCAGCTGCCAACCCACAGAAATCAAGAACAAAATACTGCAGATGCTGGAAATCTGAGATTAAAACACAAAGTGCTAGAAATCCTCAGCAGGTCAGGCAGAATCTGTGGAGAGAGAAATAAGAGTTAATGTTTCAGGTCGATGACCTTTTTTCAGAACTCATGTAGAATTGGATAATTATCTGAAGGGAAAAAATGTGCAGGGCTATGGGGAAAAGGTTGGGAAGAGGAACTAGGTGAGTTGCTCTTGCAGAGAGCCAACACGGAAACGATGGGCTGAATGGTCCCCTTCTGTGCTGTAACATAGAAAACATAGAAAATAGGAGCAGGAGTAGGCCATTTGGCCCTTCGAGCCTGCTCCGCCATTCATTATGATCATTGCTGATCATCCAACTCAGTAACCTGTTCTTGCTTTCCCCCCATACCCTTTGATCTCTTTAGACCCAAGAACTATATTCTTTTTTTTATAGAGATACAGCACTGAAACAGGCCCTTCGGCCCACCGAGTCTGTGCTGACCAACAACCACCCATTTATACTAACCTTACAGTAATCCCATATTCCCTACCACCTACCACCACTAGGGGCAATTTACAACAGCCAATTTACCAATCTTTACCAATCACCTGCAAGTCTTTGGCTGTGGGAGGAAACCGGAGCACTGGGCGAAAACCCACGCGGTCACAGGGAGAACTTGCAAACTCCGCACAGGCAGTACCCAGAATCGAACCCGGGTCCCTGGAGCTGTGAGGCTGCGGTGCTAGCTACTGTGCCACCCCTATTCTGTGATTCATTGACCTTCCTGAACTAGGCTGTTGTCTCTGCCTTATCTCAAGCATTCTACATCAGAGAGTTTGAGATGTGTATCCTTCACATCCTGCCTGCAGACTGCACTGGCAATAACCAGTTTTAACCTGGTATGTTTTGTGAGCAGCAAGAAAGAATCCAATGAGTGAACAATCTGAGACTAAAATACTTACTTTTTGTCAGCACCTACATGTCTTTAATATTCTCGATAGTACAATATTGTAAGTTTGATCCTTGTTTAAAACAAAGCAAAAATTGTCAATTAGTTAGACCTGCTGGATTACTACTGTCCTGAGACCTTTTGAACCATTTAATATTTCCTCATAGCCCAAGCAAATGGTCATTGAATTTTAATAAATGTTTGAATGTGATTTCTTTCTGCACAGATGCCAGCTCCAGTGACTCGGGCTGTGACTCGGATGATAACAGCAGTGGGAGCAGTACCTGCAGCTCGGACTCTGAAATTATTGATGTAATCGAAGAAATCAAGCGTAAAAAGGCCCACCCTGATCGATTGCACGAAGAGTTGTGGTACAATGATCCAGGCCAGGTGTGTCAGCCTTTCTGTCAGAGAGACCTTGGGGTGCAAGTACATAGTTCCCTGAAAGTGGCAACACAGGTAGACAGGGTGGTGAAGAAGGCGTATGGCATGCTTGCCTTCATCGGCCGAGGCATTGAGTACAAGAGTTGGGACGTCATGTTACAGTTGTACATGACGTTGGTTAGGCCGCATTTGGAGTACTGTGTGCAGTTCTGGTCGCCGCACTACAGGAAAGATGTGATTAAGCTAGAGAGCGTGCAGAAAAGATTCACAAGGATGTTGCCTGGTTTGGAGGGCTGGAGCTATAAAGAGAGATTGGATAGGCTGGGTCTGTTTTCCCTGGAGTGAAGGAGGCTGAGAAGGGACATGATAGAGGTATATAAAATTATGAGAGGCATAGATAGGGTCAATAGCCAGAGTCTGTTTCCCATGGTAGGGGTGACTAAAACTAGAGGGCATTGATTTAAGGTGAGAGGGAGAAGGTTTAAAGGGAATCAAAAGGGTCAATTGTTTACACAAATAATAGTGGGTATCTGGAATGAGCTGCCGGAGGAGGTGGTGGAGGCAGGAACAGTAGCGACATTTAAGAGGCATCCGGACAGGTACTTGAATGAGCAAGGCATAGAGGGATATGGAATTAATGCAGGCAGGTGGGATTAGTATAGATAGGCATTATGGTCGGCATGGATGCCGTGGGCAGAAGGGCCTGTTTCTATGCTGTATGACTCTATGACAATGATACAGGACAGAAGGAGGCCATTCAGCCCTTCTCTCAAAAGGGCTGGAATACAAAGGGGAGGAACTTATGTTGCAGTTTTACAGAGCTCTGGTCAGGCTCCATCTAGAGTAATTGTGTTCAGTTCTGGGCACTGCACCTCGGGGCAGATATATTAGCCTTGGAAGGGGTACTGAGCAGATTCACCAGAATGATAAAAGCAAAATACTGCAGATGTTGGAAATTTGAAATAAAAACAAAGTGCTGGAAAAACTCAGCAGGACTGTCCGCATCTGTGGATAGAGAAGCAGAGTTAACGTTTCAGGTCAGTGACCTTTCATCAAAACTGAATGTTCTAGTCCCAGTATCATTCTGGTGAAATAAAAAGGGTTAATATATGAGACCATGTTGCCTAGACTAGGTTTGTTTCCCCTTAAGGAAGATTAAGGGGCGATTTTAATTGTGTTGAAGGTGATTATAAAGGAGTTGATAGGATAGATACTGAGAAACTATTTCTTGTATCCAAAAGAAGAGGTTATCAGTTTAAAATTAGAGCTAAGCCGTTCAAGGGTGATGTCAGGAAGCACTTCTTCAAAACTGAGATTGATAGGTTTTTGTTGGACGAGGGGATTAAGGAACCAAGGCAGGTGAATGAAGGTAACATACAGATCAGCGATGATCTAATGAATGGTGGAACAGGCTCGAAGGGATGAATGGCCTCCTCCTGCTCCTGTGTTGGGTGGTGCAGCTGGTACAAGTGCCAAGTTTTGCTGGAGGTGCCAGGGGCGTGGGCCTCTGCAGGGAAAATTTCAGAGAGATATCTAAGATACAATGGGAAACTTCAGTGAGTTTTATTTCCTAAGTGTTATCTGGGCAAATGATGTTTGCTGTCCAATAATTAACAATGCAGGAAAATTATTCTCCTATAGAATTACAGTTTGTCCACCTACTAACCTTTTGGTAAGTGCTGTGCTTTTAGTATCCCAACATTACAAAAATAGCATGCTAGTATTCCATTAGTCTTTTTAATTTTGTTTTGTACCTGTCCACTAGCTTTGGTGATTTCTGTACTTGGGTCCCTAAATCCCTCTGCTCCACTCTCCATTCCCTGCTCATGTATATGTGAAGGCGATGTCATGGATCAGTTGTTTTCAACTACAATGCCCAGAGCTCATCACAACATTGTCAAGCGGAAGTCGGACAGTAAAACATCCTTTAATTGACCTGAGCAATTCTAGTTCCTGTTGATAAATCCTACGAGAGAGAGAGAACTAACATGGGCAATGTAGTTTTCTCCCCTTTTATCAGACAGCTCAATCTTGTACTATCTGAGTATGTTTCCACTTTTAAAAACATTTCTTTAAACTTCGACTTATGCAGAAATATTTTATGTTCAGTTTGAGCCCGAGTAGACTCGGTCTATATTCCCTGAAGTTTAGAAGAATGAGAGATGATCAAATTGAAACATGTAAAAATCTTTAAGGGGCTTGACAGGGTAGACGTTGTTTCCCCTGGCTGGGGAGTCTGGAGCACAGGGTCGCAGTCTAAGAATAAGTGTCAGCCATTTAAGACTGAGATGAGGAGAAATTTATTCGCTCAAAGGGTGAATCTTGGGAATTCTCTACCCCAGAGAGCTGTGGATGTTCAGTCATTGAGTATATTCGGGACAGAGATGGATAGACTTTTGGATACTAAGGGATATGGGGATAGTGCAGGAAGGTAGAGTTGAGATAGAAGATCAGCTATGATCTTATTGAATGGCGGAGCAGCCTCCAAGGAAAAAATGGTCTATTCCGGCTCCTGTTTCTGATGTTTGATGTTTAAAATATAATCATTTGTAATAGTTACGTGTGGGAAATGCATCATGGAAATTGTAATCTTCTGGCCTCTCACTGAGACAATAGGGATATGTTGACAACAGATTGAGGAAGCGGACGTTGAGAAGTTTTGCACTTTCCAATTCATTAGACCAAATTCCTAAGTACAGTACGTAACAGTTTTCTGTACTTAGATCAATGCAGTTTGTGAATTAGGTAAAAAGGACTCTGGGTGTTACTGGTAATTGGCCACAACAGCTCTTAATATTAAAATAAAAGCAAAATACTTCGGATGCTGGAAATCTGAAATAAAAACAAGAAATGCTGGAACCACTCAGCAGGTCTGGCAGCATCTGTGAAAAGAGAAGCAGAGTTAACGTTTTTGAAACTCTTTTGCTTTAATTTATTTTTGTCTCTTCACTCACAGATGAATGATGGTCCATTGTGTAAATGCAGTGCCAAGGCTAAACGAACTGGGATCAGACATAGCATTTACCCTGGTGAAGAGGTACAAATGCACTTTGTTTAACCAAGATGTTTTTGATTCTCACATGGTTTAAGAGAACTTTGCATATTTCTACAGATTTAATCCATATCTGGAAGCATTTCTAGAAGACATGTGTGAAAATCTGTATTTGATCCCTCTCCCTGGCAACTATCTGAAGCTGAGCTAGACTGTTTGCAACCTTGGTATTGTGTTTGACCACCCCCCCCACCCCCCCGAGGTGTCTTACTCCATATCTGCTCCATCACCAAGACTGCTTACTTCAAATTCCATGACATTCCCTCACTCCAACTCTGCCTTCGCTCATCTGCTGCTGAAACCCTCCTTCATGCCATTGTTCCCTCTACACTTGACTATTCCAATGCTGTTCCTGACTGGCCTCCCATCTTCTATCCTATATAAACTTGTGTTCATCCAAGACTCTCTTGTCCGTATCTTAACTCACCAAGTCCAGTTCACATCATCCCTGTGCTCCCTGACCAACACTGGCTCCCAGTCCAACAAGACCTCAATTTTAACATCCTCATCCTTGTTTTCAAATCCCTCCATGGCCTCACCACTCCCTATCTTCGCCAGTCCTGCAAGCCTTGGTGATATCTGCGCTCCTCTAATTCTGGCCTCTTGAGCATCCCTGATTTTAATCACTTCACTATTGGTGGCCTTGCCTTGTGTTACCTGGGCCCTAAGCTCTGGAAATTCCCTCCCTCAACCTCTCTGCCTCCTTTAAGACACTCCTTAAAATTTACCTCTTTGACCATGCTTTTGGTCATCTGGACTAATATCTCCTTACGTGTGTCGTTAGAATGGTAATTGATAACGCTGTTGTTAAGTGCTTTATAAATGGAAGTTGTTGTTTTACCCTGATCGAAGACGAGCTTGCAACTGAAATATAAATTTAAAAGCAAAATACTGCGGATGCTGGAAATCTGAAATAAACACAAAGTGTTGGAAATACTCAGCAGGTCTGGCAGCATCTGTGGAGAGAGAAGCAGAGTTAACGTTTCAGGTCTGTGACCTTTCATCAGAACTGGCAAAGGTTAGAAATGTAATAGGCTTTGGGGAAGGGGGGGGAGAAGAACAAAAGGGATGGTGTGTGACAGGGCAGAGGGCAGGAGAGATTAATGACAGATGTCACAGAACAAAAGGCAAAGGGAGTGCTAATAGCTGGAGTAAAAGACAAAGCATGTGTCCAGAGAGAGTATTAATGGCAGAATAATGAACAGCTCTGTCCAAAAGCAAAAACCTGAAAAACGGATTAAAGGCAGATACATGGTTAAAAAACTGAAATAAAATAAATAAATTTAAATAAAAATAAATTAAAATGAGTCATGCTCTGAAATTGTTGAACTCAACGTTGCGTCCAGAAATCTGCAGAGTATCTCATCGGAAGATGAGGTGCTGTTCCTCAAGCTTACATTGAGCCTCATTGGAAATGTGGGCATAAGAGCAGGGTGGAGAATTAAAATGACAGGTGACCGGAAGCTCGGGGTCATGCTTGTGGACTGGGCAGAGGTGTTCTGCAAAGCAGTCACCCAATCTGCGTTTGGTCTCCCCAATGTTACGGAGACGACATTGTGAGCAGCGAATACAGTACACTAAATTGAAAGAAGTACAAGTAAATCACTGCTTCACCTGAAAGGAGGGTTTGGAGCCTTGGATAGAGAGGAGGTAAAAGGGCAGGTATTACACCTCCTGTGATTGCAGGGGAAGTGCCGTGGGAAGGGACGAGGTGTCGGGGATGATGGAGGAGTGGACCAGGGTGTCGCAGAGGAAACGATCCCTTGGAATGCTGACAGGGGAGGGGAAGGGAAGATATGTTTGGTGGTGGCATCACGCTGGATGTGGCGGAAATGGCGGAGGATGATTCTTAGGGGTGGAATGTGAGGACAACAGGAACCCTGTCGTGGTTCTGGGAGGGAGGGGAAGGGGTGAGGGTAGAGGTGCGGGAAATGGGCCAGACACGGTTGAGGTCCCTGTCAACCACAGTGGGGGGGAAATCCTCGGTTGAGGAAAAAGGAAGACATATCAGAAGCACTGTTGTGGAAGGTTGCATCATCAGAATAGTTGTGATGGAGACAGAAAAATTGGGAGAATGGAATGGAGCCCTTACAGGAGGCAGGGTGTGAAGAAGTGTAGTCGAGGTAGCTGTGGGAGTCGGTGGGCTTATAATGAATATTGGTGGACAATCTATCCCCAGAGATGAAGACAGAGAAGTCGAGGAAGGGAAGGTAAGTGTCTGAGATGGACCATGTAAAGGTGAGAGAAGGGTGGAAATGGAAGCAAAATTGATGAAGTTTTCCAGTTCGGGGCAGGAGCAGGAAACGGCACCGATACAGTCATCAATATACCGGAAAAAGAGTTGGGGGAGGGGTCCTGAGTAGGACTGGAACAAGGAATATTTGACAAATCCCACAAAAATGACAGGCATAACTAGGACCCATACGGGTACCCATAGCAAAACCTTTTATTTGGAGGAAGTAAGTGGAGTTGAAGCAGAAGTTGTTCAATGTGAGAACAAGTTCAGCCAGGCAGAGAAGGGTGGTGGTGGATGGGGACTGGTTGGGCCTCTGTTCAAGGAAGAAGCGAAGAACCCTCTAACCGTCCTGGTGGGGGATGGAGGTGTAGAGCGATTGGACGAGCATTGTGAAGAGGAGGTGGTTAAGACCAGGAAACTGGAAGTTATCGAAATGAAGTGGGGCATCAGAAGAGTCACGGATGTAAGTGGGAAGAGACTGGACCAGGGGAGAAAAAAAAGAGTCAAGATAGGAAGAAATAAGTTCAGTGGGGCAGGAACAGGATGAAATGATTGGTCTGCCGGGACAGTCCTGTTTGTGGATTTTGGGAAGGGGGTAGAAGCGGGCTGTCTGGGGTTGTGGGACTTTGAGGTTGGAAGCTGTAGAGGGAAGATCTCCGAAGGAGATGAGTTCAGTGACAGTCCTGTGGACAGTAGCTTGATGTTCGGTGGTGGGATCATGGTCCAGGGGGAGGTAGGAAGAAGTGTCTGAGAGTTGGCGCTGAGCCTCTGCAAAGTAGAGGTCGCTTCGCCAGACAACAACAGCACCAACTTGTCAGCAGGTTTGATCACAGTGTCGGGGTTAGACCTGAGAATACGGAGTGCGGCAAGTTCAGAGGGAGACAGGTTAGAGTGAGTGAGGGGAGCGGAGAAATTGAGACGACCGACGTCTCGCCGACAGTTTTCAATGAAAAGGTCGAGAGTGGGTAATCGGCCAGAAGGAGGGGTCCAGGTGGAGGGAGAGTGCTGGAGGCGGGTGAACGGGGCTGCTGGTTGGGGGGAGGACTCCTGGCCAAAGAAGTAAGCACGGAGGTGAAGGCGATGGAAGCAGAGGTCAACGTCATGCCGAGCGCGAAATTCATTGAGGTGGGGGTGTAAGGGGATAAAACTGAGGTGCTAGATCTGTTCGAAATCTATCCCATTTAGCACTGCGGTAGTCCCAACACGATGAAGGGTATCCTCAATGTGAAGACGGGACTTTGTCTCCACAAGGACTGTGCGGTGGTCACTCCTACCAATACTGTCATGGACAGATGCATCTGCGACAGGTAGATTGGTGAGGACAAGGTCAAGTAGGTTTTTCCCTCTTGTTGGTTCCCTCACCACCTGCCGCAGACCCAGTCTCGCAGCTATGTCCTTTAGGACTCGGCCAGCTGGGTCAGTAGTGGTGCTACTGAGCCACTCTTGGTGATGGACATTGAAGTTCCTCAGTCAGAGTACATTCTGTGCCCTTTCTACCCTCAGTGCTTCTTCCAATTGGTGTTCAACATGGGGAAGCGCTGATTCATCAGCCGAGGGGTGGGGGTGGGGTGACAGTAGGTGATGATCAGCAGGAGGTTTCCTTGCCCATGTTTGACCTGATGCCATGAGATGTCATGGGGTCCGGAGTCAATGTTGAGGACTCCCAGCGCAGCTCCGTCCCGACTGTATACCATGGTGCCGCCGCCTCTGGTGGGTCTGTCCTGCCAGTGGGACGTTAGATACCCAGAGATGGTGGTGGTGGTGTCTGGGACACTATCTGGGACATCATAGTGCAAAGCTGCAACTGGAGGGGTCCAGGGCAGACTAGACAAATTGACCCTTGGTGTCTGGTATGGAGCCATTTGAACCTGAGAAGTTTGGTACTGCAGCATTGTTCAGTATGTGGTTTATATCCTCATTATTATCCTTAATCGTAAAGGATTTTTATCCTTGCTAAACCTGATGAAGCTACTTAATGGCCAGGGACCAACTGTAACTGTAGGCCATTAGTGATTGCAAAATGGCTGATGGATTTTTAGGTGTCTTGCTATTTTGATAATGTTGGGAAGCTGAAAATCATAACGTGCTTTGAAATTCTTTCATCCAGGCAAATGAAGCTTGTCGTCCAATGACTAACAATGCAGGGAAATTATTCCACTACAGAATTACAGTTTCTCCACCTACTAACTTCTTGGTAAGTGCTGTATTACCATCTATACAAAAACAAAGTACAAATCATTTCCAGTTAGAACTTGTGATGAATTTATCTTCAATCTCTAAACTAGGCTACGTTTTCTTTTAGACTGACAGACCGACCGTGATAGAGTACGATGACCATGAATATATCTTCGAAGGGTTTTCCCTGTTTTCCCACACTCCTCTGAATAATGTGAGTACCACCATTGTCAATTATCAGCCTATGCTTTATATAAGGTGCATTCACTTCTAATGAGAGGTGGCTTATGTCCTATCAAAAATACTGACTTGCGGGCACGCCGTTGGTTTAATTCTTTGTCACTTGAAATAATATGTAAACCCTTACAGTGAGGTATGTGCAGTGTAATGTGTCTTTTACACACCAAGAGCAAGGCTGGATTTTGTTCCCATCCCAATGGTGGGTTTCAGGGCAAGGCAGGGTGGGGGGTTGGTGGTGGTGCCAGAGAATCTGAGTAGCAGCGGCCGCCACGGAACCCGACACTGGGAATTCCGGGCCTGATCTTCCCGGCGATGGGGAAGCTCTGTGGCAGCCTCTCCGCTGCTCTGCAGCGGGACCCTGATTAAATATTTAAAATACCACTCTGGATAAATTTCAGTGTCATCTGCCGCGATCTTCCCATCTGTTCCTGATCTTGAGCTGGACGTGCGGCACTCACGCACCTTCACTTTCCCGTCCATGGGAAGCTGGCGCCACCGAGGAGGGGGATGGGTGAACTCTGCATTCTGCGTTAGATGTGGGGCGGGGGGGGGATGCGGAATGGGGTCAACTCGACATTATTTTATGGATGGACGGGAACGGGTGCAACTCTGCATTTTGTTTGCAGGGCTGGCGGCCTTGTAAAAATGGTGCCACGTGATTTGGAGGGGGGTGGGGGTGGTTGGCGGGTGCGGCCACTGTCAGTTTGTTAAGTGGCCGCCTGCCGCAGAATTGCGATGGCGCGGGTCCTGTGCGGGATAGCTGCCATTTTCTGGTGGGTAAACAAGATCCGGCCCCAAGTTGTTGTGATCTGCAACGCGCTGCTTGAAAGGTCAATGGAAGCAGATTCAATAGTAACCTTCAAAAGAGAAATTAATTAATACTTGAAAGAGAAAAAAAAAAGTTACATGAATACAGGGTAAGAGCGCGGGAGTGGGACTCAGTGGATAGCTTGACCAAAGAGCTAGCACAGATGCGATGAATTGAATGGCTTCCTTCTGTGCTGTATGATTTTATGACTCAGTAATCACATTAGCCTATGGATCCATTAAGGGATCCACTGAGAAAACCTCAGTTTATTGTTATTATTGGTGTAAACTGCTAGTTTTATCCTCTCCAGTCCCTGAGTTTGTCCTGTTTGTACGAACCTGATCCACTGCAAGTGAATCCTGAGCTGCATCTGGCGATATCTGTTACTCACCAGCTGACATGAAAATCCTCGGGTTCGTGGAGAAGCAGTTGGTCAAATGATTGGTGGCACAGAAAAAAAAAAATTGAGACTCTTGTGCAGATTACAAGGCTCGCAGGAAGCGCAGTTTGAGATGTTACTGAGTGAACTCTTTCAGATTCTGCAAAACATCAGCCTGTTTGCTGACACTGTTCTGACGAGAAGTACTGACGCTGAGCCTCCCATTTTAAGACTTGATTAGGGCCTGAAAGGTTTATAACTGTTGGAAAACAAAGGGCTGGATTTTGAGCTCCCATTGAGGCTGGGAATGGAGGCAGACAGGTGATAAAGATAACGCCACCAGCCTGCATGCCCCAGCTTCATCCGCCACCACCCCCCCCTCGGCCATTTTCCACCAGGCAGGATGGGAGTGGGGGCAGCAGATCCACCTGCCTGCACATGGTGGGTAGTCGATTAAATTAATTAATGGCCACTTAAGGCCGATTGAAGGAGGCTGACTGGGATTTTCCAGTCGGCCTCCAGGTTCCCGCAGGTGGCAGAGGCCAGTTAAAATGCCTAGTGGTGGCCTCCTGGTGGCAGAGGCCCCTCCCTGCCTGAGTGGGTGCAGCAGCAGCCACAGGCCGACCTATAGAGGGGGTTCCCCCACCCCCACAGTGGTGGCCCAGCTGCACCTGCACTTTTTATTTAAGCTTTGACAAAGTTGGTAAGAGGGTACCTCCATTTTGAAGCACCCTCTCCTGTACTTACCTTCCACGGCATCCTGCTGCTCCTTTCAAGTTGGAAGACCTCCGATTGGCCCTCCAGCTTTGAGAGTCCACCCGCCATCCTTAATTGGATGTGAGCCTGCCCTCCAGCCATTAATTGGCCACTCCGGGGAAAATCAGTCAGTGACTGTTTCCCACACAGTGCGGTCTGCTGACCCCCATTTGAACCTGACAGTGGAGTTCAGAAACCCCTGGGGAGAATGCTGCCCATAATCTTTGTTGCATTTCATGTTTTTGACTATTTTACCTAGGAAAGATTTCAGATGAATTCGTATTGATGTGCTGCTGTCAAGATAAGTTCAGCCCACAAGCAGTTACATCTGGAATGTAGGTGATCCCAGCTGTCAAAATTGCTCTAACCTGTTGTCGGAGGACATCGAGCAGGCCGTGGTATAGACCCACCTATGTCTGTCCACAATGAAAATTGGCCCAATTGCATTTTATTTTGCTTCCCAGCCAGCACATAACCGACAACAGCGCAGAGTGACGTCAATTCTGTTTTTGAACAGTTATTTCAAACTTGTGATTTAAAAAAGATTCGTTCATGGGATGTGGGCATCACTGGCAAGGCCAGCATTTATTGCCCATCTCTCATTGCCCTTGAGAAGGTGGTGGTGAGCCGCCTTCTTGAACCACTGCAGTCCATGTGTAGGTACACCCACAATGCTGTTAGGGAGGGAGTTCTAGGATTTTGACCCAGCGACAGTGAAGGAACAGCGATCTAGTTCCAAGTCAGGATGGTGGACTTCCAAAAGGCGTTTGATACAGTGCCGCACAACAGACTTGTGAGCAAATTTATAGCTCCTGGAATAAACGGGACAGGAGCAACAGGGATACAGAATTGACTGAGTGACAGGAAACAAAGATTAGTGATTTAATGGATGTTTTTCGGGCTGGAGGAAGGTTTGTAGTGAAGTTCCCCAGGGATCACTGTTGGGACTCTTGCTTTTCCTGATGTATATTAATGACCTAGACCTTGGTGTACAGGGCACAATTTCAAAGTTTGTGGATGAAACAAAACTTGGAAGCTTTGTGAACTGTGAGGAGGATAGTGTAGAACTTCAAAAGGACATTGACAAGTTGGTGGAATGGGCAGATAGGTGGCAGATGAAGTTCAATGCAGAAAAATGTGAAGTGATTCATTTTGGTAGGAAGAACATGGAGAGACAATGTAGAATAAAGGGTACAATTCTAAAAGGGTGCAGGAGCAGCAGGAGCTGGGCATAAGTAATTGAAGGTGGCAGGACAGGTTGAGAGAGCGGTTAATAAAGCATACAGTATCCTGGGCTTTAATAATAGGGGCATAGAGTACGAGAGCAAGGAAGTTGTGTTGAACTTGTATAAGACACTAGTTCGGCCTCAGCTGGAGTATTGCTTCCAGTTCTGGGTGCCGCACTTTAAGAAGTGAGGGCATTGGAGACAGTACAGAAAAGATTCATGAGAATGGTTTCAGAGATGAGGAAATTCTGCTATGAAGATAGATTGGAGAAGTTGAGACTATTTTCCTTGGGGAAGGGAAGGCCAAGAGGTGATTTGACAGAGGTATTTGAAATCATGAGGGGCCTGGACAGAGGAGATGGAGAGAAACTGTTCCCTCTCATGAAAGGATCAAGAACGAGAGGGCACAGATTTAAAGTAATTGGTAAAAGAAGCAAAAACGACATGAGGAAAAACTTTTTCATGCAGTGAGTAATTAAGGTCCGGAATGCGCTGCCTGAGAATGTGGTGGAGGCAGGTTCAATTGAAGCATTCAAAAGGGAATTGGACGGTTATCTGAAAAGGAAGAATGTGCAGAGTTACAGGGAGAGAGTGGGGGAGTGGCACTAGTTGAATTGCTCACTCGGAGAGCTGTGCAGACATGATGGGCCGAATGGCCTCCTTCTGCACTGTAACAATTCTGTGATTCTGGGATATTGGATGATATTCAAGCTTTGCTTACCCCCTCATCTTTCCACTTCCCTTATCTACTTCTGTTTTAATAGTAGCATATCAGACCCTGAAACACATTTATATTCGATTACAGAAGAAAATAAATCCTTCAAGTAAATATGCTGTACTCCAGCTGTATTGCCTGCCGCCAGATCAATGGTTTCCAGAATGTACCCACTCACTAGAATCCAATCCCCTCTCCAAATAAACTTGTGAAAATTACTCTTGGCATTTTTTTTTTTTGTTTTTAACTTGACAAGATGGCTCCTGGGCTGGAAGCTCCCTAGGAAGCTCCCTTACTGTTCAACGATATCCATGGCCATCTGCTCCCATTCCTAATGTTTTCTCCCCCAATCTGCCCTCTTAAACTGTTTAAATTCCCCTGGCTCTTTAAATCAGTTCATTTTAGCCCTATCTAAAAGCTAACAGTTAGTTTAGTGTATGTTACCTGGGCCCACTGCCCTCCCCCAGCCACACCTGCTCTTTGTTTTCTCAATGAAATTGATCCGGACGAAACTGACAAGCACAGCTGTCAATACTTTAATCTCCGATCCTGCTGTCTTCACCGCCCAGAGTGTCTGCAGCCACGGCGTGCGGTAAGTCCTTTGAGGTGAAGAAGGAGCAGCGGGACCCTAGAGAAGTCTTGAGAAAAGGTGCTCCGATCACCCAAAAAATCCACAAACGGCCCCCCGGCCGCAACTTCAAAGCACCCGCGGGAGATGGCTCGGAGAGCATCTGCAGCGCACTGTCGGCAATGCTGCATGCCTTTATTTAAACCACTGAAAAAAAAACCCTTAGTGAATGTAATCACCTCTGTAAGTCTGCCAAAAGATGCTTCACCTCCTGAAGGACGTGGATGAGTGTTCCGGACGTCGATGGTGGGCACTAGGGACCTTTATTACCTGCACCCGCTTTCCCCCCCTTCCCCTTCCCTGCTCCACCCTCTCAGCTCACCCCCCAACAGCCCGCCCCCTCTCGCACCATCTTCCCCCTGCACCCCCCCACCCCACCCCCTTACAGCCCCTTCGCACCCCCCCCTCCCTCCACCCTTCCCCCTCGCATCCCCTCCTCCCACCGGCACCATCCTACACCTGTGTAGGGGCCCTAACAACCCCACTGCCTTGTGGGCGTCTCGGGAGAGACCAAGGCTAAGGGAGTAAACCCTAACAGATAATCCGGAGCGGAACCCCGAAGGCGGTCATGTGTCACCTTTGGCATGTATCCGGCAGTTCCTGCAGCCATACCGGTGCCAAACGTCGTGCTCTGCACTCCTTTGGACCCCACCAGAAAGGCCGAGAGGGGGGTTTTGACGACTGGGCAACTCTTAACCTCCATAAACTTGCCCAGGCATGCGCCATGGAGAGGTCACTCCATAGTTGCCTCACAGCGACTGACACAACACGGAAGGCAGCAGTTACGGGTTATAAGTCCAGATAAATTGGCGTAGAAACTGGGCATACAGCCAACCAAATCAGAACTCAGTGATGCCATTGATTCTCTAGCATGGAAGATGGCAGGATCCCCAAAGACACATTGTACAGCGAGCTCGCCACTGGTATCAGACCCACCGGCCGTCCATGTCTCCGCTATAAAGACGTCTGCAAACGCGACATGAAATCCTGTGACATTGATCACAAGTCGTGGGAGTCAGTTGCCAGCGTTTGCCAAAGCTGGCGGGCAGCCATAAAGACGGGGCTAAAATGTGGCGAGTCGAAGAGACTTAGTAGTTGGCAGGAAAAAAGACAGAGGCGCAAGGGGAGAGCCAACTGTGCAACAGCCCCGACAAACAAATTTCTCTGCAGCACCTGTGGAAGAGCTTCACTCTAGAATTGGCCTTTATAGCCACTCCAGGCGCTGCTTCACAAACCACTGACCACCTCCAGGCGCGTATCCATTGTCTCTCGAGATAAGGAGGCCCAAAAGAAAAGAAACTTTGATTCTGTTTTATTTTTCTTCTTGTCAATTTGCTGCATCTATTCTAGACAGTGCTCATGCTTTTAGAGTGAGGTAGGTCATCATCGTGTAAAGGGGTGAACTGCGATGGGTCCAGTGGCTTTGTTCTCATCCCAGACTTCTCGAATGTAACGTTTATGTGGTTAGGTGCGAGAGCTATCGTGTCCTGTATTGTTATTGAATTATTTATAAAATAGCAAACCCCTCCAGAACTGCATTGCCAATTTATATGAATGAAAATACCAATTCCACACAAGCTTAATGCAGATATGCTGAGTGTTTGTAAAATTGAAGCGAAGTGATACAGCAGAAAGGGTTTCAGAGTTGTTGCTGATATGAAAGATGGGACAGTATATGATGGCTCGTGCTGTATTATTTGTGTCAATCGTGGCTCAGTGGGTAGCACTCTCAACTCTTAGAAGGTTGTGGGTTCAAGTCTCACTCCAGGACTTGAGCGCAAGAATCAAGGCTGACATTCCAGTGCAGTACTGAGGGAAGGCTGCACTGTCGGAGGTGCCGACTTTCGGATGAGACGTTAAACTGAGGCCTCGTCTGCTCTCTCAGATGGAGGTAAAAGATCTCATGGCACTGTTTTGAAGAAGGGCAGGAGAGTTATCCCAGTGTCCTGGCCAATATTTATTGCTCAATCAACATCACAAAAACAGAGTACCTGGTCATTATCACATTGCTGTTTGTGGGAGCTTGCTGTGCGCAAATCGTCTGCCGCATTTCCTACATTACAACAGTGACTACACTTCAGAAATACGTAATTGGCTGAGAAGCACTTTGGGACATCCTGAGGTGATGACAGGCGCTATATAAATGCAAGTTTTTTTCTTTTCATCCCTGTTGTACTTTTAACAAAGCCTTGAATAGTGCTATTTTATATGCTGTTACCATTGTATTACAGGTCTTAATTGCCCTGAGATCAGGAGGTATTTGAACAATTCTTGTGGTTAACTGGCACAACAGCACAAACACTTTCAACAACAATCATTTTAACCAAAATACATCATCATAAATCTCTAGACTTTTGTGTATTAATTCTGTGGTATTTCGCTGACAAAGTAAAAGTGACATTGCCTAACTAAATGTTCATTGCTATATATGTATATATAAATATTAATACAAAAGGTGTTTTTATTTTTGCAGATCCCTTTGTGCAGGGTGATACGGTTCAATATTGACTACACCATACATTTCATCGAGGAAATGATGCCAGAGGCAAGTACTGATTCTATTTTAAGAATAATTACCAGTGAAGAGTGGATAATCACATGGTTTTGAAGAGTCAAGAATTTGTGGTGATGTGAAAGATCATGTTGCTATATTTCAAAAAAAGGGGAACAGAGGAGGCTAAGGGCCAAATAATTGAGGTGTATAAAAATGAGGGGCCTAGATAGAGTGGATAGGAAGGACCTGTTCCCCTTAGCAGAGAGGTCAATAACCAGGGGGCAGAGGTTTAAAGTAATTGGTGGAAGGATTAGAGGGGAGTTGAGGAATTTTTTTCACCCAGGGGGTGCTGGGGGTCTGGAACTCACTGCCTGAAAGAGGCAGAAACCTTCATCGCATTTAAAAACTACTTGGAGATGCCCCTGAACGACTGTTAACTTCAAGGCTACAGAGCAAGAAATGGAAAGTGGGATTAGGCTGGATAATTCTTTTTCGGCCAGCACAGACACAAAGGGCCGAATGGCCACCTCCTGCACTGTAAATTTTCTGTTACTCGTGATCTTATGCTCGTTCATAACCTATAATAAAATATATATGAACTTAGCTGATATATTGTATGTTTTACAGAACCAATTTCTTTATCCTTTTTATATGTTTTTGATGAAACAAACTGAATATGTTGCACTTAATGTAAAGAGTTAATTAAGGATCAGAAATGACCAAATAAAAGGAGACCACTCGCTTTGTAAACTGTTTGTGAAGTTTTTATTTGCTATCAGCCTTTCATAGACTTGCAATTTTGTGTTTACTTTGGTTTCAGAATTTCTGCGTGAAAGGATTAGAAATGTTTGCCTCATTCTTATTCAAGGATATCTTGGAGCTGTACGACTGGAATATTGTTGGTAACGGAAACTCGAATGTAAATTTTAACATAGATGGAACATTATCTTTTGATCCTATTTATAGTCATTGACAAACTGAAATGCTGCTCAAGTATCTTTTAATCAGAGATTTTGTGTTGGTGTATGTTCAAAACCATTCTCATTCAATCAATTAATTAATATAAATTACAGAAATGTGTTTTGTCTATCTGAGAGTAGATCTTTCCTATTTTCTTGATGAAAATGTTGAGTGAGAGCTGTTCGGATGGGCCACATCTAGCAGGTACATCTTCAGTAATAAAAACAGAAAGTGCTGGAAATACCCAGCAGGTCAGGCAGCATCTGTGGAGAGAGAAACAGAGTTAACGTTTCAGGTCTGTGACCTTTCATCAGAACTGGAAAAGGTTAGAAATGTAATAGGCTTTGAGCAAGAGAAAGTTGGGTGGGGTGGGGGGGGGGGGGGGGGAGGGAAGAAGAAGAACAAAAGGGAAGTTGTGTGATAGAGCAGAGGGCAGGAGAGATTAAATGACAAAGATGTCATGGGAAAAAAAGGCAAAAGGAGTGGTAACAGCCATAGTAAAATTCAAAGCATTTGCCCCGAGAAAGTGTTAATGGCAGAATAATGAACAGCTCTGTCCGAAGGCAAAACATGAAAAGCAAGTTTGAGACTGGTACATGGTGTAAAAAAAAAACAATCAAAATGGCAGTCATGGTCTAAAGTTGTTGAACCCAATGTTGAGTCCGGAAGGCGGTAGAGTGCCTAATCGGAAGATGAGGTGCTGTTCCTCGAGCTTGCGCTGAGCTTCATTAGAACACTGAAACAGGCCGAGGACAGAATTGTGGGCGTGAGAGCAGGGTGGAGAATTAAAATGGCAAGCATCCGGAAGCTTGGGTCACGCTTGCAGACTGCGCGGAGATGTTCCGCAAAGCGGTCACCCAATCTGCATTTGGTCTCCCCAATGTAGAGGAGACAGCATTGTGTGCAGCGAATACAGTATACTAAATTGGAAGAAGTACAAGTAAATCACTGCTTCACCTGGAAGGAGTGTTTGGGGCCTTGGATGGTGAGGAGAGAGGAGGTAAAAGGGCAGGTATTACATCTTCCACGGTTGCATGGGACGGTGCTGTGGGAAAGGGATGAGGTGTTGGGGGTAATGAAGGAGTGGACAAAGGTGTCGCAGAGGGAATGATCCCTTCGGAATGCTGACGGGAGGGGAAGATATCTTTGGTAGTGGCATCACTCTGGACATGGCGGAGGATGATCCTTTGGATGTGGAGGCTGGTGGGGTGGAAAGTGAGGACAAGGGGAACCCTGTTGCAATCCTGGGAGGGAGGGGAAGGGGTGAGGGCAGAAGTGCGGGAAATGGGTTGAACACAGTCAAGGGTCCTGTCACCCACAGTTGCAGGGGGGTGTGGGGGGCAGAACGTAAGACCTTAGAAGAAGTTCTGAGTTATGTTTTGTGTTTGCTGATCCAATTATTCCTGGCCTCGAACCCCATCTCACTTCAAAACTACACTTTGTCTGGCTTCCCCATTCGCAATCCCACAGGCGGTTGATGTGCGTGTGCGTTATATATGTAAATATATCTTGATGTTTCCTAGGTCCTGTATTTGAAAATGGTGCTGCATCCTGTCCAAGATTCCACTTCCTGCCCCGCTTTGTTCGATCGATACCTGGTGAGTAGTAGAATGATCGAATAGTACAGCTCAGATGAAGCCCATCAAGTCATAGCCAGCTCCTTCAAAGAGCAATCCAGTTAGTAATGATTAAAAGATTGTGAATAGCACACTGCCAGTTGCTGTCATATTACTCGGGACTTGTGGTTAGAAGAAATATAGTGTGTGCTAATTGACGTTTTGCAAAATGGTAATGTTGATGTTCCCTCCCTAAGACAAAGACCCAAACTATGGTGATACACTATGTTCAATAGAGCACTATATGCCTCAGTGATTACCAGTATACCTTAGTAAGATGTCACAAGAACTCTGGGGAAACTGTCCTGTGTGTGTGAGAGAGTAGGTGTTCTGGTAAATATTAGTTAAGCTACTGATTAAACTGTAAAACAGAAACTGTCTGTGAGATCTTTATCACCCAAAAGATGGCACACAGGTATCTGACCCGAAGGATAAAGGTTCCTGACATTATGGTGGGTTTAATGTTAGGTAACAAGAGTTTAAGTCCACCACTCGAAGTTTTAATTCACTGCCGTAAGATCCAAAGCTAAGACCAGGGAGGAAAATTTCTCACGTGCAGGCAGATTAGTGTCGGTGGCTACATAATGTGTATAGAGGAAGTGTTTCTCTTGCCCTACCTTCCTGAAGTGCAGTTCTCAAGAATATTATTTGTTTTATAATACATGATAAATAAATGAATTGTAAGGAACACTTTTGGAAACCAATATTGGGGGCTGTAAATATAAGAAAATCACTAATAAATCCAATAGGGAATTCAGTAGAAACTTCTTTACCCAGAGAGTGGTGAGAATGTGGAACTCACGACCACAGGGAGATGATGAGGCCAATGGCATAGATGCATTTAAGGGAAAGCTAGATGAACACAGGAGGGAGAAAGGAATGGAGGGATATGCTGATGGGGTGAGAGGAAGAGGGGTGAGAGAAGCTTTGTATGGAGCATGAACACTGACCAAGCAGCCTGTTGCTGTGCTGCATGTTCTGTGTAGCATAATCCCTGGTAATATTACAGATCATGTTATGTCAGCTAACATGACTTAATCCTGTGCCTTAAATTGGAATTTCCCTTTCCCTGACAATGGCAGTGCTCCTTAGTTAGCACTGTTAAGTCTCTGTGGTAAATAAATAGAACAGTAATGGTTAATGCTAAAAATAAACATATTATCTACAAATAAATACTCGTGTCTGAACTACAAAGCAGTAAATTAAGTGAGTAACTTAGATGATTAAGAGCAATTCAGATGTTGTCTGAACCCTTTGTTTGGATTACTGCTGTACGATTCATTCAGGGTTATGCATTCCCCTGTATGCGATTTTTATTTATTTATCAGGGCTTGCTGGTGTATTGCTTAATGAGCACACTTGGTTTATATTTAGATTGCGGCAGTAGGCACACTTGAATCTCTGACAAGTGTTGGTATATTTTTGCCTCTCCTGCTAACTTTTTTATTTATTATGTGTGAATTGGCATTCAGTCAGAGCTGTCTGGAATATTTGACTGCCAGGTCTCCCTGTTATGAACTTAAATTCCAGGCTTGTTTATTGTACAAGTTTTGGGTGAATCACCTGGTGATTAGATGGTGTGAAACTTGCCATTGTGAGAAGATGAATTGCAGTTATCCAACTTTCCCCAGTGTGCATGACTCTTCCTGGGAGCCTGCCCCAGCAGAGGCAAGGGTAGTTAAGAAGAAGCTTTGAAACCCACACCATGCTGCTCTTGTAACAGAGTGCGAGAGGAGGAGAGAGAATTCTGTCCACTTAACCTTACTATTTGGTTACTGAAAGCAAGGCCACTGAGTAGCACTCGCATGTGGAACTATAAGAAGAGCACTCCCTCTGACTTGAGAAATATGATTTGGAAGGTAGTAACTAGAAGCAGACAGTCACTGAAAGTAGCGAAACACCAAATATCCTTTGGAACTAAATGCCAATGTCTGCGCAAATGGCCGCAGGGTTAATTATGGTACCACTGTGACTCTGACCATAGTTCCTTCTCCTCACAGGTTTCTGTTTTATTTCCTTGTTTTTAGATAGTGGAAAAGAGGTGCTATCAATGCACCAGGTGTTGCTTTACCTACTGCGTAGCAGTAAACCTCTGGTTCCTGAGGAGGAGATTGCCAACATGCTGCAATGGGAGGAGCTGGAATGGCAGAAATATGCTGAGGAATGTAAAGGCATGATCGTTACGTACCCTGGCATGGTATGTGTTAATACAGAAGTGGATGATTATGTAGAAGATAACGTGTTCATGGGCAGGAAGATGTAAAATTGGAGTAAATGTTGCTTGATAAGTAGATCTATGACTTCAACAGTCATTGTGTTTATAGATTTTGATAAATTTTAAAAAATAGGGACTGATTGCTTTACATTTGATTGCTTCACATGATACAATAGCATAGTGGTTATGGTATAGCACTAGTTATCCAGAGGCCTGGACTATTGATCTGGAGTAAAGGCCTACTTGGGTATACAATTGAAACCCGACCTGACCACATCTAACCCGGGCCCGAGTCCTTTGGTACTTTCCCATGCCCGACCTGACCCGACCCGACTACCGGAAATTAATGACACTTACTCTTACTTCCCTTTCCCTCCCTGACCAAAAGGCAGCACTGCCACTGTGTCCGACCCGAGCCGAGCCCGAATGCCGGACCTGGAAGAGCGACCCGACTCGAACCCGACACATGTCGTTGGGTTCGGGTCGGTTAGTCATGCTCTAACCTGGAGACATGAGTTCAAATCCCACCACGGCAGCTGGGGAATTTAAATTAAATAAATCTGCAATAAAAGTTAATGACCACGTAACTATCAGATTGTCGTAAAAACCCATCTGGTTCACTCATGTCCTTTAGGGAAGGAAATCTGCCATCCTTACCTGGCCTGGCCTACGTGTGACTCCAGACCCACAGCAATGTGGTTGACTCTTAACTGCCCTCTGAAATGGCCGAGCAAGTTACTCAGTTATTAAGAAGACGACTTTCTTAAGGGCAATTATGGATGGACAATAAATACTCACATTGCCAGCGATGCCCACGCCCTGATAACTTGCATTTATATAGCACCTTTAAAATGTCCCAAAGGTGCTTCACAGGGGCACTGTAAAACAAAATATGACACCGAGCCGCATAAGATATTAAGGTAGGTGACCAAAAGCTTGATCATAAAAGCATGTTTTAAGGAGCCTTGCAGGAGGAGCGAGAGAGAGGCGGAGAGGTTTGGGGGGGAATTTCTGAGCTTAGAGTCTTGACAGCTGAAGGTACGGCAGTCAGTGGTGGAGTGATTAAACTTGGGGATGTGCAAGAGGCCAGAATTGTAGAAATGCTGAGATCAAGTTGTAGTTCAGTTGTCATCTTTGTACTTTAATTTCTGCTGTGTTTCTGTGACAAAAATAGAAGATAATGACGTGAATATTTATGCTCAGTCATTTGGAATGCTTTCCAGTATTCACTGTAATTTAGAAATTCATTACTTCCTTTAAGTTTAAATATGATATTCACAAAAGGTACGCAAAGACTGAACTCCTTGGTGATTTATTAAGAAGGAATTCTTAAAGTTCTATTATCATCCTTCATCACAATTATGGGCAAATTAAGCCGAGCAATACAAATTCAAAGTCCATTAACTGGTATGTCTCTATGTAGTCTGAATATAGAATCAAGACAGTCATTGAATAATAGTACAAGTTACTTTAGTTTAGTTTAGAGATACAGCACTGATTATGGTAATGCCTGATGTTCCAGAATGTTTTATTCAGCTTAAAACCTTTCATGGCCTTACCCCTCCCTTTCCCTTCCCCCCTCCAGAGCTCTCAGTTTCTCCAGCTTTGGCTTCTTCTGCATCCCTAGCCCTGCCCCCGCCCCCACCCCCTCACCTCCCACCACCTAGCCTCACCAAAGTGCCTTCAATCGTCCAGGCCCCATGCTCAGGAATTCCCTCCCATAACTTGTGCCTCTTCTTCCTTTAAGACACCCCCTAAAACCCCACTCAGCTTTTGGTGTCCCCTCCTAATACTTCCTCCGTGGCTGGGAAGTCATTTTGTATTCACTTTGGGATATTTCTTTATTATGGGCTGTATATAAAGCCAGGTTGCTGTTGAGCGCTTGACAGAAAGCTCATCGAAAATAATGCGACCCAAAAGCTGATCAGAGTGTACAGGTCAACTCTTGGAATGGTACAAATCTGGAATTTAGGTGAAGTCATGAAGGTGGAACATTTAAGGGGAAGCTAGATACGTACATGAGAGTGAAAGGAATCGAGGGATATGTTGATAGGCTGAGATGAAGGAAGAGGAAGCTCTTGTGGAACCTAAACACCAGCATAGGCCAGTTGGGCTGAATGGCCTGTTCCTGTGTTGTAAAATTCTTATGTAATTCAACAAATGCAAAATATAGAATGAGAAGCTAATTAAATTGCAAGACAGGAATGCAGATTGGGGACCTAATTAAAGTAGAAACATGGAATAGAGAGCCAATAAAAGCACACAGCTGGAACATGACATTTCTGATTGAATAATGAGTATTTGAACATATTCCAATGAAGTGTCTAGTTTTTATAGTTTAAAGGTGTGACAGTGCTACATAATGTGGCCAGTTTAATTTCAGCTTTCATTATAGTGTCTGCTGGCAAGATGCAAACAATTAAACTCTTGGAGCAAACAGTAGTGGGACAGACTGGTGAGGTACATGCTGTAGTTTGTGAATGCTGTCAAATGATGTTATAGCCAGGAGTTTTAATGCAGGAATCTCTTAGCAAGGTGTTTTTTTTTGCTCTTGACACACAGTCAGGGAACCCAAATTGGCAGGTGTGTGACAAGATGACCCTCGTCTGCTCTTTTCGCTGTGCCGGCGTTTTGCTTCGGCTAATCTGCACTTCAGATAAAATGCTCCAGTTGTTATAGAGAATCTGTGCAGGTACACCACTGCCAAAGCACACTGCTTCTCATTTCTACTTCAATTACAATCTTCTCAGACCAGGCCACTGGAGGGAGAAAAAGAAGTCTGATAGATTTGCTCATGGGATTTAGCAGTGGTGTTTCCAAATTAAAAGTTTGAAATATACTGGGGGAAAAATTGTTGCACGTCCTTCAAGGACTAAATCGCTATAGAAGTACAACTTGGTGCACACACTCTGATTGGGGAATTCAGGAGAAAATTCTTTACCCAGAGAGTGGTTGGAATGTGGAACTCGCTACCACAAGATACAGTTGAGGCGAATAGCATAGATTCATTTAAGGAAAAGCTAGATAAACACATGAAGGGGAAAAGAATGGAAGGATTGGCTGAAGGGGCGAGATGAAGAGATGGGGGAGGAGTCACTTGTGGCGGGTAAATGTCGGCTTGGACCTGTTGAGCCTGGGGTTCTAAAAGAGATAGCTGCAGATATAGTGGATGCACCAGCTATGATTTTTCAAAATTCTTTAGATTCAGGAATGGTCCTGTCAGATTGGACGTTGGCAAATGTTACACTGCTTTTCAAGAAAGGAGGGAGAGAGAAAACCGAAAACTACAGGCCAGTTAGACTAACATCAGTTGGGAAAACGCTGGAAACTATTATTAAGGAAGTCTTAACAATGCACTTAGCAAAGCATAGTATGATTAAAATAAGTCAACATGGTTTTACTAAAGGGTAGTCCTGTTTGACAAATTTATTCGAGTTTTTTGAGGATGTAGCTAGTAGGGTAGATAAAGGGGAACAGTAGATGTATTATACCTGGATTTCCAAAAGGCATGTGATAAGGTGCCGCATAAAAGGTTAATAGGCAGTTGGGGTTAATATGTTAGCATGGATAGATGATTGGTTAATGGACAGGAAGCAAACAGTGGAAATAAACGGGTCATTCTCGCATTGACAGGATGTGACTAGAGGGGTACCGCAGGGATTGGATCCCAGCTGTTCACAATATATATATCAATGATTTGGATGTGGGGACCAAATGTAGTATTTCCAAGTTCGCGGATGACACAAAACTAGGTGTGTATGTGTGTTGTGAGGAAGATGCAAAGCGGCTTCAAGGGGATTTGGAAAGACTTAGTGAGTGGGCAAGAACGTGGCAGATGGAATAATATGTGGAAAAATGTGAGGTTATCCACTTTGGTAGGAGGAATAGATGTGCAGAGTATTTCTTAAATGGTAAGAGATTAGAAAGTGTAGATATACAAAGGGATCTGGGTGTCCTTGTCAATAAGTCACTGAAAGCTAACATGCAGGTGCAGCAAGCAATTAGGAAGGCTAATGGTAAGTTAGCCTTTATCGCAAGAGGATTTGAGCACAGGAGTAGTGAAATTTTGCTTCAATTGTATCGAACCTTGGTTAGACCACACTTGGAGTAGTGTGTGCAGTTTTGGTCCCCTTACCTTAGGAAGGATATTCTTGCCATGGAGGGAGTTCCCGGGATGGTGGGACTGCCCTATGAAGAGAGATTGGGAAAACTGGGCCTGTATTCTCTCGAGTTTTGAAGAATGAGGGGTGATCTCATTGAAACCTACAAAATACTTAAAGGGATAGACAGGGTAGATGCAGGGAAGATGTTTCCCCTGGTTGGGGAATCTAGAACCAGGAGACACAATTTCAAAATAAGGGGGAAGCTGCTTAGGACAGAGATGAGGAGAAATTTCTTTACTCAGAGGGTTGTGAATCTTTGGAATTCTCCACCCCAGAGGGCTGTGGAAGCTCAGTCATTGAGTATGTTTAAAGCAGAGATTGACAGATTTCTAAATACCGGTGACATAAAGGGATATGAGGATAGTGTAGGAAAAAGGCATTGAAGTGGATGATCAGCTATGATCATATTGAATGGCGGGGCAGGCTCGATGGGCTGAATGGCCTACTCCTGCTCCTATGTTCCTATGACAGAGAGTAGTAATGTATCTAAGTTTGCTGCTGATACAAAGGTAGATGGAAAGGTAAGCTGTGGGGAGGACACAGAGGTTGCAAATAGATATAGACAGATTAAATGTGTGGGTATCAAGATGGCAGATGGAGTATAATGTAGGGAAGCGTGAAGTTATTCACTTTGGTCGTAAGAATAGAAAAGCAGAATATTTTTTAAAAGGTGTGAAACTTATAAGTGCTGTTCAAAGAGACTTGGGTGTCCTCGTACAAGGAATGTAAAAAATTTGCATGTAGGGACAGCAAGCAGTTGGGAAGGCAAATGTTGACCTTTGTTGCAAGTGGATTGAAGTATAGGTGAAAGAGGTCTTGCTACAATTGTACAGGGTTTTGGTGAGACCGCATCTGGAGTACTGTGTGCAGTTTTAAGAACATAAGAACTAGGATCAGGATTAGGCAATTCAGCCCCTCAAACCTGCTCCGCCATTCAATACGATCATGGCTGATCTCATCTTGGTCGCAACTCCACTTTCCTGCCCGTTCTCTATAACCCTTCAACCCATTTCTAATTAAAAATCTGTCTATCTCCTCCTTAAATTTATCCAATGTCCCGGCATCCACCGCACTCTGGGGTAGTGAATTCTATAGATTCACGACCCTTTGAGAGAAGTAATTTCTCCTCATCTCTGTTTTAAATCTGCTACCCCTTATCCTAAAACTATGACCTCTCATTCTAGATTGCCCCACAAGAGGAAACATCCTCTCTGTGTCTACTTTGTCAATCCCCTTCATCATTGTATATACCTCAATTAGATCTCCTCTCATTCTTCTAAACTCCAGATAGTAAAGGCCTAAACTGCTCAACCTCTCTTCATAAGACAAACCCCCCATCTCTGGAATCAATCTAGTGAACCTCCTCTGAACTGCCTCCAATGCAACTACATCCTTCCTCAAGTAAGGGGACCAAAATTGTATGCAATACTCCAGGTGAGGTCTCACTAATGCCTTGTACAGTTGCAGCAACACTTCCCTACTTTTATACTCTATTCCTTCAGCAATAAATGCCAAAATTCCATTTGCCTTCCTGATCACCTGCTGTACCTGCAAACTAGTTTTCTGCGATTCATGCACGAGGACACCCAGATCCCTCTGCACCGAAGCACTCTGAAGTTTCTCTCCATTTCGATAATAATTTGCCTTTCTATTCTTCCGACCAAAATGGATAGCCTCACACTTACCCACGTTAAACTCCATCTGCCAAATTTTGGCCCATTTATCTAATCTATCCATATCCATTTGTAGATTTCTTATTTCATTATTGCAACTTACTATCCCACCTATTTTAGTGTCATCTGCAAATTTGGCTATAGTACCTTCTATCCCTGCATCCAAGTCATTTATATAGATTGTAAATAGTTGGGGCCCGAGGACTGAACCCTGTGACACTCCACTAGTTACATCTTGCCACCAGAAAAAGACCCATTTATCCCGACTGTCTGTTTTCTGTTGGTTAGCCAATCCTCTATCCAAGCTAATAAATTGCCCCTAACCCCATGTGATCTTACCTTGTGTATTAACCTTTTGTGCGGCACCTTATCAAATGCCTTCTGGAAATCCAGATAAACTACATCTACAGGATCCCCATTATCCACTTTACTTGTTACAGCTTCGAAGAACTCTAGCAAATTAGTCAAACATGATTTACCCTTCATAAAACCATGCTGACTCTGATGGATTGCGTTTTGACTTTCTAAATGTCCTGTTATTACTTCCTTAATAATGGATTCTAACAATTTTCCAACAACAGATGTTAAACTAACTGGTCTATAGTTTCCTACTTTCTGCCTCCCTCCTTTTTTGAATAAGGGCGTTACATTAGCTTTTTTCCAATCCACTGGAACCTTCCCCACATCCAGGGAATTTTGGAATATTATAACCAATGGATCCACTATCTCTGCTGCCACTTCCTTTAAGACCCTAGGATGTAGGTCATCAGGCCCTGGGGATTTGTCTGCCTTCAATCCCAATAGTTTGCTCAGTACTTTTTCCCTAGTGATGATGATTGTTCTAAGTTCCTCTCTTTCTATAACCTCTGCATTACCTGTTACTATTGGGATGGTGCTAGTGTCCTCCACCGTAAAATCTGAAGCAAAATACTGATTTAATGTCTCCACCATTTCTGTGTTCCCTTCTATTAACTCCCCAGTCTCATCCTCCAAAGGACCAACATTCACTTTAGCTACTCTCTTCCCTTTTATATACTTATAGAAGCTTTTGCTATCCGTTTTTATATTTTGCACTAGTTTTCTTTCCTAATTTACCTTTGCTCTTTTTATTACTTTTTAGTAACCCTTTGTTGATCTTTAAAAGTTTCCCAATCTTTCAGCCTGACACTGGCCTTTGCAATATGGTATGCCTTAGTTTTTGTCTTTTGTCTTTATGTTATCCTTAACTTCCTTGCTTAGCCATGGTCTCCACATTTAAGAAAGGATGTACTTGCATTGGAGGTGGTACAGCGAAGGTTCACTAATTTGGTCCCTGGGATGAGGGGATTGTCCTAAGATTGAGAGGCTGAGTAAATTGGGCCTATCTTCTCTGGCGTTTAGAAGAATGAGAGGTGATCTCGTTGAAACATACAAGATTCTGAAGGGGCTGGATAGGGTAGACACAGAGAAACTGTTTCCGCTGTTCGAGGAATCTGAAACCTGGGGGCACAGTCTCAGGATAAGGGGCTGATCATTTAGGACTGAGATGAGGAGAAATTACTTTACTCAAAGGGTTGTGAATCTTTGGAATTCTCTACCTCAGAGGGTTGTGGATGCTCCACCATTGAATATATTTAAGGCTGGGATAGATAGATTTTTGTTCTCTCAGGGAATCGAGGTTTATAGGGAACGGATGGGAAAGTGGAATTGAAGTCGAAGATCAGCCATGAGTGTATTGCATGGTGGAGCAGTCTTGGGCCATGTGGCCGACTCCTCCTATTTCTTGTATTCTTGTGACTTATTTCTTTTTGAAATATGACTGTACACATCGTGTGTTTATGGAATAGCAAAACCTTGAATCAGTAGCTTAAATTATGTCTTTCAAAATGGTTAACCTATTGCCTTGATCAAGCTTATGTTGTTTTTTGGTTCCAAATATCCTCCATGTATGTTTTCTTTTGAGAGGAGTGTGGACAAGGTAGCAATGTGTTTGTCAAACATTTATATCTGTTTGTTCAATAATCAAAAAGGCTAATGCCATGTTGGCCTTTATAACTAGAGGACTAGACTATAAAGGGAATAGAAGTCATGCTTCAGCTATACAAAGCCCTGGTTAGACCACACCTGGAGTTACTGTGAGCAGTTCTGGGCATCACATCTTAGGAAGAATATATTGCAAAATGATACCTGGACTCCAAGGGTTAAATTATAGGAGAGATTACACAAACCAGGGTTGTATTCCTGAGAATTTAGAAGGTTAAAAGATGATTTGACCAAAGCTTTCAAGGGGAATTGATAGGTTAGATACAGAGAAACAATTTCTACAGGTTGGGGAGTTTGGACTGGGGGCATAGTCTAAAAATCTTAGCCGACCTTTCAGGAATGAAGTTAAGAAACACTTCTACACACAAAGGGATTGATAGATTTTTGTTATCCAGTGCTATCAAAGGATATGGAGCAAAGGCGGGTATGTGGCGTGAGGTTGCAGATCACCCATGATCTCATTGAATGGTAGAACAGGCTTGAGGGGCTGAATGGCCTACTCCTGTTTCTGTGTTCATATTTACTGACCTTGGAAGGAGTGCTGTCTAGAATCACCAGAGGCTCCAAAGGTTTAGATTATGGAGAGAGATTTCATAAAATAGGTTTTTATTCGTTGGAATATAGGTTAAAGGGTGATCTGATTTGATGTTTTTTAGGATCTTGCAAGGAATTAATCGGATAGATAGAAACTTTATCCATGTGTTGGGGAGTCTAAGACAATGGGACATAGCCTCAAAATGAGAGCCAGGTCATTCAGGAGAGAAGTTAGGAAACCCTTCTTCACACAAAGGTTGGTAAAAGTGTGAAACTTTCCTCCACAACGAGCGATAGATGCTCGGTTAGTTAATAATTTTAAATCTGAGATCAATAGAATTTTGCAAGACAAGGAGCCAAGGCAGGTGGGTGGGGTTAAGTTACAGATCAGCCATGATCTGCTTGAATGGTGGAACAGGTTTGAGGTGTTCGACTCCTGAAAGCCAGGTGGTGGAGGATAGAACTGGAACTTAATCTTTACACACCCGATCAGCATTTATTTGCCCAGATGCACATTACAAACATGCACCTCCAAACGCAATGACCACAGTTTCAGTCTGCTCTTATATACAGGGGCACAAGTGAATCCCCAGTTAAGGCCCAGCACCTGAATACAAGTAACACTAAATTAACATGGAATTAACAGGAGGGGCTGAATGGCCTCCTCACTGTTGCAGTTTCACATGAAATTTTAATCAACAGTGCCATTGCTTTACCTTTCAGTTCTCTGGATGCTGTAATCCAATTTAAATTACATTAATACAGAGGTAACCATAGACTGACTATTATACTTGCTAAAGGACAGACTGCAAACTTTACAAAGAAAGCAGAACTTGAAAATTTCTCCCTTTTTTCTGCCTAGTATATAGATTAATGAGTTCACAGTTAGAAACTGCTGTATGTTGATGGTGATGCTTTCAGCTGCCTAGGCCCCAAGTGCTGGAATTCCCTCCTACACGTCTCTCTCTCTCTCTACCTCGCTTTCCTCCTTTTAGACACACCTTCAAACCTATCTCATTTACCGATTAGGCACACTACAGCCTGCCGGACTGAACATTGAGTTCAATAATTTCAGAGCATGACAGCCCCCCATTTTACTTTCATTTTTAGTTATTTTTTCTTCCTTTTTTTTAACATTCTTTTTTACATTTTTTACAATTTTTTTTTGCATTTATTTCATTTCATCTTTGTTCAGTTTGCTTACCCACTGTTTTTTTTCAGGTTTGCACTTGCTGCTGTTCAATATTCAGTGTATTTATACCTAATCTGTACTAATGCTTTGTCTTTCAACACACCATTAACATATTGTTTTCCTTTGCTCCGTGACCTTTTGGTCAGCTATGTGGCCTGGTCCAATCTACACCTCCTTTGTTATCTCTTGCCCCACCCCCACCTCACTTGCTTATAACCTGTGACTTTTCTAATATTTGTCAGTTCCGATGAAGGGTCACTGACCCGAAACGTTAACTCTGCTTCTCTTTCCACAGATGCTGCCAGACCTGCTGAGTGGTTCCAGCATTTCTTGTTTTTATTTCAGATTTCCAGCATCCGCAGTATTTTGCTTTTATTCAAACCTGTCTCTCTGACCAAGCTTTTGGTCATCTGACCTCATATCTCCTTATGTAGCTCAGTGTCAAATTTTGCTTTGTACCATTCCTGTGAAGTGACTTGGGATGTTTTATTACATTAAAGATGCTATATAAATAAAGTTATTAATTTCTGAGGTAAATCTTTTTATAGGAAAGCCTATTCACTTAGTCCAGAGTCTCAGCAGTAAAGTCACTCAACTTGAACAGTTCCAGATGTTTACATAAATATGTTGTTATTTATCCAATGGCTGTTTAACCTCAAAACTTCTGATTTCTTTATAGAAGCCCAGCTCTGTTCGTATTGACCAGCTGGATCGGGAGCAGTTTAATCCCGAGGTCATTACCTTTCCGATTATAGTTCATTTCGGAATACGTCCTGCTCAACTCAGTTATGCTGGGGACCCACAGTAAGTTAACTTCTTTGCACTACCTCAGCGCACAAATACTTCATGCACTAGAAATCATACCATCTGCTGCTTCCTCAGAAACTTAGTACTAATCAAGCCACAGAGCACAAAAGCCAGGAGATTATGCTAACTCTGTATAAAACATTAGTTCAGCTCCAGCTGGAGTATTGAGTCCAATTCTGGGCAACACACTTTAGGAAGGATGTGAAGGCTTGCGAGGGGTTGCAGAAGAGATTTCCTCGAATAGTTCCAGGGATTAAAGATTAGAATTACGTGGATGTTCTGGAGAAGTTGGAGTTGTTCTCCTTAGAGCAGAGCAGGTGAAGAGGAGATTTGATAGAGGTGTTTAAAATCATGAAAGATTTTGAAAGTGTAAATAAAGGGAAACCATTTCTAATGGCTGAACAGTCGATAATCAGAGGGCGCAGATTTAAGGTGATTAGCAAAAGAACCAGAAACGACATGAGGAAAAACCTTTTTTAGGTAACGAGTGGTTAGAATGTGGAATGCACCGTGCTTTCATGAGCTTTCGTGCCAATTGTCCTTAATTTTTATATTAATGCTTCCAGTATTATTATGAGGAGGTAGCTGTGGCAGAGGCAATTCTAAAATTCTGCTGTCAAATCAGAACAGACACAGATTCAAACAGGTGAAAGCTACATTTTAGCCTGGCTTCAGAAAATGCTTCTTCAAATAAAGAACATTCAACTCTTTGAAAAGTATAAAGGGCATAGAAAGGGTATAGAGGAGGTTTACCAGGGATGAGGGACTTTAATTATGAGGAGAGGTTGGAAAAGTTACAGGAAGTGTGGGAAATACTCAGCAGGTCAGGTGGCATCTGTGGAGAGAGAAGCAAAGTTAATGTTTCAGGATCACTGACCTGAAATGTTAACTCTGTTTCTCTCTCCACAGATGCTGCCAGACCTGCTGAGTATTTCCAGCATTTTCTGTTTTTATTTTGAATTTCCAGCATCGCAGTATTTTGCTTGTATGTTGGAAAAGTTAGGAGTGTTCTCCTTGGGCAAAGAAGAGTAAGAGGTGACCTCATCGAGGTTTTCAAGATGAGAGAGTTTGATATAGTAGAGAGAGAAAAACTGTTCCCTTTGGCGAGTAGGTCAATAACCAGAGGTCAGAGATTTAAAATAATTGGCAAAAGATCTAGAGAGGAGATGAGAAGAAATGTTTCCTTTCGTAGAGCTGTCGGGGTGTAGAATGCTCAACCTGAAAAGGAGGTGGAAACTGATTCTATAAATAATTTTAAAAGGGAGTTGGACAGGTACTTGAGCCAAAAAGCAGAGGTGCGGGACTAAGCACAACTGCTCTTTCAAAGAGCCAGCACCGACACGACGGACTGAATGGCCTCCTTCTGTGCTGTAAGTTTCGATGATTCTATGGAGCAAACCTTTCAGGAAGAGCACTGTCGGTAAAACGCCTGAAATCCTTTGGTTTCTGAAACAATTGGGTATCAAAAGACGAGGACACTAGTTTGTTTGACGATGGATAAATTAAGATGGGATGGATAACCGTCCTTCTGCTTAATTATCTTGTACATTCCGTTTCCCAATGGAAATGATAGTGAACCATAGAATTTTCCAGCACAGGTGAAGACCATACAGCCTGCAGTATCATTTGAACTCTCTGAAAGAGCTATCCATTTAGCTCTATGCTTTTGCTACTTATCCATAAATGTGTTACATTAAAAATATGCACCCCTATTCACAAACTTCCCTTTGGGCAGTCACAATTTTCAGTCACACTTATGCCAACATTGAGGATCGAAAAGAGCTATGCAGCCTTAAAGGGGTACACACCAACAAAGTAGCAGAAAATTAATACACTGCGTGGAGTCCTGTGGGCGTTCTCCTGATTGTAAACTGTAACATCAGTGGAAGATGCACAGAAATCAAGGGAAAAAAAGCAGCCAAAGATACCTTAAACCTACTACTTCTGTCCTAATATTGCCCTGTGTGGCTCAGTCAAATTTTGTATGATTACGCACCTGTGAAGCAGCTTGGGGTGTTTTGCTCACGTTACAGGCGCTTTATAAATGCAAGTTGTTGTGGGAAACTGGAAGAAATCTTGTGTAGATATACCTTCCTTTTGGTACAATATTCCTGTTTTTCCATATCGTTACATCCTTATAGTTACGTTTTATGATGGAAATGATGCATTTTGCATTTATTTACCTTTAATTTGGGTTTCTTTTATCCAAATTTCTGCAATGATATGAAAATACTCTAGAATCATAGAATGGTTACAGCACAGAAGGAGGCCATTCTGCCCATCGTGTCTGTGCTGGCTTTCTGCAAGAGCAGTCCAGCTAGTCTCACTCCACTGCCTTTTCCCCTTGTAGCCTTGCAAATTATTTCTCTTCAGGTGCTTATGCTTTTGAAAGTCATCATTGAATCTGCCTCCACCACACTCTCGGGCAGTGCAATCCAGATCCTAACCACTTGCTGTGTGGAAAAAAAAATGTCCTCATGTCACCATTGCTTCTTTTGCCAATCGCCTTGCGTCGGTGTCCTCTGGTTCTTGACCCTTCTGCCAATGGGAACAGTTTCTCCCTATCTACTCTGTCCATCCCTTCACGATTTTTAACACTTCTATCAAATCTCCTCTTGACCTTCTATTCCCTAAGGAGAACAGTCCCTGCTTCTCCAATCTATCAGTGCAACTGAAGCCCTTCATCCCTGGAACCAGTCTCGTAAATCTTTGCTGCACCCTCTCTAAAGCCTTTACATCCTTCCTAAAGTGTGGGGCCCAGAATTGGACAGAATATGCTATTTTATCCCAATTTGCAATTGGTTTCATTTTTAAAAATGATTTCTATGCTGCTGTCACCTTGCTTTGATACAAAATATTTTGTGTGAAAACTAACAAAATATATATATATATATATATTATATATACACACACACACACACACACACACACAAAGAGCTGATTAGTTTGCTGACAAAAAAAATAAAATTTTCTGCCTTACCTATTATGATCTTCGGTCAAGAAAGATTCCCAAGACTAATTTATCTTGAGTGTTTAGCTTCATTTGGCCTGGTTCCCTAGTTAGACTCTTCGCATGTCTCTGTACTGAACAGTGAAGCATCCCGTGCAGACCACATGCACACAGTAGCTGTTCCTCAATCAGATGTTTGCTCCGCAGTGCCATCTGCACTGTGTGCTAACATATCAGGTATTGCTTTACTGTCTCTAGAAAATGGAGCAACAAATAGTTTTCATTATATAAAAAAAGCTAATAAAAAGAGTCTAATAAATCAAACACCTGCACAATTTGTTTTTGATTTTTAATTTCTTATTGGATTTTGAAGGAATCTTAGTTTTTTCTATTCGTTCATGAGATGTGGGCATTGTTGGCAAGGCCAGCATTTATTACCCATCCCTAATTGCCTTTGAGAAGGTGGTAGTGAGCCATCTTCTGGATCTGCTGCAGTCCTTGGGGTGTAAGTACACCCACAGTGCTCTTAGGAAGGAGGTTCCAGGATTTTGACCCAGTGACCGTGAAGGAACGGCAATATAGTTCCAAAGCAGGATGGTGTGTGGCTTGGAGGGGAACTTGCAGGTAGTAGTGTTCCCATGCATCTGCTGCCCTTGAACTTCTCGGTGGTAGAGGTCACAGGTTAGGAAGGTGCTGTTGAAGGAGCCTTGGTGAGTTGCTGCAGTGCATCATGTATATGGTACACACTGCTGCCACTGTGCGACGGTGGTGGAGGGAGTGAATGGGATATATATATATAATATATATAAAAAATTTAATTCCTGTTAACCATATCAGCTGGAGGAAGAGAATTACAAATCTCTAAATCATGATTCATGATTGCTAAATTTCTGCTGTTGCCTTAATAACAAATGGAAAATGAGTTTATAGATAGAAAAAAACACAAATTTGAGTAAGTTAAAGGTATGCGACATATATTAATGTATGGAGAGTGACATACTCTTTGTAATGCACTTTCAAAACAACCTGTATTCAATGCAGACTCGCATCAGTTTACAACATCACCCAGAGGTGGCAGTAGCGTCACAGGAAGCTCAGAGATGTTATAATATTGGGTGAGTGGCCATGAATTCCACTCACCCAATTCAACAGTAAAGTTATTTGACTAAACATTTCTTGGGCTTCATCAGAGGAATTTACGATGCCATTTGAACTTCCTCCTCCAAACTCCCCCTGCCCTGTTGTATTACTGCCTTGCATTCTACATTCATTCATCAGTATCCACTGTGCATAGTGTTGTTCACATAATTCCTATTACGAACAAGCAGTACTTTCCAATCCAAAACGTGTTTTCTGAGCTTAATTTCAGTTTTTTTTTTGCTCCGTTTAGAAGTCCTCAGTGTCGAATGAATCAGTTCTACTTCCATCTGAGTTTTTAAAAAAATGCTCCACCAGTATATAGCATATGTTGAGATGTTTTATCGCCTTTATTGAAAGTCAGATGTTTTGCAAGCAGCAATTTACTTTGTTGGAACCTGTATTCCATTTACCTTGAACTTTGCATGGCCAACCTTATTGCAACTTGTGTTTATATAACGAATTTAACATAATAAATCGTCCCAAGCACTTCACAGGAACATTAAAAATCAATATTAGACACGATGTCACATAAGATTCAGGCTACTAGGCTAGATGGGATTGAGGTTCACAAGGAGGAGGTGTTATCAATTTTGGAAAGTGTGAAAATAGATAAGTCCCCTGGGCCAGATGGGATTTATCCTAGGATTCTCTGGGAAGCCAGGGAGGAGGTTGCAGAGCCTTTGTCCTTGATCTTTATGTCGTCATTGTCGACAGGAATAGTGCCGGAAGACTGGAGGATAGCAAATGTTGTACCCTTGTTCAAGAAGGGGAGTAGAGACAGCCCTGGTAATTATAGACCCTGTGAGCCTTACTTCGGTTGTGGGTAAAATGTTGGAAAAGATTATAAGAGACAGGATTTATAATCATCTTGAAAAGAATAAGTTCATTAGCGATAGTCAGCACGGTTTTGTGACGGGTAGGTCGTGCCTCACAAACCTTATTGAGTTTTTCAAGAAGGTGACCAAACAGGTGGATGAGGGTAAAGCAGTGGATGTGGTGTATATGGATTTCAGTAAGGCGTTTGATAAGGTTCCCCATGGTAGGCTATTGCAGAAAATACGGAAGTATGGGGTTGAAGGTGATTGAGAGCTTTGGATCAGAAATTGGCTAGCTGAAAGAAGACAGAGGGTGGTGGTTGATGGCAAATGTTCATCCTGGAGTTTAGTTACTAGTGGTGTACCGCAAGGATCTGTTTTGGGGCCACTGATGTTTGTCATTTTTATAAATGACCTGGAAGAGGGTGTAGAAGGGTGGGTTAGTAAATTTGCGGATGACACTAAGGTCGGTGGAGTTGTGGATAGTGCCGAAGGATGTTGTAGGGTACAGAGGGACATAGATAGGCTGCAGAGCTGGGCTGAGAGATGGCAAATGGAGTTTAATGCGGAAAAGTGCGAGGTGATTCACTTTGGAAGGAGTAACAGGAATGCAGAGTACTGGGCTAATGGGAAGATTCTTGGTAGTGTCGATGAGCAGAGAGATCTTGGTGTCCAGGTGCATAAATCCCTGAAGGTTGCTACCCAGGTTAATAGGGCTGTTAAGAAGGCATATGGTGTGTTAGCTTTTATTAGTAGGGGGATCGAGTTTCAGAGCCACGAGGTCATGCTGCAGCTGTACAAAACTCTGGTGAGACCGCACCTGGAGTATTGCGTGCAGTTCTGGTCACCGCAATATAGGAAGGATGTGGAAGCTTTGGAAAGGGTGCAGAGGAGATTTACTAGGATGTTGCCTGGTATGGAGGGAAGGTCTTACGAGGAAAGGCTGAGGGACTTGAGGTTGTTTTCGTTGGAGAGAAGGAGGAGGAGAGGTGACTTAATAGAGACATATAAGATAATCAGAGGGTTAGATAGGGTGGATAGTGAGAGTCTTTTTCCTCGGATGGTGATGGCAAAAACGAGGGGACATAGCTTTAAGTTGAGGGGTGATAGATATAGGACAGATGTAAGAGGTAGTTTCTTTACTCAGAGAGTAGTAGGGGCGTGGAACGCCCTGCCTGCAGCAGTAGTAGACTCGCCAACTTTAAGGGCATTTAAGTGGCCATTGGATAGACATATGGATGAAAATGGAATAGTGTAGGTCAGATGGTTTCACAGGTCGGCGCAACATCGAGGGCCGAAGGGCCTGTACTGCGCTGTAATGTTCTAATTCTAAAAAGATGCTATTGGGGCAGATGATCAAAAGCTTGGTCGAAGGGGTATTTTAAGAAGCATCTTAAAGGAGGAGACAGAGGTTGAGACCACAGGTACAGAGACCAAAATTTACACAATGCTCCAGATGTGGAGACACCAAGGCCCTATATAATAGCAGCAAGACTTACTTCTTTCTTCTTTCTTTTCTTCTTTTGGGCCTCCTTATCTCGAGAGACAATGGATACGCGCCTGGGGGTGGTCAGTGGTTTGTGAAGCAGCGCCTGGAGTGGCTATAAAGGCCAATTCTGGAGTGACAGGCTCTTCCACAGGTGCTGCAGCGAAATTTGTTTGTCGGGGCTGTTGCACAGTTGGCTCTCCCCTTGCGCCTCTGTCTTTTTTTCCTGCCAACTACTAAGTCTCTTCGACTCGCCACAATTTAGCCCTGTCTTTATGGCTGCCCGCCAGCTCTGGCGAATGCTGGCAACTGACTCCCACGACTTGTGATCAATGTCACACGATTTCATGTCGCGTTTGCAGACGTCTTTATAGCGGAGACATGGACGGCCGGTGGGTCTGATACCAGTGGCGAGCTCGCTGTACAATGTGTCTTTGGGGATCCTGCCATCTTCCATGCGGCTCACATGGCCAAGCCATCTCAAGCGCCGCTGACTCAGTAGTGTGTACAAGCTGGGGGTGTTGGCCACCTCAAGGACTTCTGTGTTGGAGATATAGTCCTGCCACCTGATGCCAAGTATTCTCCGAAGGCAGCGAAGATGGAATGAATTGAGACGTCGCTCTTGGCTGGCATACGTTGTCCAGGCCTCGCTGCCATAGAGCAAGGTACTGAGGACACAGGTCTGATACACTCGGACTTTTGTGTTCCGTGTCAGTGCGCCATTTTCCCACACTCTCTTGGCCAGTCTGGACATAGCAGTGGAAGCCTTACCCATACGCTTGTTGATTTCTGCATCTAGAGACAGGTTACTGGTGATAGTTGAGCCTAGGTAGGTGAACTCTTGAACCACTTCCAGAGCGTGGTCGCCAATATTGATGGATGGAGCATTTCTGACGTCCTGCCCCATGATGTTCGTTTTCTTGAGGCTGATGGTTAGGCCAAATTCATTGCAGGCAGCCGCAAACCTGTCGATGAGACTCTGCAGGCAATCTTCAGTGTGAGATGTTAAAGCAGCATCGTCAGCAAAGAGGAGTTCTCTGATGAGGACTTTCCGTACTTTGGACTTCGCTCTTAGACGGGCAAGGTTGAACAACCTGCCCCCTGATCTTGTGTGGAGGAAAATTCCTTCTTCAGAGGATTTGAACGCATGTGAAAGCAGCAGGGAGAAGAAAATCCCAAAAAGTGTGGGTGCGAGAACACAGCCCTGTTTCACACCACTCAGGATAGGAAAGGGGTCTGATGAGGAGCCACCATGTTGAATTGTGCCTTTCATATTGTCATGGAATGAGGTGATGATACTTAGTAGCTTTGGTGGACATCCGATCTTTTCTAGTAGTCTGAAGAGACCACGTCTGCTGACGAGGTCAAAGGCTTTGGTGAGATCAATGAAAGCAATGTAGAGGGGCATCTGTTGTTCACGGCATTTCTCCTGTATCTGACGAAGGAAGAACAGCATGTCAACGGTCGATCTCTCTGCACGAAAGCCACACTGTGCCTCAGGGTAGACGCGCTCGGCCAGCTTCTGGAGCCTGTTCAGAGCGACTCGAGCAAAGACTTTCCCCACTATGCTGAGCAGGGAGATTCCACGGTAGTTGTTGCAGTCACCGCGGTCACCTTTGTTTTTATAGAGGGTGATGATATTGGCATCGCGCATGTCCTGGGGTACTGCTCCCTCGTCCCAGCACAGGCATAGCAGTTCATGTAGTGCTGAGAGTATAGCAGGCTTGGCACTCTTGATTATTTCAGGGGTAATGCTGTCCTTCCCAGGGGCTTTTCCGCTGGCTAGGGAATCAATGGCATCACTGAGTTCCGATTTGGTTGGCTGTATGTCCAGCTCATCCATGACTGGTAGAGGCTGGGCTGCATTGAGGGCAGTCTCAGTGACAGCATTCTCCCTGGAGTACAGTTCTAGGTAGTGCTCAACCCAGCGGTCCATCTGTTTGCGTTGGTCAGTGATTATGTCCCCCGATTTAGATTTGAGGGGGGGGCGATCTTCTTGATGGTTGGCCCAAGAGCTCTCTTCATGCCATCATACATTCCTCTGATGTTTCCGGTGTCTGAGGCCAGCTGAATATGACTGCATAGGTGTTGCTAGTAGTCGTTTGCGCAGCGCCTGGCTGTTCTTAATCTTAAATAAAAACAAGAAATGCTGGAAATATTCAGCAGGTCTGGCAGCATTTGTAGAGAGAGAAGCAGAGTTAACGTTTCAGGTCAGTGACCCTTCTTCAGAACTGGCAAATATTAGAAATGTAAAAGGTTATAAGCAAGTAAAGCGGGGGTGGGGCAAGAGATAACAAAGGAGAAGGTGTAGATAGGACAAGGTCACAGAATAGCTGACCAGAAGGTCATGGAGCAAAGGCAAACAATATGTTAATGGTGTGTGGAAAGACAAAGCATTAGTACAGATAGGGTGTTAATGGACTGAAAATTGAACAGTTGCAAGTACAAACATGAAAATAAACAGTGGGTAAGCAAACTGAAGACATAAGATGAAATAAAATAAAATAAGCACAAAAATAATAAATAAAGAAAAATTAAACTAAAAATAAAAGTAAAATGGAGGGCCCGTCATGCTCTGAAATTATTGAACTCAATGTTCAGTCTGGTAGGCTGTAGTGTGCCTAATCGGTAAATTACTTAATCTTATCCTGAACCCCTCCTCCCCCACTGTACCACCCCCTTGCAATAAAGGCAAACCATGTTCACTCTAAGTGCAGTGAAGTGCACTAATTCTTTAGCTTTGGTGGCTTTGGACCCGACATTGGTTAATACAATGAAATACTAGTGGATTTAGCTGCTGACTTGCTCTCTCGTGTTGCCACTTGTGTAATATATACGCAGGCCTGAGCACTGGAATAAGAGCAAAGTAATGTATCCACAGAGTGCTCTCTGGCGACTGCTGGATGTATCCGACAAAAATATCTTGCATTAAATTCCCAGGAGGATTTTTTTTTCATTGTTTGCTTTCCGAGTTGAACCAGATCTGGAGGAGAAACAGAATTTGTTGGTCATTAGTGGCATCTGTGACTGAGAATGCAATCCTGGTGCAGCCTGCTGTTATGGAAACAGCTAAATGTCCCTTGGGAATATTTCTGTGGAACTTGCCAGCAGATTGAGAGGACAGTTGTAAGTGTAAAGGCTAACTTGGCGTTGGAGCAATTAAGTTGAAGTTTTAGACATGACAAGAAACTTTGCTGTGAAAGGCATAACATATAAATTCTGAAAAATCATTCCTTGTTCGTATAACAGCTACTGACAGATTCTAAATAAAATTGCTCAGCTGCCAACTAAGTTTGATGCCTACCTTTTATTTTATGGTTATTAATTTTTAACCTTACTCAAAACACAACACTCTGGCCACTTTGCTTGAACAAAAGCTTGGATGTATGAAGTGTGTAAGTGTGATTTTATGTTTCAATTCTTTGTTAAATTTCCCTAAACATTTCTCTGAGTTTATTTCCCTTTGTGAAGGTGAACGATTTTATAGCTGGGTGTCCATGTCGAATACTCTTAAGTGTTTCCATCAGGCAGTTTGCAGGGCAGGTGTACTGAGAATGGAAAACAGAGAAATCTCTGCATTCCTGTTCACTAACAGCAGAAGGAGATCTCCTACGGTGCCTTTGATTTATGTCAATGGAACCTTTCTGCTGAGTATTTTGTACAAGTCATTCCATAAGTAATTTTAGAAAGTACACTCCCAATATCCATTCCTTCTGCCAAATGCTTCCAATGAAAATATCGCTGGGTCGCTGCAAATTGTTTCCCTCCATCGCCACCCTCCCCCAGCGTATTCCCAGCAGAGTTTGCACATCTTTAATTTTTTTATGTCTTTAATAGTTTAAGTACATTCTATTGGAGATGGATATAAACAAACAGATTTTCAAACCTTCAACAGCAATGCCATTATTCTGTTTTATGTAATAAAGTGTAAGTTGCTCATTTTAGAACAGCTCCACACTTTGCAAGGTATTTAATAACTGGTAAATCCTTACTGTGTAAATATTGAAGATTGAATTCTGTAATATTAAGGGAATATTCTTTGTGTTTGAAAATTCAATTCTGAAAGTGAAAGTCGACTGCGCAATTGTTGAGAGCTAAGTATGTGTTACTCCTATGTTGATCCTGTGATCATTCAGGGTATGTTTCCAGACAATGCACTGTGTATATCCACACCAACATCTTGATGGACATTTTCTAATACCTTAAGTTTATGGAGGGTGGAAGATGAGAAGCTGTCCAGGAGGGCTTTGGAATAGTCAAGTGTAGTTGTAACAAAGAGATGGCTGAGGGTTTCAGCAACAGATGAGCTGAGGCAGGGACAGAGGCAGACAATATCCCTTTCTCGCTTGTGTTTGCCTAGCTTCCCTTGAAATGTATCTACACTATTCACCTCAATCACTTCCTTTGGTAGCGAGTTCCACATTCTCACCGCTCCCTGGGAAAAGATGTCTCTTCTGAATTCCCTGTTTGATTTCTTGATGACTATCCTATATTGATGACCTTTAGCTTTGCTCTTCCCCACAAGTGGAAACACTCCCACTCCGGACAAGGGCGAGGAGGCAGTGGGCCCATCGTCTTCCCATCACACCACAATTAAGTCAGGGTGGAAAAGACCGATGATGCCCTTGCTTCTCAGAGGCTAATTAAGGCCCTTAAGTGGCAAATCAGTGGCTGTTCCGTCTCTGCTGGAGTTAAACCAACGGCGGAGGGTCCTCCGCCACATGGGGAGGTCGCCCAGTGAAACAAGGTGGTCTCCCTGTGGGCTGTGGGCCTCCTCTATGGGCAATCTGTGGCCCAGAGAAGGCCCCCAGCGGCAAAGGCCACCCTTTCGCAAACAACCCCCACATCCCTGCCCTCAACACCCACCCTCCCACACAGACCTAAAACATCAACTCTATTTTTCTCTTCACAGATGCTGAGTATTTCCAGCATTTTCTGTTTTTGTTTGCTTTCCAGCATCCACAGTATTTTGCTTTTGTACATGTAGACCACGTTTTCCTGACTGCTGCTAATTTAGCCACTGGTAGTGTTCTGGGCAGTCCAGTTTTCTAGGCCCTGGATGCCCCTTTCTCATACGTCACCAATATGATGTACAATACACTTCCAGTGCATCGTGTGCTTGCATGCCCCACCTACCATATTGGGTGCTCAGGCCCCCATTTTGTTCCTTTAAAATGTGTGCAGTGCCATTGGATTTCTAGGCTGATGTGTCTGATGCAAACCAGAATGTTGAAGTTTAGATGCAAGCCATTGTTCTAGTGACTCAAATTGAAGTTGGTCGTGTCGGCAGAGGGGAGATGATTTGTATCATTGAAAGTCATCTGAAACTTATCTTTTAAGGTATCAGAAACTGTGGAAAAGTTATGTCAAACTGCGTCATCTGCTGGCAAACAGTCCAAAAGTCAAACAAGCGGACAAGCAGAAACTGGCTCAGCGGGAGGTAAGCTGTGTAAACACTCTGATTCTTCTGATGCAGGCTTGTCTTTTCACTTAACGCAGTGCTGGTTGAAAAGCATTTGGAATAATGTAGAGGACAAATGATGGGTGTTCGGAAAGGATGTTTTAAAGAATTCATTTTGTGATGAAGATCCCATTTTGTAGCCATTGGACAGAGTCTGCAGAAATCTGATGAAAGATGTGCAGGTTGCAGGTTCTGGCCCAGATCCTGTGGCTGGTACCACTGGGGTTATTAAGTTAGTTGCCTATTCTTTGTGTAGCTTCTACATCCTTATAGATTGGCTTATCTGTATTACTGTCTAAAGTGTAAATTAGTGATGTCTATGATGCTTCCACCCATTGACACCATCTCGATAGAGTGTCTTTGGAATGCAGAGCTAATGTGTTCGTGCAAACTAAGAGTAAAGGTCATGGAAGCCTTTGGCTGAGGGTATAATAACCCACCATTGTAACACAAAGTTTGGAAAACCGGGGCTTGAGAGATCAGGAATGATAACGGGAGGTCTCCTGCACCTTTCACATCATCATCCTTATTGTCTGTGAGCGTCATTTCCTCTGAAAATCTATCAGTGTAACCTCAAGTGTGTCCTGGCACATGGGCAACGAGGCAGAGCTTGTCTAATACGTGTGTGCGTGTTTGTGTGTTCGCGTGTGTGTGTGCGCATGCACACCATGTGAGATGCAGAGAGATATTCTTAACCAGCTGAAGATGTCCATGTGTTGTTCAGATTGAGTAAGGGGAAAATGCAGTGTAGGATTAGCATCTCTCATCAGCTTTTGAACAGATAGATATTCCACAGTGTAAAGAATCTCAAATGAAGCAATTTGTCGTGAAATAATGGAAATCAAAGATGATGTGTCACAGTCATAGAGAATGTCATTTATGAGTTTGGTTGGGGTAATTCCATGTTGTAGCAGGGATGGAAACTTGATTGGAGAGATTGGGCTTCGCAGCAAAGATGGGAAAAGATTTGGGAGGCAACAACATGTTCACGGAGACAGGGGTCGAAGTTCTTTTTTGGTGGGCAGGTGGGATGATGGCAGTTTTGAAAGGGAGGGAAATGGCACCTACAGAGAGGGAATCATTTCCAGTGTCAGCTAGCATGGGGACAGGGAGGGGGCATTGGATATTCAGATGTTTAGTGAAAATGGTGTCAAGGGAGCAGGAGGTGGGAGATAAACTAGAGAGAGGTTCAGGGCTATGGCAGAGGGAATCTGTTGGATATATGGTTTGGCCCGATGGGCAAGCGGAGAAGCAACAGGCAGCTGAATGGGTGATCTTGATCTTAAATGACAAATAAGTCCATAAGCTTCTCACAGGCGTTGTTGATGAGAGAGTGGGGGGGAGGGAAGGGGGGGGAGGTGGTTAAAGAGATGGTCGTGAAGAAAAGAACACAGGGTTATCTTTATTGGGTGGCCCTGAAATAATGAGTGATTTTGACAGAGGCACAATAGCACCTGATATGGTCTAGCCAGAGGTAAATGGCTAAACTAGCTGTGCACCAGATATATTCAACTTGTGTCCCGTGGACTTGAAGTGCAGATAGGGGGTCATAGGGGAATGACCAGAATGAAAAGTTCTTTTTCTGAGTTAAGGGCAGCAAAGGTAGAGGCGATGGAGTGGTTGGGCAGATTGAAAGCTGCAGAAATATCACAATGAATGGAAGATGAAAGGTCAGGCAGTTGGGAGTTTGAAAGTTCAGTTATAACTGGCGATGAAGAGAGTATTTTGCAGCAATAGACTCAGAAGGAAGTGGAATTGTGAGGGAGGAGGATATGAGTGAGGAATTGCTCAGACTTGACCTTGTCAATGATTGAGACCATCTTAACCATTTAAATGTGTTAACCCTTTTTGAATTGTGGAATTCTGTTGCCATAATCAATGGCTCTGTGTTTATTTCATTCTGCTTTATCATATTCATCCATGGAAAGCAATGGGAAATCTGTTGTCTGTCATGGAAATGATAAACCTCATTAGATAGGAAATGATAAGCAGGCTGTTCATGAGAGTAAAAGGGATTCTTCTGCTTTTTGTGTTTGGACTAAAATTGAGCTGTTGAAGATGACAGCAAAGTAATTGCTTCTAATTGCACCCACAAAATATGTGCCCAGCCTAAACATCACTGCTGGACACTGCGGACTTCACAAAGTATGAATCAAATGATTTTTCATACAAGTTTATTTCAGAGACATGTAATTTTAGATCTATTAGTCTTGTACTTCCTGTAGTCTTCATCCATACTGAGAGAGCTGCAGCTACCGTGTGGCTTTTTTATAAAGAGAATCATTAACCTTCCAGAAAAGAAACTTGTTTAGGAGTCTATGCTTTATGCTTTGTCTGACATTTTCCATCTGTCATTAGTTTAGTGCAGTGGCCACTTCAGCACTTGAGTGAATTTCTACACCGGTGCTTTGAAGTTCCCTACAGTTTACTGCTTCAGCTATTTGTGGGGAGCGAGATTAGGTCATTTTGAACTGAGGAGAGTGGAAAGCAATGCAAAAAGAGATTTCTTTCAACTTCTAACATTTGAGTGTTGTTGAAGATTCCAAGCTCTGCATTCGGTTTTACCATCTAAGCTGTAAACCACCTGGGGAGGGCAGTGATTAAAAAGTGCTCTTGGACTGCTAACTACCATTGACACTTACAAAGTGTACCCTCCTTTTGTATCCACCATCCTCTTGCAACAGCAACAACGTGCATTTATGTAGTGCCTTTAACATAGTAAAGCGTCACCATGTTCTTCACTGAAACCTTATCAAACAAAATTTGACACCAAGCCACATAAGGAGATATTAGGGCAGGTGACCAAAGGCTTGGTCAAAGAGATAGGTTTTAAGGAGCATTTTAAAAGGAGGAGTGTGAGGTAACAAGGCGGAGAGGTTTAGGGAGGGAATTCCAGAGCTTAGGGCTAGGCAACTGAAGGCACAGCCAGCAATGGTGAAGCTATTAAAATCGGGGATACTCAAGAGGCCAGAATTGGAGGAGTGGAGATATCGCCAAGGCTTGTAGGACTGGTGGAGGTCACAGAGATAGGGAGGGGTGAGACCATGGAGGGATTTGAACACACGGATGAGGATGGTAATGTTGAGGCCTTGTTGTACTGGGAGTCAGTGTAGGTCAGCGAGCATAGGGGTGATGGGTGAAAGGGACTTGGTGCGAGTTCGTGTTGAGTGAAGGTCATAAGCAAAGTTCAAGGTATGTTATTTCAAGTAGTGTTGGCATCAGTACATCCCATTATTGCAAGTCAAAGAAGCCTGTGTTTACATTAATTTCAGGAAGCTTTGCAGAAGATCCGACAGAAGAATACCATGCGACGTGAGGTAACGGTAGAACTGAGCAGTCAAGGTTTCTGGAAGACTGGTGTGCGTTCAGATGTCTGTCAGGTGTGTATTGACCCAGTTGTATTGAATGGGTTGGTTTACTTAGTAGCATTGGGGGGGGGCAGTGCATTCCCTTTATATGAGTGTTTGAAGATCCAGGTCTTGAAATACTGACGAGTCTGACCAAAAAGCTTGAGAATCTTCAACAAATGAAGGAATGTGAATAGGCCATTCAGCCCCTCATGCCTGTTCCACCATTCTATTAGAAAATGGGTGATTTGTACTCCAACTCCATTTCCCCCCCATTGCTCCAAAATCGCTTGATGCCCTTATTAACAGAAACCTGTCGAGCTAAGTCTTAAAATTTCAGTTCACCCCCAACCTTTTGAAAATGAGAGTTCCAGGTTTCTCACTACCCTTTATGTGAAAAACACCTTCTAATTTCACTTCCAGCTCTGAGTTTAACGTGACGCCTCCTCGTTCTGGATTTCTGAATTTCCCCCACCGGTTTTTCTTCATCAACCCTCCTGAATCCATTTGTCACTTTAAAAACTTTGATTAGATCATCCCTCAGTCTTCTAAATTCGAGAGAATATAAACCAGGTTTAAGCAATCTCACTTCAAGATTTTACCTTTGAATCCCTGATATTCTGGTGAATCTGTGTTGTACTTTCTCCAAGGCCAATATGCTTTTCCTGAGGTTTGGTGCCCCAAACTGAGCACTCCAGGTGGGGTCTGACTGAGGCTCTGTACAACTGAAACATAACCTCCTCACCTATTGTATTACGATCCTTTTCAGATAAAAGACAACATTCCATTTATCTTTTTGACAACTCCTTGTGTCTGTGCGCTAGCTTCTAGTGATCTACGCGCATGGACACCTAAATCCCTTTGCTCCGCCACACCACCTCAGCTTTCACCATTAAGCAAATATTCTGATTTCTCTGAGACCTCGCACTTCCCTCCATTTGCTCACTCACTTTGTCTATCGACATCCCTTTGTACCTTCCCTGGTCCCACCTACACAACTTACAATGTCTCCTAACTCAGTGTTGTTTGCAACTCCGTATTCTTTCATCCAGATGATTAACTGTTAATCCTTGCGCAAGCTCCTTATACCTGGACACCTTTGTGAATGATTCGTAAATCCCATACACACTCTTGTGTACCATCTTCAGACCTCATACAAGTTCAGTAGAAGAATTGTAGAGGTTTGCAGTACAGAAGGAAGCCTTTGTACTTAATATATTTGTGCTGGCGTTTGCTAGAACAATCCTAATTTGACAGCTGTGCTCTCTCCCCATGACCGTGTATTTTTCTCTGCTTCAGATATTTTTCCACTTTTCCCTTTAAAACATGCAATGCTTTCTGCCTCAGCTACTCACTGTGGTGAAGCCCTCCTTACTCCATAAACGCTCTGCGTAAGGAAATGGCTCTTAACCTCTGGCGTTGCATTCCTAGTGCCAATTTTCAATTTATTGCTGCATGTCACTGACTCTTTAACTTGATGAAATAATCATTCCCATTCATCCTGTCAAATCCCTTCATGCTATCTTTAAAACCTCTAGTAAATATTGTCAGTCTTTGCTCTGGTCTCTCAACATTGTACTGAATTCTTACTCTGTCCATAGAATTGTTGACATGAACAATGGAAGACCTACCTCTAGTACAGCAGAGAATACCCACGATTCCGGTGTTATTACAGCCCAACTGCATAAACACTTGTCAAAACTTGCAGGGATTACTTCATGTTTAATGCTGGGTGCCTAATTACAAAGCTATTCCATTCTTTTGCACTGACTTTTGGGAATACAATAAAAAAAATCAAATCTATCTTTGAAGGTTGCTAGAAGTTTTTTTCCCCACCAGGGAATAATAGGTCTGCAGAATAACTTTCCACCAGAAACTGTTTAGCACTGTATCAATTTGAATCCCTTAATAATGAGCTGAATTAAGTCTGGTTTTAGAAGTGTTTGAAGGTTATAAGGATAAGTATGCACAGACGTCATTATATAAAGACTTAACATTAATGAGATATTGATAAAACCACACGGAACTGTCTGAATTACAATGTGAAGTTAAATATCTGCTTTCGCTTCAATAAAGTTAGTCAAAAGTCAATCAATATAATTTTAGTTAAGCAATGGCACACAGGAAGGTGTGCATTTTTTAAATGGTTTGATCAAAGGTTTCCTATTATGACACTATTATGCCAGCAAAATCAATATGCGCTAGGTTTTCAGTTCATTATTCCTCATAGTTTCCAGGTTTGTGGATATAATGATTTTGAAAAGCCATGGCTAATTCTGCACTCTCTAGCCTGGGGGCTAATTGTGATTCTTGCTCTATCATAACCATCCTGGTTCGGAGCAGCTAACAGAACAAAACACAAGTTGACTGCAGAGTCTTCAAGGACTCATTGGCTCTGTGTGGCCATTTTCACCCACAAAGCCAATGGAGGAGGCAGCTTTTATTGTTCTTGTCCAATTTTCCTCCCTTTTTCCTCTCCCCTCTCACCTTTGACTCTTACTGGGGTATAATTACAGCACTCATTAGCAACTGAATTTGGGGTCTTTGCTGGTCTTTGTCAGAATAGGAAAGGTTTTCTTTTTTTTTCCCCCCCCAAACTGGTCTTTTGCTGGACAAAAGGTTATGGAGCCAAGGTGGGTGGAGGGAGTGCAAGATATAAATTAGCCACGATCTCATTGAAAGATGGAACAAGCTTGAGGGACCAAATGACCTCCTCCAGTTCCTGTGTTGCAGCCGCAATGCATTCAGTTAATCACTGGACCATCAAGGAGGCTTTCACAGAAACATTTATTAAAGGCTAGGAAAGTTGTTGAGTTGGGTGAAGCCATGCAACTGGTAAGGGTTCGACAGTTACTCCAAGGCAATCAGAAGTATTTTTCTCGCGCTAACTCCTGCCTGAAACAGGTATTTGATGTGGCCTGTCGGTACCAGTGGTGGAGTGCTCTGGACCCCAGTTTGGAGACTTGCAACTATTATTTGAATTTGATTTTGCCATTGCAGTTTAAGTATTGCTCATTGGATGGAGATTGGCGGTGATGGATAGCCAGCGGCACAGTGGCGCAGTGGTTAGCACCGCAGCCTCACAGCTCCAGCGACCCGGGTTCAATTCTGGGTACTGCCTGTGTGGAGTTTGCAAGTTCTCCCTGTGTCTGCGTGGGTTTCCTCCGGGTGCTCCGGTTTCCTCCCACAGCCAAAAGACTTGCAGGTTGACAGGTTAATTGGCCATTATAAATTGCCCCTGGTATAGGTAGGTGGTAGGGGAATAGAGGAACAGGTGAGGATGTGGTAGGAATGTGGGATTAGTGTAGGATTAGTATAAATGGGTGGTTAATGGTCGGCACAGACTTGGTGGGCCGAAGGGCCTGTTTCAGTGCTGTATATCTAAATCTAAAAAAAATCTAAAACTGCCACTGGTATTTATTTCATATGGATTACTTGGGTTTATAAGCAGAGGTATCAAATATAAAAGAAAAAAATCACTGGTTAGGTCTCAGCTGGAGTATTGTGGACACACTTCAGGAAAGATGCAAAGGCCTTAGAAAGGATACAGGGGAGTTTTACCGGGATCTTACCAGGGATGAGGGACTTCAGTTATGAGGAGAGGTTTGAAAAGTTAGGACAGCGAAGGTTAAGAGGCGGCTTAATAGAGGTTCACAGGATAATGAGAGGGTTCAGTAGAGTAGAAAGAGAAAAACTATTCCCTCTGGCAAGTGGGTCAATACCAGAGTTCATAGATTTAAAATCATTGGCAAAAGCTCGTGGTTGAAGATGAGAAATGTTTTCTCTCAGTTGTCGGGATCAGGAACGCTTGACCTGAAAAGGAGGTGGAAGCCAATTACATCATCATTTTAGAAGGGAATTGGACAGGTATTTGAGGATGAGGAACTTAGAGGGTTACAGACAAAAGCAGGGGAGGGTGGGTCTAACCACGGAGCCAGCACAGACACGATGGGCAGAATGGTCTCCTCCTGTGCTGTAAGTTTCTAGGCATTGAGAACTATTGGGAAGTCTGTGGTTTGGAGTGGTGCACACAGTGATGGAAGGTGGTCGCAGTGAGAATCCCAAGTGAAGAAATACAACGGTAAATTTTAACAAAATTGTGCTCTGAAAACAGAGCTGCTTGTACCAGGAACATGAATTTATTAAAATTGATGAATGGAAAATCCTACAGGCCTGCTGACCTCAATGCTTGAGTTCCCAATATGCATTCCTGATGTATCACACTCTGCTCCAGGAGCACAAGTTAGTAAAAGTAACGTGCTGATGTATATGTACGGTGGGTATATATGATGTATATGTACGGTGGGTATATATGATGTATATGTACAGTGGGTATATATGTAGTCTGTTTATTACGTTTCTTCCAGCATGCTATGATGTTGCCAGTATTGACCCACCATATCCGATACCATCAGTGTCTTATGCACTTGGATAAGCTGATAGGCTACACATTTAAAGAGCGTTGTCTTCTCCAGGTAAATATTTCGCTGTACTGATACAGTAATCACCTTGTGTACCAATACAGTTCCTTAAGTCCATGACTTGCATTTTGTTTGTCGTTTTGTTTGGGAGGTGGGGGTGGTGGGAGAGGAGAACAGTCTCCTGTGATCCTGTTTTGTTTTGGGGTGGGGAGAATGGCAGGGGGGTTGGGAGAGAAAGAATGGGGGGGTGGGTAGACTATCTGTTGGCATCCTGTCTAAAATTCCTACTTCAATCAACAATGCTAAGAGAAATCCAGTCTTCACTTTTCATTTTAAAATCTCATTGCTGATTGTGGGATCTTGCTGTACGCAGAATGCCTCGATGTGCTTTACAAAATGAATTAGTTTTTTTTGCTGCGACCTTTGTCTTTCAAATCTCTGTAAAAGTTTGCCCAAACCTGGTATCGGAATCTACACAGTGTAGAACTATTTGAAAGTTTTTCAATTACTGGAAAAAGTAGCAGGTTGACCTTTTGTTGTAACTCAATAGAGAATCAGAATATCCATTGGAAAAACTGCAGGGATTTTAACTTGCTGCTTCTCTTTTATTCATTTGGTGACCCTTGTTTCCTCTGTGGATATACTGAGGACATTCAGGAGCTTTGTTTTAATGCTACTGTGAAGCAATGTGTTTTCTCTCTCACCAGTTTGGGTCTTTAATGTTAAAAAAGAACCTTGTGATACTGCATCCTTATCAATTACTCCAAAGGTTTGACCTTTAAGTCAGGAGCTGGCCTCCTATGCATTGATGGTTTGTATTCTGTTCTGGAATTTGGTGGGACAGTTGAGTTTTCTCTTCATATGCCAGTGTCTTTTCCTCACTGTTATTTCTGAGTATTTTTGTTTTAATAATGCCACTGAAAGTGAGATTGCAAAGCACAAAGAAAACCCGTTCTTAGTTGCTCTTTCATTGGGTTTCAAGTCTTAAGAACCATGAATGTGGAAAGAATGAGATGTTGATTATGCTTAAAGATTTTTTATACTTTTATACCTTACAACCTTTGGGCAGTTTGGAAGAATTTAGTTGCTCTTTTCAAAGGGTCAGTTATCCATATGGGCACTTCCAGTGCAGGAACTGAGGTCCGTTCAGCCCTAACTCAGTTCGTAGCAGCCTCACCCTCTGAGGCCAAAGGTTGTGGATTCAATTCCGGTCCAGAGACACAAATCTAGGCTGTCACTTCAGGATTTACTTTCACCTTCTCTTACATCTCTTTTCCCACTTCCCAGCTTCAAAATAAAACAGGTGGGCTTCTTGCCACCATTATATCTCCTATCATCACCCTCTCCGCTGGGACTAGATCTTTAAGACTTCTTCTCTTGCACCATGCCTAGCATTGTACTGTGGGAGAAATATTCTGAGTCAGAATAGGAAAGGTTTTCTTGTATTTGTTTCCCTCTAAACTTGTTCTTCCCAGTCCCAACAGCGTTATTTAGAACAAAAAGAAAGACTTGCATTTATATAGTGCCTTTCACCACCACTGGATGTCTCAAAACCCTTCAGAGGCAATGCAGTACTTTTGTAAATGTAGTCATTGTTATAATGTGGGGAAGTGAAATGAATACCTTAAATACCTCTCCCTTGGACTGGTCACAAGACGTATAGCTCCATATGTCTCCAGTTGCACCCTGCAAGCGCAGCCAAAGAAAGACAGGGTGCTCCATTGACAGAGGTAACCCTCATCTTGCAGGCTTTTTTTGTCCCATTGCAGAATGTGCTGCCTCTTTACTAAAAGTTGCACATACTGTTGATTGAGTACAAGCTTCATCGAAGGTGAATGTAAAAGATCCCATGGCACAATGTTGAAGAAGAGCAGGGGAGTTTTCCTTGGTGTCCTGGCCAATGTTTATCCCTCAACCAACATCACAAAAACAGATGATCTGGTCATCATCGCATTGTGGGAGCTTGCTGTGCACAAATTAACTGCCACATTTCCTATTACAACAGTGACTACACTTTAAAAAGTACTTCATTGGCTGTAAAGCACTTTGGGATATCCTGAGGTTATGATAGGTGCTGTATAAATGCAAATCTTTTAGTTTGATCAAAGCACAGATCTCAGCTGTGCATTTTTTTTTGCAGTCTAAACCCATTTCATTCGTGAAGTAATGAAGAGATTAGAATTTTTAAAAAATGTTTGCATTAATCATAGACAATTTGGTGTATTTTGAATCACGATTTCACTAATTGTATTGATCATAACATTACAAGTATCAAGAGTCAACTTGAATTCGTTCTTCGGATGTGGGCGATCGCTGGCAAGACAGCAGTTATTGCCCCTCCCTAGTTGCCCTTGATTTGTTACAACTGAGTGGCTTGTGATGCCACTTCAGAGAACATGTCAGAGTTAACCACTAAAATAAAAGCTGGAAATCTGAAATAAAAACATTTCAGGTCAGTGACCCTTCTTCAGAACGTTAACTCTGCTTCTCTCTCCACAGATGCGGCCAGACCTACTGAGTATTTCCAGCATTTCTTGTTTTTATTTAAGAGTCAACCACATTGACTAGGGGTTGGAGTTGTAGACCAGACCGAGTAAGGACAGCAGGTTTCCTTCCCTAAAAGACATGAGTGAACCAGTCGGGTTTTATCGATGATCTGACAGATTCATAGTGAATTTTTTTTTTCACTGATACCTTCCTTTTAATTTCCAGTTATTTTTTAACTGCGTATGAATTCAAATGGAATGGTGAGGTTTGAACTCACCTTATCTGGATTAGTAGTCCATTCCGCTGGATTATGTGCACAGTAATTATTGGAACAAGTGGGGTTTTATGATTTGTTGAAGAGCTTTATAAACCAACATACAAAAAGATTCATGAGAATGATTCCAGGGATGAGGAATTTGAGATATGAAGATAGATTGGAGAAGTTAGGACTGTTTTCCTTGGAGAAGAGAAGGCTGAGAGGTGATTTGATAGAGGTGTTCAAAATCATGAGGGGTCTGGACAGAGTAGATAGAGAGAAACTGTTCCCACTCGTGAAAGGATCGAGAACGAGAGGGCACAGATTTAAAGTATTTGGTAAGAGAAGCAAAAGTGACATGAGGAAAAAACTTTTCATGCAGTGAGTGGTTAAGGTCTGGAATTCACTGCCTGAGAGTGTGGTGGAGGCAGGTTCAATTGAAGCATTCAAAAGGACAGTTTATATGAAAAGGAAGAATGTGCAGGGTTATGGGGAGAAGGCAGGGGAATGGAACTGAGGGAGCTGCTCTTTCAGAGAGAGCCAGTGTGGACACGATGGGCCGAATGGCCTCCTTCTGCACTGTAACAATTCTGTGATTGATTATAACTTGGGATTTGCTAAGCTTAGCATCAAGTAATAACACGGGTAATCTTGGACAAATCAACGGTAGTGTTACTGATTGTTGGTGAGATATTACTGCATCTTTGACTTTCTGTTGAATAGTTTTTATGAATGGTTAATTCTCTCTGTCCATGCTTACCCCTGACTTGCATTTAGCTTGCAATGACGCATCCAAGTCACCATCTGAATTTTGGAATGAACCCAGATCATGCAAGAAACTCTTTGTCAAATTGTGGCATCCGGCAACCCAAGTACGGAGACAGGAAGGTTCATCACATGTACATGAGGAAGAAAGGTAAACAGGAAACTGAATCGCAACAGCAATTGGGTTTTATAATTTGTTGAAGAGCTTTATGAACGAACATACGAACAATGACAAACAGGTAAAGACCCAAAGGACCATCTAGCCAGACCCTCACAAAATATATACACTCTCCACCCCACCCAAAACCAACAGGGACAAGGTGCTTGCTACCTGTGTGAATGAGAATGTGAACTATAAGGTAAATGAGCAAACTGACCATGGCACCGTGGTGCAGGAAACCATTCAAGTTGGGGGAGCAAAAAGGAATGTGGTGGTGATAGGAAACAGTAAAGTCAGGGGGATAGATATTGTTCTCTGCAGCTCCGAATGTTGTGTTGTCTGCCTGGTGCCAGGGTTTAGGACATCTCCTCACGGCTGGAGATGAACTTGGAGTGGGCGGGGATAGATCCAGTTGTCGTGTTCCACATGGGAATCAATGACATAGGTAGAAATAGGAATGAGGTTCTGCAGAGAGAGTTTGAGGAGTTAGGATCCAAATTAAAATTAAGAGCAACAAAGGTAACCATCTCTCATGAGCCATGCACCAAATGGCACAGCATTAAGCAGATTAGAGAATGACAACACGTGGCTCAAAGAGTGGTGTGGGAAGAAGGGGTTTTGATTCATGGGGCACTGGCATCAGTACTCGGGAAAGAAGGATCTTTTCCGTTGGGATGGGCTCCACTTAAACTGGGCTGGGATCAGTGTCCTGGCCAATTGTATAACTAGGGCTGTGAACAAGACTTTAAACCAACAGGGAGGCGGGTTGGGGGGGGGTGGGGAGTGTTGGGGTTGAGGTAGAGTTTGGGTGAAGGGAGATGTAGAAATCCAAAGAAAAGTTGAGGCAATAGAACGATCTGGCTATGTGACTAAAGACAAGCAGAGTGAGACATGAAGGGACAGAGAGTTTAACAGTAATTGTGCATCAGTGAATAAGGTCCATGGAGGGAATAGCAGTAAAAGAAAACTGCAATTAAAAGTTCTTTATCCAAATGCATGAAGCATTTGCAATAAGATAGATGAACTAGTGGCACAAATAGAAATAAATGGCTTACATGTAATCGCCATTGCAGAGACATGGTTACAAGGTGATCAAGGTTGGGAAAGAAGTATTCTACGGTACAACTATTTCGAAAAGACAGACAGAATGGCAAAGGAGGAGGGGTAACACTGATAGTAAAGGATGACATTAGTGAGAAAGGATCTTTGCTGAGATGATCATGAAGTAGAATCAGTATGGGGTGGGAGTAGTTTATAGGCCCCCTAGTAGTTGGACAGAGCATTAATCAAGAAATTATTAGAACAAAAACAAGAAATTATTGGACCTTGTAACAAAGGCAATTTAATAATTGTGGGGGACTTCAATTTTCATATAAACTGGACAAATCAAATTGGCAAAGGTACAAGATGATGAGTTTGTGGAATGTTTTCATGACAGTTTCCTGGAGCAATATGCTGCAGAACCAACTAGGGATAAAGTTATTTTAGATGTAGTATTGTGTAATGAGGCAGGGTTATTAGTAATCTCTTAGTAAGAGATCCACTGGGAAATCATGATCATAATACAATTGAATTTCATGTTACTTTTGGAAGTGACTTACTCCAATCACAAACAAGAATCTTAAACTTAGCCAAAGCCAATTACATAGGTATGAGGAGAGAGCTGACTGAGGTTGATTGGGTGAGTAGACATAAAGGTATGGCAGTAAATAAACAATGGGAAACATTTTCAGAAACAATTCAGAATGTTTGGGGGTGATCTGTTAGCATGGATAGAGGATTGGCTAACAGACAGGAAGCAAAGAGTAGGCATAAATGGGGCACTTTCAAGTTAGCGGGCTCTGACCAGTGGAGCAGCTTGAGGATCAGTGCTGGGGCCTCCACTATTTACAGCCTATCATTATGATTTGACAAGGAGACAGAGAGTAATGTTTCTAGGTTTGCTGATGATACAAAGGTGGATGGAAATACAAGCTGTGATGAGGACACAAAGAGGCTGCAAAGAGATATAGACAGGCTAAGTGAATGGGTAACAAGGTAGCAGATGGAGTATAATGTGGGGAAGTGTGAAGTTTTTCACTTTGGTCGTAACAATAGAAAAGCAGAATTTTTTTTTAAAGGCATGTAACTTGTAAATTGATGTTCATAGAGACTTGGGTGTGCTCAGAGAAGGAACACAAAGTTAGCAAGCAATTAGGAAGGCAAATGGCATGTTGGCCTTTATTGCAGGAGTGTAGGAGTATAAAGAGGTCTTGCTACAATTTTATAGGGCTTTGGTGAGATCACACCTGGAGTACTGTGTGCAGTTTTGATCTCCATATTTAAGAAAGGATATACTTGCATTGGAGGGTCTCTAGATTGGTCACTGGGATGAAGGGGTTGTCCTGTGATGAGAGGCTGAGTAAATTGGGCCTATATTCTCTGGAGTTTCAAAGGCTGAGAGGTGTTCTCATTGAAACATACAAGATTCCAAAGGGACTGGATAGGGTAGACACTGAGAGGTTGTTTCCGCAGAGTAGACCATGCAGCCCCTCGATCCTGCTCCACCATTCAATACGATCATGGCTGATCTTCTGCCTCAGCTCCGCTTTCCTGTCTACTCCCGATATTCCTTGATTCCCTGAGAGATCAAAAATCTGTCTATCTCAGCCATGAATGTATTCAATGATGGAACATCCACAACTCTCTGGGGTAGAGAATTGCAAAGATTCTCAATCTTCTGAGTGAGGAAATTTCTCCTTAACTCAGTCCCAAATGATTGACCCACCCCTCTGGCCCTGCTCATTGTGGTAGAGCCCACAGTTCTGTGAAATTAGGCTTTCAGAGTTTGTTTGGAAACTGGACAGAACAAGCCAACAACATTAATGTTGTATGGTGAATTTCACATATTCGCTCACACATTTCAAACTGCTGTCTTAGCATTTATATAATTTAGGGAATCTGTCTATGTGGTTCACAATGTTCCATGGTTACTGCGTCTTTTATCCAATATTTCAATAGCTTACCTTTTTCAGTGAATCAGTCGATACTTCCTGTTGCTGTGTTCCTTTTTAACAGGAATAAACACTTTAATAAACATCATGTCACGCCTTGGTCAAGATGACCCAGCTCCTTCAAGGTATGTAATGATTTTTTAAAAAAACATAGTTTACCTTTGCTTCAGCTGCTACTTAATTACTGAAAAAGCTTTACTTTAAAGAGCCAATAAACTGTTGAACCTTCAGTGTGTCAGCCATGGCTCAGTGGGTGACATCTTGCCTCTGAGTTGGAAGGTTGTGTGTTCAAGTCAGAGACATGAGCGCAGAAATTGCTCCCAGTGCAGTACTGAGGGAGTTCTGCACTGCCGGATGTGCTGTCTTTCAGATGAGTTAAACCAAGGCGCCTCAGGTGAAAGTAAAAGAACCCAAGGCACTATTTTGAATAAGAAGCAGTGAGTTATCCCTGGTGTCCTGGTCAATATTTATCTCTCAACCAACATTACACAAATATAATCTGATCATTATCATTTGCTGTTTGTGGGATCTTGCTGTGCGCAAATTGGCTGCCGTGTTTCCTACGTTACAACAGTGACTACGCTTCAAAAGTACTTCATTGGCTGTAAAGCACTTTGGGATGTTCTCAGGTCGTGAAAGGCGCTATATAAATGCAAGTCTTTTAATAATTTTCTTCTGTTACTGTGTATGTGTATCTAGTAATTGGAAAACACTAGAAGTTTGGTTTAAGTTCATACCTTTGTATTGTATAGCATACACTTAAACTTGTGTGTGTATATATATATATATATATATATATATATATGAGCAGGGGCTTTGCAGGTATCTGTAATACAGTTTGTGGTGTGCTACTCCAGTTTAAACCAGTTACTGTTCAATTGCCCAGTGATGAGGAACAATAAAATCTACAATATTTCAAAATGTTTTCATACTGTCCTCATTAGCAGTTTGCAATGGACAAACCTTTCAGCTGTCTTTACGTGCACACTGGCACTTCCCTAGTCTGAACTGTTTTGTTGTTGCACTACATCCTGTGTGGAGTTTGCAAGTTCTCCCTGTGTCTGCGTGGGTTTCCTCCGGGTGCTCCGGTTTCCTCCCACAGCCAAAAGACTTGCAGGTTGATAGGTGAATTGGCCATTATAAATTGCCCCTAGTATAAGTAGGTGGTAGGGGAATATAGGGACAGGTGAGGATGTAGTAGGAATATGGGATTAGTGTAGGATTAGTATAAATGGGTGGTTAATGGTCGGCACAGACTCGGTGGGCCGAAGGGCCTGTTTCAGTGCTGTATCTCTAAATCAAATCAAAATCAAAATCACATCTGTTAGGTCTCTGTTCATAAGGGATAGCATTGACAAAACCTTTTAGGCAGAAATAAACTCTTTAAATATAGCACTGGCATTTCCACACTGTTTGGCTTCATTCAAAACTTAACTGCTCTGCGTACTCGAAAAAGACGTGTGATTTTCTGTCTTTTTCTGTGTTTCCCAGTGCATGGTTTTCTGCCCATGAAAATGACCTCCAAGAGGGAGCCACAGTCTATAATAATCCACAGGTTTTGTGATCGGTGGATATGGAAAACCTGCTAAGTTAATTGTATTGGCGGACAGCTTGACCAATACTGGAACCCAGTTCTGTGCTAGGAACTGAAGTTGTAGTCAGGTGTTAGATGTGATAGGATGCTTCAGCTGCTTTAATTAAAGCAACTTACAAATTGAGATCACCCATCCTGGACGAGATCAGTCACAATAAATCTTTCTAGAAAGTTGAAGCCGTGAGTCACTTATGTGACTTGCTTGGAGTTCTCTCCGTTAAAATGGATATGACTTGGCGACACAGAACATAGGCTACTTGGAAGTTGTCAGGTCAATGTGCACATATATAAATTATATCGCATAGCTCATTACTATTTAAACTTTAAAAAAAATAACTGGAAAGGCAAACCTTAGATCTGAACGTTGTTGCTTCTAATTTTTAGATATAGCAATTCTGGAAAATGCTAAGTTTACAATAGGTTTTGAGGTTTCATCCATTCACTATTTAATCATTACCAGATTTATACAAGTACAAAATTAACATTTTTGCTATTTAAATGTTATAATCTTTACTTAAAGAATATGAAAACGATAAGAGGCGAGGCAGGCTTGTGGGGGAGGTGTTGAAAGCTAAAATGCTGGAAGCACTCCAGGCAATGTAGGATCTGTGGAGAGAGGAAGGCAGGGTTAATGTTGCAGGTCGCTCACTGTTTGTGAACAGCTCCTGAGGTGGAACAGAGCCTGAGGAAAGGCCTGTAGGAGCAAAATAAAAGAGTAGGCTGTGATTAGATGGAGGACAGGAGACAAGAAATATTGTTCTGTTATCTACAAGGCCTTGGTTAGGATGTTTCCCCTGGCTGGGGAGTCTAGGACCAGGGGACACAGTCTCAGAATAAATGGTAGGTCATTTAGCACTGAGAGGAGGAGGGGTTTCTTCACTCAGAGGATAGTGAATCTATGGAATTTGTGGAGGCTCAGTCGTTGAGTATGTTCAAGACTGAGATAGATAGATTTCTACATATTAAACACATCAAGGGATATGTGGATAGTGCAGGAAAATTGCCTTGAAGTAAAAGATCAGCCGTGATCTCATTGAATGGCAGAGTGGGTTCGAAGGGCTGAATGGCCTACTCCTGCTCCTCTTACGTTCACAGCAGGTTGGTGAGTGTTTGGGCTTTGCAGCACTGTGAAACGTGATTAATTACAACATTCTGCAGTTTGGATTTCAGCTTAGGGTTTTGCATTTGTTTCAAGGCGATGAGCCCCTGCTGCCCTGTAATTAAAAATCACTGCAATGGTATTTCAAAATTTAACATTTAAGAAATTTCCAAATGAACTGCCTTTATGTTGCTAAGGTTAGCAAGACAGTGGCTCAGCAGTATGCTTCTGCTTTACAATTTTACAGCCTCTCCGATGGGTCCCGTGTATGTGTTGAAGTGTGTGTAAGCAGAGCTCTGCTTTTCCCTGAATTGGAAGCAGTACAGAGCTGGCAGTATAACTTTGTTCCGTCTGCTTGTACCTCTTGCAGTCAGTACTGCTTTTAAAAGGTGTCTGTCATAAGGTAGCATGTGATGCTGCCAGAAATTGAATTGGGATTTTTTTTTTAAATCCTAAAATAAGCTGGATTACCTTCAACAATAATCATGGCAATCATTTCTTTAGCCTATCTGAGTATCCCAGTAAAATGCAATTGGGATTGGAATTGATATGTTTTCTTTTTTTTAAAAAAAGTAACATGCCACATAAATGAACCTCACAGGTTAATTGTAGTATATATGAAGTTTTAGATTAATAGTTACACTACAAATATTGTTTTTGTTTCTTTGTGCAGGATTAACCACAATGAACGACTGGAGTTTTTGGGAGACGCAGTTGTTGAATTTTTAACAAGGTGGGAACTTGATGCTCATACATTTAGTCTAAATTTGTCGTGGTATTTTTCATTACAGTATGTGTTTTAATGAATGTTTGTAGCACAGGATGTCAGGAACTGAACACAAATGCCATGGAATGATAGCTAAAAGCTGTCGCACCCATGATCCTGCCTAAGGATAGTCATTCTCAGTGACACTGTTAACGGGAGGTGCAAAGTGGAAGCTGGACACTTTCTGTGGAAAGGAAGAGTATGTTAATCCAAGGACCCTTATGAGCAATGAGTTCCAAAGTCATGCTGGCTTCTAAGCCAGGGTCAGTGTGGGATGTGGAAAGACGAGGGGAAGCATAGAAACATAGAGCAGGAGTAGGCCATTCGGCCCTTCGAGCCTGCTCTGCTATTTATTATGATCATGGCTGATCATCCAACTCAGTAGCCTGTTCCCGCTTTTGCTCCATACCCTTTGATCCCTTTAGACCCAAGAGCTATATCTAACTCCTTCTTGAAAACATACAATGTTTTGGCCTCAACTGCTTTCTGTGGTAGCAAATTCCACAGGCTCACCACTCTCTGGGTGAAGAAATTTCTCCTCATCTCAGTCCTGAAAGGTTTACCCCGTATCCTTAGACTATGACCCCCTGGTTCTGGACTCCCCCACCATCGGGAACATCCTTCCTGCATCTACCCTGTCAAGTCCTGTTAAAATTTTATAGGTTTCCGTGAGATCCCCCCTCACTCTTCTGAACTCCTGCGAATATAATCCTAACTGACTCAATCTCTCCTCATACGTCAGTCCCTCCATCCCAGGAATCAGTCTGGTAAACCTTCGCTGCACTCCCTCTATAGCAAAACATCCTTCCTCAGATAAGGAGACCAAAACTGCACACAATATTCCAGGTGTGGTCTCACCAGGGCTCTGTATAATTGCAGCAAGACATCCCTGCTTCTGTACTCGAATCCTCTCGCTATGAAGGCCAACATACCATTTTGCCTTTTTTACCGCCTGTTGCATCTGCATGCTTACTTTCAGCGACTGGTGTATGAGAACACCCAGGTCTCGCTGCATATTCCCCTCTCTCAGTTTATAGCCATTCAGATAATAATCTGCCTTCCTGTTTTTGCTACCAAAGTGCTTCCAGAACTTCGGGCCCAGGCAGCTGAAGGCACGCCTGTCAATGGGGCAGCGATTTAAAAATTGGGGATGCACAAGAGGCCAGAATTGGAGGAGCGCAGTGATCTCAGACAGTTGTCGGCTGTAGGTCAATGCAATTTAAATGGTAGCAAAGTGGTAGCAAATGTTAACATTTTAAATTGTTTGTATTTGTGCTTTTTACTATGCATTTTCTATTTAAATTGCATTGACCTACGTTGGCTCCAGGTCTGGCAATACCTCCCTTTCGGAATTCTCATCCGTGCTTTCAAATCCCTCCATGGCCTTGCCCTGCTCTGTCTCTCTAACCTCCTCCAGCTGACAACTGTCTGAGATCACTGCGCTCCTCCGATTCTGGCCTCTTGTGCACCCCCAATTTTTAATCGCTGCCCCATTGACAGGCGTGCCTTCAGCTGCCTGGGCCCGAAGTTCTGGAATTCCCTCCCTAAACCCCTCCACCTCTTTCTCTCTACCTTCAAGATGCTTTTTAAAACGTTGACTTTAAAACTTTGAGCTTTTGGTCATCTGTCATAGTATCTCCTTATGTAGCTTGGTGTCAAATTTTGCTTTATATTGCACCTGTGAGATGCCTTCCCACTTTAAAGATGCTAAATCAATGCAAGTTGCACATTTTCTCTATTTTAATGAGAAATATTCACAATTATGCAGTATGTTTATGTAACAATGATCTGTTGCCATGTAAGAAATGCTTGAGAGTGCATCAGAAATTTTAATTAACAGTGCAGTAGTTTGACAGAATCATAAATTTGTCAAATTGTGTACAACAGATGCTAAGTATGTAAAAGAGAATGCCATTACATGATCCAGGTAGCTTTGCAAAGCATTATTGATGTGTTAAACGTCTTGTTAATTTCACCCTACTGAATTTGCTTCTTTCTGCTTTCAGCGTGCACTTGTACTTTCTGTTCCCAAATCTAGAGGAAGGTGGGTTAGCTACCTACCGCACAGCAATTGTGCAGAACCAGCACCTTGCTATGCTAGCAAAGGTCAGTATCATGAGTTACAGGAGATCCAGTGTATTGGTGCCCAGTCCTTTCTCCCTGGGATATTTGGACTTGCTTTTCACAAGTGTTGTAATATATAATACAAATGCCGAACCCTCAATTCATTCAAAGCAGTACTCCAAGTTCTGTTTCAATAATTCACTATGATCATGGCTGATCATCTACCTCAACTGCACTTTCTCGTCCGACCCCCATTTCCCTTGATTCCCTTAGTGTTCAAAAAATATATCAATCGCAGCCTCGCATATACTCAGTGACTGAGCATCCAGAGCTCTCTGGGATAGAGAATTTCAGGGATTCACAACCCTCTGAGTAAAGAAATTTCTCCTCATCTCAGTCTTAAATGGCTGACCCCTTATCCTGAGACTAAGACCCCTAGTTCTAGACTCCCCAGCCAGGGGAAGCAGCCTCTCAGTATCTACCCTGTCAAGCCCTCTAAGAATGCTATGTTTCAATGAGATCACCTCTCATTTTACTAAACTCCCAGAATGTGTCCTCGTCGGGCAGCCCTCTCATCCCAGGAATATGTCTATCAAAACTTAGTTGCATCACCTCTAAGTCGAGTATGTCCTTCCTCAGTTAAGGAGACCAAATTTGTTCACCCCTGTCAACGTGTCTCAGTTTTTTTTTCCCTTCTGCTATCAGCTGTGGCTTAGTAGGTAGCAGACTCACCTCTGAGTCAGAATATTGTGGGTTCAGGTGCCACTGTAGAGACTCGAGCACACCCCAGAGCAGTACCGAGGGAGTGTTGCTCTGTCAGAGGTGCAGTCTTTTGAATGAGACATTGAGCTGAGGTCCTGTTTGCCCTTTCAGGTGGACAAAAAATATCCCATGGCACTATTTCAAAGACGATCAGGGGACTCCTGACCAGTAATTATCCAATCTGCTCATTACCTTATTGCTGTTTGTGGGAGCCTGCTGTGTACAAATTGGCTGCTGTGCTTTCTACATTATAACAGTGACAACAACACTTCAAAAGTACTTCATTGGCTGTAAAGCATTTTGGAACACCCTGAAGTTCTGAAAGGCGCTACAGAAATGCAAGTCTTTTTCTTTCATGGGTTGGATTTGATTTCACGACCTCTTGGGTTGCTAGCCCAGTACCATAAACACTGTACTACCCATTAACGGACGTGATTTCCCAAATATATATATCAATTTTGATTTTTGATTCCTCCTACAGAAGCTGGAATTGGACTGTTTCATGCTATACGCACACGGGCCTGACCTCTGCAGAGAATCCGATCTACGTCACGCTATGGCTAATTGTTTTGAAGCCCTGATAGGTAATTAAAAACAGGTTCTACCAGTGCAAGTTATGGTTCAGAGGAGCAGTGTATGGAAATTCAGTTTGGAGTCGTCAGTGCGAGGGGCAAAGAATTCATAGGCAATGTTTTCAGGATTGCTGTGCTGTTGGTATTTTCCTAAGAAACCCAGAATACTAAGATCTGATGGCTTATTTATTTCAGATGATCGCTACAAGGCTTTACTTAGTTTAGTACGACTGTATAAAATGCATTAGAGGGCAATTTCACCAGCCTTGCACTGCCAATAGTGAGCCATGCTCTAAGATAGCATTACTCAGCAAATATACTACCACCGAGCAAAACCACTTTCGTGTACAGCTCCAAGCTAGAGGCTGAGGGTGAAACAATTTAATTCAGAGTATGTACGTTAGACAGCAGATTTTCATCCATGACGTTGTACCCTGGCGAGCGTACTTGCAATTTTCCAACCATGAGCCAAGACGTTGGGGGGAAAAAAAGCCCTTAAAAGTCTATGAGAGTCATAAAGATCCAGAAAGACAGATAATTGGCTGTGAAAGCATTTTCATAGAATCATAGAATGGTTACAGTACAGAAGGAGGCCATTCAGCCCATCGTGTCTTTGCCTGCTCTCTGCACGATCATATTTAGCATGTTCCTGAATTTAGCAGAATGAATCACCAGTCCAGTAAAAAAAAAATAGTTGGTGGAATTATTCCGCACAGTTGATACTTTAAAGCAGAATGATTCTTTTGAAGTTGAACTAAATTTTGGCATTTGTCTGCTTGGGTTTTAAACTCAAGTAATCACAGGTATGATTTATTAGGACATGGAAGATAAATCATCTTTAATGATCCTGAATAAGATAAATCAAATGATGAGTGTCGCGCATGTTGTTTGTTAAATGCATGCATCTCTTCACTGGAGAAATGTCCCAGAATTAATATAGGACCTGCTATCTGTGAAAGTGCAATGGTTTGCAGTCCATGGTAACTCATTGTCGTTGACTGTGACACAATAACTGTTTTGGATTTTGGAGCAGCTTTCGGATTTTTATGAACTCACTCCAACGATTAACGTGTACTAATTGATCTCCTGTAGTGCTGTACACAGAGAACAAGATAATATGTAGTCACGAAGCAATTTAGATAATTGGACTCGTGTGCTCAGGGATAATTCAATCCCTGTTTTAAGCTCTCACATTCTGTCCTCACGGTTAGATGATAATTGTTTGATTTTTAAATTTAACACTCAGGAAATTTGCAAAGCAGGAAGGTTGGAGCATAGACACTAGAAGCTGGGGAAGTGAGTTTGGGAAATTTGTTACTTCACTGGAAGCACATACACGCATAGAAGCAAGGTTTCCTGGACACATCTGCTGAAGTAATATCGGAAGAATGAAAAGGAGTTTCCGAGGAATTTTCTAACCTGGGAGGTATACTAGGAGCAATATTGTTTCAAAAAGTAGTGGAGAGGGTTCAGTTACACTGTGCCGAGTGTGTCTGGGCAGCATTCATGTTATAAGAGAAATTAGAATTCATAATGGAAAAAGTTGTCACAAAATTGTGAATAGGTGAAGATTGCACGCTGCACCAATTAGAGGATAGCTATCTCGTATTTAGGAACAGTTGGGAAGGGGAAACTAGGGTTAACTCCACTCGCTGGGAGCACTACACTTCGGTAGCACTGGAGAATGGACCCTGGGCTTTGGCAGACTGAGGTGGTGAGCTCTGGAGTTTGACAGTACTGCATCACTGTGGAAGGTAACGGGGGGGGGGGGGGGGGAGGGGGGATGGGCGCTGTGGCAGGACAATAGAAGGTGACCCTGAGTTTGGCACATCTAGGCATTAAGTAAGAGATTCAGCCCACTGGCACATGACTGGTGTCAGTTATCTATGAGGGGGGGTGCGAGTCATGGGCCTGACGGCATCGATTTAGGAAGTGGTGGAGGGAGCAATTTGATACACACCAGTACTAGTTTGTGACTTTCTAAGGGATCGCTTTAAATATTGAGTATGGTGGTTTCTTGGATGTGCATCTTTGTGTCTGTAACTCCTTCTCTGCCTTGCTCCAGAGAATCTGGTCTGGCACTTGAGTGCCAGTACTGAGGGAGTGCTGCACTGTTGGAGGTGCCAATTTTCTGCGGAGACGTTAAACCTATGCCCTGTCAGGTGGACATATTAAGATCCCGTGGCACTTTTCGAAGAAGCGTAGGGGAGTTCCCCCAATCTCCTGGCTGATATTTGTCCCTCAGCATCTCTAAGACAGATGATCTGGTTATTTATTTCATTGATGTTTATGTGCAGTGTCCAAATCTGCTGCTGTTTTTCCTGCAGTGCCAAATAACTACATTTAGCCAAAACGAAGTACTAATTGGCTGTAAAGATCTTTGGGACATCCTGATATCATGACAGGCGCTATATAAATGCAAGTCTTTCTCGCGCAACTATTAAGAAAATGTAAACATTCTAATTGCTATCAACTAAAAACAGGTGACAATTGGAGCTTTCAAAATTCACTTTTTTTAAATGAAAGGCACTATTTGTGTATGTTTGTGTCTCGGCAGTTGACAGTTGTTAGCAAATAGACTTTTATCACAAATAATGTTGACAGAAAATAAAATCAGGTGAGGTAATTAGCAGCTGCTAGCTTCAAAAAAATAAACCTTTTCAACAATTCATTTTTGAAAAATTGACTTAATAACATTGAGGGAAGTTCTGTTTCTGAGCTTATTGCACTTTCTGAAGTTTACAAAGTGCAAAAGAAGAAACGCTTGCATTTATATAGAGCCTTTCATGACATCCCAAACCGATTCTCAGCCAATGAATTAATGTTTGAAGTGTAGTCACTGGCGTACTGTAGGAAACGTGGCAGCCAATTTACACACAGCAAGCTCCCACAAACAGCAATGTGATAATGACCAGATAATCTGTTTTTTGTGATGTTGATTGAGGGATGAATATTAACCAGGTCACTAGGGACAACTCCCCTGTTCTTCTTTGAAATAGTGCCATGGGATCTTTTACATGCACCTGAGAGAGCAGATGGGGCCTCAGTTTTTAATGTCTCAACCAAAGGATGACACCTCCGACAGTGCGGCACTCCCTCAGTGCTGACGCTCCGACAGTGCGGCACTCCCTCAGTGCTGATGCTCCGACAGTGCGGCACTCCCTCAGTGCTGACGCTCCGACAGTGCGGCACTCCCTCAGTGCTGACGCTCCGACAGTGCGGCACTCCCTCAGTACTGAACTGGAATGTCAGTCTAGATTTCCATGCTCCAGCCTCTGGAGCAGAACTGAATCCGACAGCCTTCTGACTGAAAAGAAAAGTGGCAACTGCCTATATTTTCTCCGCTCTTTCATCCTTATCTTCTCGTCAAAGAAAAACAATTGAGTGGGAAATGCCATGATGGTAAAGAAAAATTCTCATCGCTACGATTCGCTCATACAGACTCTTTGCTCTGCTGCAGATATTCAGTCTGTAAAATCTGAATTCAGATCACAGAGTCACAAACACAAAAGCAAAATACTCCGGATGCTGGAAATCGGCAATTAAAAACAGAAAACGCTGGAAATACACAGCAGCTCCGACATCATCTGCGGAGAGAGAAACAGAGTTAATGTTACAGGTTGATGACCTTTCATCAGAACTGAGAAAAGAGCTTTGGGAGAGATTGAAAATTTTAAGGTAGTGTAATTAAAGATTCAGGAAGATACAATCAATGAAAATTATACTGTATCCATCTAACAACATACCTGCCACGAGTTAAACCCGCTTCTCTGGCTATGCCCATGGAAGATTTGAACACCCCAATGGTAAGTTTGTCACAAAATGAAGTGAAGCACAGAGGTGCAGCACTGCCTCCACAGAGCAGTGGGAAGTTTGCTAAGATTCCTGTTCCTGATTGTATTCCAGTAACTCCAAGTGAAATTGCACATTTATATGGACAGAGGAGTGGATTGATCTTGGCCATCATGCACACCATGGCTGAATAGCTTGCCAGCATCACTCTCCATGCTCATACATCATAATAGCCACTTGCAGGGTGCAGGGGAAGAGCCAGAGGGCAGCTCTGTGTGGAGCTGTAGATCAATATAAAGTCAGTATCTTCAGGAGTGAAGCTGGATGGACCAGAATTGGTTTTCAACTTCTTAATTAAGCAAAAACAATATTTTCATTGCAGTTAGTAATCATCTGCACTGCGGATAATCTTTGTATAATATAAGACCATAAGAAATCGGAGCAGGAGTAGGCCATTCGGCCCCTCAAGCCTGCCCTGCCATTCATTACGATCATGGCTGATCTGCCCCCAGACCGCAACTCCTCTTTCGTGCCAGCTCCTCATAGCCCTCAATTCCCCGATATTTCAAACATCTATCTACCTCCTCTTTGAATACTTTCAGTGATCTCGTATCCACAACTCTCTGGGGTAAAGAATTCCAGACATTCACTACCCTCAGAGAAGAAATTCCTGTGGATCTCAGTTTTAAATGAGAGTCCCCTTATTCTATAACTGTGTCCCCTAGTTCGAGATTCCCCCACTAGTGGAAACATTTTCTCAACATCTATCCAGTCCAGCCTCCTCAGAATCTTGTACGTTTCAATAAGATAAGTTGTAGCCTGGAAGACACATCTGCATAGAGATGGACTTCAGGCTAAAAAGCTCATCAGCTGAAGTAGCCCGGGAGGCTGTTCCCGATAATTCTGTTATTCTGACAGTCAGGAGACTTCAGGGAGATTTGATTAGTGATATCCTTTGGTGAGCTGACATAATCATCAGATTAAGGAGAGTGCCGCCCTGTTTGATGAACTGTGCTAACCTTCATTGTGCAATGCAAGACTGTAATGACTGTGCAGTTGATTGAAGCCATTCTGCAATGACATCAGACCTCAGGACCCTCCTCTGTCACCTGCCGTCTCTAGATGAGGAGGTCAAAGGGGCAGCTTCTGAGCTGTTTGTCTGATGTGTCCCTTGATTCTTTGTAAGTGTAAGCAGAAAGATCGCCTTCATTTGCAAGCATTATAATCTGTGCAGGAACCTGGAAGTGAATTGTCACTCTCTAAGCTTTCTCGCTTGTTGGATTCATTTTGATGTAAGCTCACTGAAGGTGAGCTTCATAATGGTATATGTGATGGTAAACAGTGTCGAAAAGCTGAATCTCAGACACCACTTCAGTGTAAACCTTGAGAGCAGGACAAGTGGGAAGATTCTTAAACAACTGAACGATAATTTTCGGACTGGTGTTAGGAATTGTTTGAGACATGAAATGTCTTTCTATGTGCACTTTTTTGTTCATCGTCTTTAAAAAAAAAAAAAGAAATGGAGGCAGAAACTTTGGAATTATGTGAAAGAGTTGAGTGTTGTATAGCTGTAACCCAGCAGAATGGCAGTGTCTTCAGGATAGGAAGAGATGGAGGAGCCCAAATTGTTTTTATTTTAAGAAAGTAAAAACAATATTTCTGTTTTAGTTTTGAAAAATTAAAACATTAATAGTCATCTTCAGCACTGATTATCTTTATACAAAAGGTCAAAATACCAGTTTGAAAGTAATAGGCTGGACTGTTACCCGCCCCCCCCCCCCCCCCCCCGCCGGCCCCAAAGAGTGGGATTGGGGGGGGGGTGGCAACATAAAATGGAGCTGGAGGCTTGGGGGGCCCTACTCGACCCACCCCCGCCTCCGTCCCCATTTTACGCTGGGTGACGGCGGTGAGAAACGGTCTGCTCGTCCCAGGCCAATCAAGGCCTCCGCCCGTTACCACAGGGATTTTACCCATGGCTGGTCGGTTGGCCCAGGCCCGAGAGAAGCCACCTGAGAAAAGGTGGGGGGTGTGGTGTGGCGGCCCTCATGATCAGGCACCCAGTGCCCGATGGGGGGACCGTCCCTGTTGCCCCAACCTCTGGCCGGCAGCTCCATTTAAGCTGGACCTCCTGCCTCAATGAGGTGGAAGTCCCGCCTCAAACCAGTTAAAGGCCTGGGGACCGCAAAATGTGATCCGGATCCCCAGGCCAGGCGGAGGCGGGTTTGCAACTGACTTTTCATTCAGTGGCTGGCTCCTGTCCGCTGAGGGAAACATTCCGGCCATAGCCTGTGAGACACATGCTCCTTGGAGACAAACTTTGGGATAAGTTGTTCATCAGCTGAAACTAGCCCTGGAGGCTGTTTCCATTACTATCCTGACTATCCAAAAACTTCAGGGAGATTTGATTAGTGATATCCCTGGGTGAGCTGGCATAATCATCAGATTAAAGAGAGTGTGATGAATTATGAATAAAATTGTCTTCCACATCCATAGTTACCTTGTGATCCTTTCTGGTGCCCATTAGTCGGGTCTTGTCCCTCTTTAACCACTGCTTCCTTACCACTTTCCTCTTTGGCTGTAACCAAGGATGGCATCTCCCGTGGGTATCGTTGATTATTTCAGACTGGTTTGGTCTGGAAGCTTTTCTTTAAAAGATGGGTGAACAAAACTGCACGCAATGAAAGTGCAGAATAAGTATCACTGGCATGTTTTCGTTTTCTGTGAGATCTGATATTTAAATTCATAGCATTACTGGTGGTTCAGAAATGTTATACATTGAATAATTTGATATATAATGTTGAACCCTCGCTAAAATCAGAAGGCTGGCTGGATAAGCTGTCACGAGTTTGGAAATTGAATTTGTATTTCTTCTTGAATCCCTTGCATTTTAACACCCACTGCCAGTAAATTGATTACTTTTTACAGGAAGTGGTTTCTGACACCAGTCCTGAGTTTGTCCTTCACCAGTTTGAGTTAAAAATAACTACTTCAGTATTTAGCTACCATTCAGTGCGGACTGCTGGCTAATCCAGCAGATGCAGACTCAGCTAAACTTCAAACAGTTTTTGGCAGGTAATTAAACTGATCGGAATGGTCATATCCTTGGGCGAACCCGGTATAGCAACGGGTAGCATATGCTGCCTTGTGAATATTCTTTCACGATGTCAGTCAATTAAATTGTGTATTTCTCAAAAGATTGATTCCTCTTACATGCACCCACCCTCCTGCCCTTTTAAATACATGAATTATTTTCGGCCTATAACAATCTTGGTGTATTTGTTCAGTTTGTAAGCATATGTGACTATCTTCCCTTTGGGATCTGCAGTTAGTTGGGCGTTCTTTACGTTTGAAATGTGTATTTATTTACAGGTGCAGTCTATCTGGAGGGTGGCCTTGAAGAAGGCAAGCGCTTATTTGGTCGACTCCTGTTCAATGGAAAGGTAACATACACAATAACCCTATCCACACTGTACTCACTTATCTTTGGAGCATAATTTACTAGAATATTTGTGCAAAATTAGAGTATATTGCATACTGTTTAATTGGTACAAATGCTTTTTTTGGGACTTTTTGCCCCCCCCCCCCCAAGAGAAAGTGAACGATTATTTTCTGGATAGGTCATTCTGGTTCATAGAGAAATTTTGCTTCCAAGTAACTTTCCTTTATACCTTTTTATTTAACAGTTATCTGAACAAATACGTAAGTTGTGTTTAATTACAGAGATTGAACTGCTTTAAGTGATTACTTCCCTGCTAGGGCTGTTGCAAATGGGTCTTCCCTTTAATCCCCGACACGTGGCTAGCAAATCGGGGATGAAGTTAAAGAGAGATCCAGTGCTTTAATTGGCAGAGCCCTTTGATGGAATCCAGTGATCCAGTCACAGAAAAGGTGAAAGCAAATGTCAGCTGAACTCATGGAGCCTCTACTGTGATGATCTGTTCAGTCTGTTTATCCCTGTCTTTTTCTTTATCCATTCATTCACAAGATGTGAGCATTGTTGGCAAGGCTAGCATTTATTACCCATCCCTAATTGCCCTTAAGAAGGTGGTGGTGAGTTGCCCTCTTGAACTGCTGCAGTCCTTGTGGTGTAGGTACACCCACAGTGCTGTTAGGGAGGGAGTTCCAGGATCTGATCCAATGACAATGAAGGAGCAGCGATATAATTCCAAGTCAGGATGGTGTGTGGCTTGAAGGAGGACTTGCAGGCGGTGGTGTTCCCAAGCGCCTACTGCCCTTGTTTTTCGAGGTGGTAGAGTTTATGGGTTTGGGAGGTGCTGTCGAAGAGTTGCTGCGACCCAAATGACTACTGCTTGGTGACTGAGTTTGTCATCTTCAATTCTGTTTATTAGTCAGAGTTCTTCCTGTGTAATTTTATATTTAATCAGCACACTCGCTCCTGAATGGATGAAAAAAAGATAGAGCAATTGATTTAGACATAGCAACAGTAGATGTTTGATGTTCTTGATCAGTGCTTATCCATTTGCTATGAAGCATTTCAGAATTTTTTACAAAGAATGCACTAACACATTATATAAAAGGAAGGTCTTATTTCTTGGAGATTAAAAAAAAATTGGCAAGGCATTTATATGTCTTTGTTCATGCAATGTATTCCATTATCTGAGGTAGTTTATCTGTTCAAATGCAGTGCCTGGCTAGTTTGCAATTTGGGTTGTAACTCTGTGTATTTCCCTCATTCACACTGAACGTAATAGAACAAAGAACAGTACAGCACAGGAACAGGCCATTCGGCCCTCCAAGCCTGCGCCGATCTTGATGCCTGTCTAAACTAAAACCTTCTGCACTTCCGGGGACCGTATCCCTCTATTCCCATCCTATTCATGTATTTGTCAAGATGCCTCTTAAACGTCATTATCGTACCTGCTTCCACCACCTCCCCCGGCAGCAAGTTCCAGGCACTCGCCACCCTCTGTGTAAAAAAACTTGCCTCGCCCATCCCCTCTAAACTTTGCCCCTTGCACCTTAAACCTATGTCCCCTAGTAACTGACTCGTCCACCCTGGGAAAAAGCTTCTGACTATCCACTCTGTCCATGCCACTCATAACTTTGTAAACCTCTATCATGTTGCCCCTCCACCTCCGTCGTTCCAGTGAAAACAATCCGAGTTTATCCAACCTCTCCTCATAGCTAATGCCCTCCAGACCAGGCAACATCCTGGTAAACCTCTTCTGTACCCACTCCAAAGCCTCCACGTCCTTCTGGTAGTGTGGCGACCAGAATTGCACGCAATATTCTAAGTGTGGCCCAACTAATGTTCTGTACAGCTGCAGCATGACTTGCCAATTTTTATACTCTATGCCCCGACCGATGAAAGCAAGCATGCCGTATGCCTTCTTGACAACCTTATCCACCTGCGTTGCCACTTTCAGTGACCTGTGGACCTGTACGCCCAGATCTCTCTGCCTGTCAATACTCCTAAGGGTTCTGCCATTTACTGTATACCTCCCACCTGTTTTAAATCTTCCAAAATGCATTACCTCACATTTGTCAGGATTAAACTCCATCTGCCATTTCTCCGCCCAAGTCTCCAACCAATCTATATCCTGCTGTATCCTCTGACAATCCTCATCACTATCCGCAACTCCACCAACCTTTGTGTCATCCGCAAACTTACTAATCAGACCAGCTACATTTTCCTCCAAATCATTTATATATACTACAAACAGCAAAGGTCCCAGCACTGATCCCTGCGGAATACCATTAGTCACAGCCCTCCATTCAGAAAAGCACCCTTCCACTGCTACCCTCTGTCTTCTATGACCGAGCCAGTTCTGTATCCATCTTGCCAGCTCACCTCTGATCCCGTGTGACTTCATCTTTTGTACTAGTCTGCCATGAGGGACCTTGTCAAAGGCTTTACTGAAGTCCATATAGACAACATCCACTGCCCTTCCTTCATCAATCATCTTCGGCACTTCCTCAAAAAACTCAATCAAGTTAGTGAGACACGACCTCCCCTTCACAAAACCATGCTGTCTCTCGCTAATAAGTTCATTTGTTTCCAAATGGGAGTAAATCTTAAACAAAGGAACAACATTGGCTATTCTCCAGTCCTCTGGGACCTCACCTGTAGCCAATGAGGATACAAAGATTTCTGTCAAGGCCCCAGCAATTTCTTCCCTTGCCTCCCTCAGTATTCTGGGGTAGATCCCATCAGGCCCTGGGGACTTATCTACCTTAATGCTTTGCAAGATGCCCAACACTACCTCCTTTTTGATAACGATATGACCCAGACTATCTACACTCCCTTCCCTAGACTCATCATCCACCAAGTCCTCTTTGGTGAATACTGATGCAAAGTACTCATTTAGTACTTCGCCCATTTCCTCTGGCTCCCCACATAGATTCCCTCCTCTGTCCTGGAGTGGGACAACCCTTTCCCTGGTTACCCTCTTGCTCTTTATATACCTATAAAAAGCCTTGGGATTCTCATTAATTCTGTTTGCCAATGACTTTTCATGACCCCTGTTAGCCCTCCTAACTCCTTGCTTAAGTTCCTTCCTACTGTCTTTATATTCCTCAAGGGCTTCGTCTGTTCCCAGCCTTCTAGCCCTTACGAATGCATCCTTTTTCTTTTTGACTCTGCTCACAATATCCTGTGTTATCCAAGGTTCCCGAAACTTGCCAAACATATCCTTCTTCCTCACAGGAACATGCCGGTCCTGGATTCTAATCAACTGACGTTTGAAAGACTCCCACATGTCAGATGTTGATTTACCCTCAAACAGCCGCCCCCAATCTAAATTCTTCAGTTCTTGCCTAATATTGTTATAATTAGCCTTCCCCCAATTTAGCACCTTCACCCGAGGACTACTCTTATCCTTGCTTTGCTTTTTTCTTTCTACTATTCCTTTCTCCCTCTACTGTGTCAGTTCCTACAATGATACAGGACAGGAAAAGGCCATCCAACACATCATCCCCCTCTAATTCTTTTTCGAAAGTTATTATTGCTTCCATTACCCTTTTAGTCACTGCATTCCAGATCTCCACAACTCGCTGTGTAATTGTTTTTTTCCCCTCATGTTCTCGCTGGTTCTTTTGCTAATTACCTTAAATCTGTGTCCTTTGGTCACTGACCCATCTGCCACTGGGATCAGTTTCTCCTTATTTACTCTGTCGAAACCCTTCAAGATCTCACAATTGCGAATGAACCTATTTTTCAACCAACGTACTACAATGGTTTCAGGGATGAGGGATTACAGTTACGCAGAGAGACTGGAGAAGCTGGCATTGTTCTTAGAGCGGAGAAGACTAAGAGGAGATTTGATAGAGAAGTTTAAAATCATGAAGGGTTTAGATAAAGTAAGTAAAGGGAAACTGTTCCCAGTGGCTGAAGGGTCGATAACCAGAGGGCACAGATTTAAGGTAATTGACAAAAGAACCAGAGGGCTATATGGAACATCATCTTTATGTGACGAGTGGTTAGGATTTGGAATGCACTATCTGACAGGGTGGTGGAAATAGATTCAATAGTAGCCTTCAAAAGGGAATTGGATAAATATTTGAAGGCGAAAACATTGCAGGGATAGGGGAGAAAGAACGGGGGAGTGGGGCTAACTGGATTGCTCTTCAAAAGAGCTGGCACCGACTCAATGGGCTGAAAGGCCTCCTTCTGTGTAGTTTTGTTCTATGATTCTATGAAATTTTACAGAATCTCTCAACTTGGTTAAACCATTCAGCAAGTTGCAATTGTTTTTCATGGAGCCACAGTTGGGATGCATTCTCCATTACAATCATTTTAACTGGCATATTGACTTCTCTGCTAATGAATGTACTGTAGGTTAATTGGTTCTGGTTCTATTTCACATTTCGTGACACTTTTTATTCCAGCACTATTGAATTTTCAATGGCGTGTCGACGTTAAAAATGGTGTTGTAACCTCTTGCATGGTGATGTGTTTATTTGGTAATGTAACTTTTTTGTAAACCATTCCCAGAATACTAACCAAACCTCATCTGTCTCTCTCTCAGGATCTGCGGGAAGTGTGGCTTAATTATCCGCTTCATCCTTTGCAAGTAAGAGCCAGTTCCTTTTATTCTTTACTTTGAACCTAAGAAACAGGAGCAGGAGGAGGCTATTCGGCCCTTTGAGCCTGCTACACCATTCATAAGATCAGGGCTGATCTCTACCTCAGGCTGTTTATTCTGCTGAATGTTTGACTTGTTTATACTTTGCTACTAATTGATATTTTATGTAAATTCTGCTGCGAAGTTTGTGTGCCAGACTTGCAGTTTGTTTGTTGTTTTGAGTGAATTTCCATAAAACACACAAACTGTTGATTCCTGAATAAGGGCTGATGGGTCAGTGCACTGGTGAGGGTGGGAATGCAGTTATTGAAAGTCTGGCCTTTACAGTGTACAACCTGGGGTCAGTGTACATTGAGAATGACCGATTGTGACCTGAACATTTTTGGTTCACAGTTTTTGAAGAATAGTACTAACATATTTTGTGAAATTTGCTTCCTAGCCTCCTGTTTTGTTCTTTGACATTTTCCATGAAATTTCTTTAGTTTTTTCTCCGTGGTCCCTTTTTTAACTTTTCCATTTTCCATTTCCTCTTTTCTCTTGGCTCCCCAAATCTCTTGTTCTTTTTTGCTCTGGTTTTGACCTACGCAGAATCTTCCTCTTTGGAAACTATATTAACTGTTGTATGAACCTGTTTCTCGCCAGTAGTCGAACGCAGACAGAAGGATTTCCTCGTCTGTAACGCTCCAGATTGTAACAGCCACCACGAGCCGTTAAGTTTGCTGCGCTGCAGGAAAGAAAACACATCGGCAAAATACCGCGGATGCTGGAAGTCTGAAATTAAAAACAAAAACCTCTGGAAAGAGTCAGCAGCTCAGGCAGCCTCTGTTCTGATGAAAGGCCATCGCGCTGAAACGTTAACTGTGGGCTTGATTTTACCTGGAGAGACCCATAAAATAGTTGTGGGAGCAGCCCACCACGACCCACAATGCCGAGACGGCAGCAGCGTGGCCTCGGTGTCCGACCCCCCACCCCCGACCCCCACACCGCCACGTGGCAGCAGGGCCTTCAGTCGACTAATCAACTTCATGTAAATTATGTGATAATGAACTTACCTGGCCACGGCAGCCGTCCCGCGGCGATATTACTAGCGACGGCTGCAACCTGCGCGCCTTCAGAACTTCATACGGAGTTCCGAGATGAGACACTAGTGTGGGGGGGGGGGGGGGGGGGAGAAGCAGAGAAAAGACTTGATTGGGTGGGGAGTGGGGGGTGATGGTTGGAAGGGGCCAAGGTTTAAAGCAGCTAAAGGGCAGGGGGGTTTGCGAAAGGTCAGAATCAGACCAAAAGGTTTTTGAAGGGGGATTGTCCAGTTAATTCATGGATTGGGGGTGTTTGTGAGGGCAGTGAGAATGTTATCAGGCGTTTCACTTACATTAAAAAAAATGTAAATATCATGTAAGGGCCCGAAGCCCTTTAAAAATGGCGCCTGCGTGGTGGCACCAGACGCCGTTGCCGGGGACGTGGCGGCTGACACCTCTACGTCATCGGGGGCGGCCGCTCCACCCCCTCCATTTAAATGAGCCCCCGCGGGTAATATCGCCGGGGCTCGGCGGCGGCACTTTCGTGTCGGAAAGCCGTCAACTTCACAGCACACTGCCACGGTGCGCAGATAACATTCAGCCCTTTGCCCCTCTCTCCACAGATGCTGCCAGACCTACTGAGTATTTCCAGCACATGCTGTTTTTAATTGAAGAAAATGCATTGCCTCTTACTTATTTTTGCACAGCACTAGTCACTGCTGGATAATTTGCTCACATCATGAAAGGTAGCATCCTCTCGGGCTTCAAAGGAGAATTTTCTGCAGGTGACGACAAAAAAGGGGCTTTTGAACGAATGGGGTTTTTTGATTCCTGTCAACAAAAGACTGCTGATGCTACTCAATCTAAGAAAAGGGAAAACAGTCGCTATTTTAAGTACATCCCGTAGTCACTATTTGTGCAATTTGGTTTCAGAATGGAATCTATAATTCTATTACGCAGGTGGGGAGAATGAGAATAAAAACAGCTCTTGAATACATTTTCTGTTTCTTCATGAGGATTTAAAAAAATATTTGTTCCTCTTTTGGCGAGCAGTGTGAATTCTCAACAGACTATTCATTGTTTGCCATTGCTCAGGAATAAAAAAAAAAATTCAGTTTCTAGGTTACAAGCAAATAATGACCCTGAAAAATCCATGCAAGTGCCGCCTAATCCCCGCTTTAAATCCAGCGGGAGTCCTGTGGAACCCAACAGGAAGTAGGAAGTTTAAGGGCAGAGAAGTTATGTTGCAGCTGTATAGGGTGCTGGTGGGGCCGCACCTGGAGTGCTGTGTGCAGTTTTGGTCTCCTTACTTGAGAAAGGATGTACTGGCACTGGAGAGGGTGCAGAGGAGGTTCACTAGGTTGATTCCGGAGTTGAGGGGGTTGGCTTATGAGGAGAGACTGAGTAGATTGGGATTATATTCATTGGAATTCAGAAGAATGAGGGAGGATCTTATAGAAACATATAAAATTATGAAGGGAATAGATAAGATACAAGTAGAGAGGATGTTTCCACTGGCAGGTGAAGCTAGGACAAGAGGGCATAGCCTCAAGATTAGAGGGAGCAGATTTAGGACTGAATTAAGAAGGAACTTCTTCACCCAGAGGGTTGTTAATCTATGGAATTCCTTGCCCAGTGAAGTAGTTGACGCTTCTTCAAACGTTTTTAAAGCTAAGGTAGATATCTTTTTGAACAATAAAGGAATTAAGGGATACGGTGGGAGCGCGGGTAAGTGGATCTGAGTCCACGAAAAGATCAGCCATGATCTTATTGAATGGCGGAGCAGGCTCGAGGGACCGGACGGCCTACTCCTGCTCCTAGTTCTTATGATCTTATGAGAACAGACCCTGGCTGCACTGTGTCACTGCCTCTTCTGAGCAGCCTCGTTAGGGGTTGATACTCTACCTGCCTGGTCAAGGGCAAAAGGCACAGACAGGGGGTGGTCCTGAAGGTGAGGGAGCTCGTTACACCAGGGCTTCCTGCTGTTCTGGCTTAGTCAAGGTTCTGTGTTGGACTGGAGGCCAGGATGTCAAGTGAGGTGAGGCATTACTGGCCTCTAGGTGGCTGATAGTGAGTCTAATTGAGGTTGGGAGGGGGTCATCTGGAGGACGCCAAGCAGTTCCTCGTCTTCCGCCTCACCCCCTTAAAAGCTGACCAGATTTTCCAGCCACATCAGTCAGAGTTTCCCCACATGCTTCATGTAAATTAGGTACCATTACTCTTCCCCTGCCAACTCAAGTGGGATCGGCCTAAGCTATGGGAAGGTTAAGGGGTAATTTGAATGAGATTTTTAGGATTTTGAAAGAAATTGATTGAGGAGATCAAGAGGAACATATTCCGCTGGTAGTGGAGTCTAGGATGAGGAGACATAAACTTAAAACCAGAGCCAGGCTATTTAGGAACCACTCCACATAAAGATGGTAGAAGTGTGGAACTGTCTATCTCAAAATTCTGTCGATGACAGCTAAATGAATCATTTTAAATCTGGATTGATAGATTTTTTTTTTCCTAGACAGGCTACAATCGGATATGAAGCCAAGCCGTGTGGATGGAGTTAGGATACAGATCAGGCAGTGCTACAGATCACTGAATGGTGGAAAGGTTCGAGGGGCTGAATGGCCTCCTCCTGTTCCTACATACTCTTTGGGGCACAGGGGTCGTTATTTTCCCTGCACTCAGTTTGCACCGGCGACCCAGAGCTGGTGAACTGCAGCAAGACGCTTGTTTACGAGCATAAGGAAAAGGAGCGGGAGTAGACCCCTTGAGCCTGCTCCACCATTCAGTAAGATTATGACTGATTTTCTATCTTAGTTCCACTTTCCCTCCTCTCTCCATATCCCTTGATGTCCTTAGAGCCCAAAGATTTTATCAGTCTCTGACTTGAATTTACTCAACGACTGAACATCCACAACTCTCTGGGGTGGAGAATCCCAAAGGTTCACAACCCTCCGAGTGAAGAAGTTTCTCCTCACCTCAGTTCTAAATGGCCGACCCCTTATTCTAAGACTGTGACCCCCTAGTTCTAGATTCTCCAGCCAGGGGGTAACTGGCCTCTCAGCATCGACCCTGTTAAGCCCTCTGAGTTCTTTATGTTTCAATGAGATCATCTCATTCTTCTAAACTCCAGAGGAGAATATAAGCCCAGTCTACTCAAATGGGCCCATTAATGATGTGCCAGCTCACCATCAACACGGAGTCTCTTGCCGGCAGGAATAAGTAGGTATTCTTCCCACCTGTTCCATGCCTGGACGTTAAAATCTATGCCACGGTCACAATGGATTAAAGTTTCTTGGTGCCAGATACAGCTTTAAAAAAGCACAGATATCCAAATGAACTACATTTTTAGCCTTCAATATTCTATTCCTACCAAATCACATGCCCTGTTTAGATCATGTATTTTCATGACAGCATCTGGGAGGAGTTTCTGAGCTGACTATTGTGGCCTGAGCAATATTAACATGTGAGATTCGAAAGACAAGATCAGTGAAGCATCTCGGGTTAATGACTACATCCACAGATGTAAATTCAGCTCCCCACAGACACACGCACACTTGTGCACGGTAACCTCTCCAAATGACTGAGCCAGCCTAATCGACACAAGAAAGAAAAAATCGATTGCAATTAAACTGAAACTGTAATAAAAGGTTTCAGAGTTAATTGGAATTCTTTTTTAACTGTTTAATTTTTGGAAGAGGCCAAAATGGCAAGCTGGGTTTTATTGTGTGCCTCTCGCACAGAGATTTCTCTCTTGATTCAAATCCTGCTTTAAAATTAGAGACTAATATTTTCGTGGTCTTATGCTTTACTGTTTGTCATGTTGATGAGAATTGTTGCCTGGCACTATTTCCCCATGTGCTGAAGATGATAGATAATTTGCAAAGATGCTTATGCTGATTTTTATTATGGAATAAGGTTTGCATATATATTACATTTTGGTTTTTGTATTTCAAGTACCTCCACTGCTCATTCCGTACTTGGAACATAATCATAGAGTTCTGAATGATCACTGAGGCAGACTGTAGCTGTCTGATTAAATTCTACCATTTGGGGAAATGTTTACAGTTTGCCGAAGTGCTATTCATTTGTCTCTCCTCGACTTACTAAAAGCTCTATCACTAGTTGTTGTGTTTTCTCCAGGGTAAGCTGCAATTAGAAATGCAGACTCCTTCCACAGTGCTGTCCCTTTTATGTCCCCATCAGAAAGACTGAAATGGACTTCATTCTAATGTGCTGCAGTGATGTTCAGAGCAGCATTCAAAACTCGCGACTTGGTAAATTGCCAAATTAACAGGCTGCTTTCAGTGGCAACAGCGACCACAGTTTGGCGATGCCTTTGATTTATTTTGCCCATTTAAAGGGAGTTGAGACTTCCGTCTAACAGATGGGAGGATGAAAAGCTACTGCACGGTAGTGAAAGTCCAAACCATACCGTCAGATCATTGTGTTGTTTTAATTGTGAGCGGACAATGCCACTGCTTTTTCTCAGACACTATTTTGAATAACCTTTGCAGATTTGGTAAAATGGGATAATCTGCTGATAACTGACTCCTTTTGGCATGTTGCTGTGTGATTGATGAAAGTTGACTCTGGTCCAGGAAAAGCTTTCTTTGCTTCAGTGATATGTAAACGATGCTCCAGTATATCAACATCTGTGAATGAAAACAGTGTGCATGTTGCTTTATGTACGTTTGGAAAACATGTCCACGTATTCTAGGTTTTCTGATGAAGTTAACTTGAGGAAAGCCTGATTTGGGTGGAGATTTTGGAGCCAATTTTAACTATCTCTGTCTGCTTTAAACAGGGCAATAGTGCCCTGGTCGTGCTCCAGCCACTGTCATAGAACATAGAACAGTACAGCACAGTACAGGCCCTTCGGCCCACGATGTTGTGCCGAACCTTTAACCTACTCTAGGATCAAACTACCTACATACCCTTCATACTACTATCATCCATGTACCTATCCAAGAGTCGCTTAAATGCCCCTAATGTATCTGCTTCTATTACCACCGCTGGCAGTGCATTCCACGCACCCACCACTCTCTGTGTAAAGAACCTACCTCTGACATCTCCCCGAAACCTTCCTCCAATCACCTTAAAATTATGCCCCCTGGTGATAGGTCATATTTGGTAAGGTCCTCCGAAAGGGTGGGGGACACTGGAGTGCCCGACTGGTTCAGGTAGGTGGCCATGTTTAATGTGCAACGCTGGGTTAGAAATGGGTGGAGCATGCATTGCACAAGATCCACTCATTTGTACCCTTATTAAGCAGCCTCACCAGGGGTCCTTTTGGGGGAAAATTATTTGCGGGATTCTTCTTCTTCTTTGGCCTCCTTGTCTCGAGAGACAATGGGTAAGCGCCTGGAGGTGGTCAGTGGTTTGTGAAGCAGCGCCTGGAGTGGCTATAAAGGCCAATTCTAGAGTGACAGACTCTTCCACAGGTGCTGCAGATAAAATTGGTTGTTGGGGCTGTTACACAGTTGGCTCTCTCCTTGCAATTCTGTCTTTTTACCTGCCAACTGCTAAGTCTCTTCGACTCGCCACTCTTTAACCCCGCCGTTATGGCTGTCTGCCAGCTCTAGCGATCACTGGCAACTGACTCCCACGACTTGTGATCAGTGTCACAGGACTTCATGTCGCATTTGCAGACGTCTTTAAAGCGGAGACATGGACGGCCGGTGGGTCTGATACCAGTGACGAACTCGCTGTACAATGTGTCTTTGGGGATCCTGCCATCTTCCATGCGGCTCACATGGCCAAACCATCTCAAGCGCCGCTGGCTCAGTAGGGTGTATATGCTGGGGATGTTGGCCGCCTCGAGGACATCTGTGTTGGAGATACGGTCCTGCCACCTGATGCCAAGGATTCTCCGGAGGCAGCGACAGTGGAATGAATTGAGACGTCACTCTTGGCTGACATACGTTGTCCAGGCCTCGCTGCCGTAGAGCAAGGTACTGAGGACACAGGCTTGATACACTCGGACTTTTGTGTTCCGTGTCAATGCGCCATTTTCCCACACTCTCTTGGCCAGTCTGGACATAGCAGTGGAAGCCTTACCCATGCGCTTGTTGATTTCTGCATCTAGAGACAGGTTACTGGTGATAGTTGAGCCCAGGTAGGTGAACTCTTGAACCACTTCGACAGTGTGGTGGCTGATATTGATGGATGGAGCATTTCTGACGTTCTGTCCCATGATGTTCGTTTTCTTGAGGCTGATGGTTAGGCCAAATTCGTTGCAGGCAGCCGCAAACCTGTCGATAAGTCTCTGCAGGCACTCTTCAGTGTGGGATTTTTTTTAAAAAGAGATACAGCACTGAAACAGGCCCTTCGGCCCACCGAGTCTGTGCCGATCATCAACCACCCATTTATACTAATCCTACATTAATCCCATATTCCTACCACATCCCCACCTTCCCCTACCTCTACTAGGGGCAATTTATAATGGCCAATTTACCTATCAACCTGCAAGTCTTTGGCTGTGGGAGGAAACTGGAGCACCCGGCGAAAACCCGCGCGGTCACAGGAAGAACTTGCAAACTCCGCACAGGCAGTACCCAGAATTGAACCCGGGTCGCTGGAGCTGTGAGGCTGCGGTGCTAACCATTGCGCCACTGTGCCGCCCATGTTAATGCAGCATAGTCAGCAAAGAGGAGTTCCCTGATGAGGACTTTCCGTACTTTGGTCTTCGCTGCGGGATTATTTGCCCCTAATCATAGTCCTATCTGTAACTAATTAAAAACAAAACATTTAAACCACACTGTGCTGCTGTTCGCGTCCTCATCCGGAGCTGTCGTCTTCTCTGTGTTTGAGTGATTGAAGTATTGAAATGTAGCATTTTGTTGTTGCACCACCATCCCTGCTCTTTTTGATAAGTGGGTCAGTTGAATATATTGAAAGCCAAGGTCATATGATAAAAGTTTCACATTCCAGTACCTGGCTTAGACTTGCTTTCATCCACTTTTAATTAATCTGCATGCCAGTAGATGATCAAAATCAGCCGGAGTTGAATCCAAAAGTGGTAAATGCCACCCATGCGTTTCTGAAATTTAAGAATACCAAAAGTTAAAGGATCGCTTCTGTTGCCTACTGAATACTTAGTGGTTTATCTTACAGACTGGAAGTGGTAGCTTTGCAATACCATAAAATCATTCTAACTAACTAATATATTTTGTGAATTTAACAGTCTTTGTTCTGTTGCCGATTTGGACTCACGTGGGAACAAGAGGAGGCCATTCAGCCCCTTCAGCCTGTTCTGCCATTCAATGAGATTGTGGCTGATCTGTGACCGAATTCCTTATACCAGCCTTAGCTCTACCTCCCTAAATACCTTTGGGTAACAAAAATCTATCAATCTCAGTTTAAAATTCACAACTGATCCAGCATCAATTGCCGTTTGCGGAAGAGAATTCCAAACTTCTGCCACCCTTTTTGTGTACAAGTGTTTCTGAATTTCACCCTGAAAGGTCTGGCTCTAATGTTTAGACTATGTTCCCCAGTTCTCGACTCCCCAGCGAGTGGAATTACTTTTTCTCTATCGACATTACCGGTTCCCCTTAATATCTTGAAAATTTTAATAAAATCACCCCTTAAACTTCTAAATTCCAGAGAAAACAACCCTAGTTTGTGTAATTGCTCCTCTTAATTTAACTCTTGGAGTCCAGATATAATTCTGGTAAATCTACACTGCACTCCTTCCAAGGCCAAAATATGGCAAAAGTGGGAATGGTTGCTCGGAGAGAAGGGTCTAGTGTGTGGCAACCTGTGATCAGAGCAGCCTCATGACAGGCCAGAGCCCCTTGCACGATGTTCTGAAGCAGTTGGCAACAAGTAAACCTGGACTAGGATGGCATTCAACAAATCAAAGTTCCTCCCCACCATGACAAAGTTACATGCCCGACCTCCAACTGACCTGTGGAGAATTACTTGGAGGCTGGGTGTGAAGAACGCTGGCTCACAAATTCAGAGCTACCTGCCTGCCATGATTGGGTTGGATAAACTTTGTACCTTCAACGGTTAGAGCCACAGCTCAGTGGGTTATGGAGTGTTCCCATGCTCTGGTCAGGAAGATGATGGAGTGGGTATATTTTTATGGTTTGTTGCTATCTCAAACCCTGGCTTGCCAGTTGTCTAATGATTAATTAGTGGCTAGGTTTGGGAGGGAGGAGATGAGGGTCCTGTTGACGTTATAACTTTCAACGTAATGCATTTGCTGATGGACAGTGTGTGGCAAACTTGCTGATTGGCCACCTGGGTCTGTCGGGTCCACAGTACTGCAGGGCAGTGCCAATGATTAAATGGCCTGGTTCATTAATAGGACCTGGTGGGGAAAACTGGTCAGTGGCATTGGGATTCTTCCTCCTCTATTCCAGATAACCCAGGAAGCCAATGCCGTAAGAAGTAGTTTAGCCCTGGATGGCTAAGAGGCACAGTGCACTGTGATATTACACTGTTCAGATTTAACTGGCTTCAGCAGCCCAGCATGCATTTTTTTTGAGGGTCCGTAACCTTTTGCTTCTGTTGAGCTGAACCTAAATTTTGCTATCTTGGAGAAATGGATTCTTTTCTGTGTCGGTTCTCAGTCATTTGATTTGGAGGCATTTGAGAATGGTGATTCGGTTTTGTGTCACACATTTGACAGATGGAAAAGCCAACAGTGACTGCACTTCAAAAGTAATTCATTGGCTGTGACCACTTTGGGAGCCATGAGAACGTGAAGGAGATAATAAATTCTTCCTTCCTGACACCCCCACCAGCCGCCTTCAATCAATCAAACTAATCCCCAATTAGCATTTCTGTCGATCCAGGAGTGGCGTGTGTCTATATTTTTTAATTCTTTCATGGGATGTGGGTGTCGCTGGCACGGCCAGCATTTGTTGCCCATCCCGAATTGTCCTTGACAACTGAGTAGCTTGCTGGGCCATTTCAGCGGGTATATAAGAGTCAACCACATCGCTGTGAGTCTGGAGTCACATGTCGGACAGACCAGGTAAGGATGACCGATTTCCTTCCCCAAAGGACATTACTGACATTACAGATGGGTTTTTACGACAATCAATGATAGTTTCATGGCGCCATTACTGAGACCAGCTTTCAATTCCAGATTTCTATTAATTTTTTGAAATTATTAATTAATCGAATTTAAATTCCATCAGCTGCCATGGTGGGATTTGAACCTGTGACTCCAAGGCCTCTGGATTACTAATCTAGTGACATTATCACGATGTCACCACATATTAAAAATGATTTTTGACCTGTTGTAAATATTTGTGGAATCAGATCGGTTCTGTGCGAATATGAAACAAAATAAAAGTTGCAACAACTAATCTTTTGCCCCTTGTATTAGTTACAGGAATCAAATACAGACAGGCCTCTGATTGCCACTTCTCCTGTTCTAAAGAAACTGACTGATTTTGAAGAAACAATTGGAGTGAATTTTATCCATATACGTCTCCTGGCTCGAGCCTTCACTTTGCGTACTGTTGGATTTAATCATCTAACTCTGTGAGTTGAGTGAATTCTGGTCATTCTCCACATTATATATGTATATTTTAAGTGATGTCTCTTAATTCGGTATAAGCTCATGCATTTTCTAACCCTGTGTTTTTGTTTTGAGTGTAAACAAAGTTTTTGCTATTAAGGCTGATCCAGACTCCACTTACTGCCAAAAATTAACCCTCAGCATTGTTGTTCTTCACACACCATAATAGTAAAATCGAGCTTGCTTGTTTCTCAAAAATTTACACAAACAGACACACGCACACAGATGGACAGATGCACGCACATACCCACAGACACATAGACAGACACAGATTCACGCACAGACAGACACAGACAAATAGAAAGATATGCACACACACACACAGGCACATACACAGTTCTGATGCTGTAAACAGGCAGCGACTTGCCTGGTCTCTGACTCCTCGAACAGCAAGAGCTACACCAGTTAGTTTATCCTAATGCTAAGAAGATTGCATTTTATTTTCCTCCTCGCACTGTTTATTCACAGGTCTGTCTGCACGAGTAGGTTAGATTAGAATGTTCTTCTTTATTTCTCAAGTGTATTGGGTTTCCAAGCTAGTCAGTCTGTTGTCTTCAGGATTCATCCCAGAAATCTCGAGGTTGGCAGCAACCAGCATTAACTGATGTGGCAGAACATTAATCAGCAACTGAATCGCTGCTGTTCTTATTGCAATGCACAGATAAATAAAACGAGAAACAAAATTTTGCTGGGCTGAGGGAAAGAACAGGGGAGTGGGTCTAATTGGATAGCCTACCAAAGAGCCAGCATAGGCACGATGGGCCGAATGGCAGCCTCCTGTGCTGTATCATCATATGAAATCAATTCAAATTGGCAGAGTTGTCTATAGATGTTCTCAGTTGCTCATCATTCACCTGAACGAGAGCATGATTTGCCTGGAGATGGAGTAAGAAATATTCGGGGTTTAGAGTAATAGGCACCTGTTCACCTGCTTAAATAATCTTAGCTCCTGTAGACAGAGGCCACATCAACAGAGACGTTGGATGGACTCTCCTTTCTACTGTGCAGGAAGGTTTCCAACTATCTTTCCTCAGTTCTCCCTGATCCTGCATGTAGTGCAAAGGTTATGATCCCTAGGTTACTGTAAGAAAAAACAGAAAATGCTGAAAATACTCAGAAGGTCTGGCAGCATCTACGAAGAGAGAAACAGAGTTAACGTTTCAGGTCGATGACCTTTCATCAGAAGAGGGAAAAGTTAGAGATTTTTATTTATTTAGAGATACAGCACTGAAACAGGCCCTTCGGCCCACCGAGTCTGTGCCGACCAACAACCACCCGTTTATACTAACCCTACAGTAATCCCATATTCCCTACCACCTACCTACACTAGGGGCAATTTACAACAGCCAATTTACCTATCACTTGCAAGTCTTTGGTGGTGGGAGGAAACCGGAGCACCCGACGAAAACCCATGCGGTCACAGGGAGAACTTGCAAACTCCGCACAGGCAGTACCCAGAATCGAACCCAGGTCCCTGGAGCTGTGAGGCTGCGGTGCTAACCACTGCGCCGCCCACCAATCTATCTTCATAACTGATGGTCCTCATCCCTGGAATCATTCTCATGAATCTTTTTGTATATTGGTTAAACGTAACAGGTTTTAAGCCAGTACAGAGGCCGGGGAAAGGAGGGAAGGGGAGGATAGAAACAAAGGGAAGGTCTGTGATAGGGTGGAAGGCAGGAGAGGTTAAATAACAAAGGGATGATGGTGCTAGGCCAAATGGGATGTTAATGGGACAAGCAAAGAAATAAAAGATGGGCCTAGAGGAGCTGAAAATAATAACAGCAGAAACATTACCAACAGCTGCTGTGTGGGGAAAAATGGGAGCTGTGGTTTTAATCTGAAATAGTTGCTGAAAGGGTGTAAAGTGCCTGTCAAAAGGTGAGGCACTGCTCCTCGAGCTTGCATTGAGCTTCATTGCAGGAGGCTGAGTACACAGAGGCCAGGTTGGAAGTGATGTGGATTAAAATGACAGGCGACTGGATGCTCGGGGTCACACTTGCAGACTGAACAGAAGTGTTCCGCAAAGCAGTCACTTAATCTGTGTGTGGCCTCCCCAGTGGGGCGAAAGTGTGACGAGTCGAAGAGACTTAGCAGTTGGCAGGAAAAAAGACAGAAGCGCAAGGGGAGAGCCAACTGTGTAACAGCCCCGACAACCAATTTTTTATTCAGCACCTGTGGAAGAGTCTGTCACCTTTATAGCCACTCCAGGCACTGCTCCACAAACCACTGACCACCTCCAGGCGCTTACCCATTGTCTCTCAAGACAAGAAGGACTCCCCAGTGTAGAGGAGACTACAACGTGAGCAGCGAATAGAGTATACTAAATTGAGAGAAGTACAAGCAAATCGCTATTTCACCTGGAAGGAGTCTTTGGGGCACCTGGGTTACTGTCATAGAAAATAACTTTGGAAATCTGAAAAGCTATTTGTTTTTTTTTTAATGAAAGAAATAACCCACACAAAACAGGTGTACGACTTGGATGAAAGGGCTGAATTTTATGGAGGCAGCGGGGGTCCCGACGCTGGGTCAGAAAGGCAAGCAGAACACCACCTCGGCTGTTTGAGGGACCCCCGGCCGCATTTTACAGCACTCAGGCAGTTAAGTGCCTGGTACCGGGGTCCCTGTCCCAGTCAGAGGGTCCGGCAGCTCGGCAGTCCCAGCAGCTCCCACCAGGAGCGGCCGCCACTGCCGGGCCTGCACCCAGCGAGAAGTGACAACATGGACGCTGGCCTCAGAAGCAGGTTAATGGGGGCGGATCCTCCAGGGCCAGCCAGGCAGGTCCCGGTGAGGGGTGGGGAGGGTCGGTTGTTGAGGGCAGGGGGCGGGTGTTGGCGCAGCGGAGGCCTTTGCTGCTGAGGGGCAATCTGTGGGCCATAGATTACCGAAGCAGGAGAGACCCCCCCACCAGCCCACAAAGAGGCCGCCTGGTTCGACTGAGCCACTTAAGGGCCACAAATGGCCCCTGGGTGAGAAGGCCATTCTCGACCATGCCCACCACTGACAAGATTCAGTGGCATCGGAGGGCAACAGGCACTCCACTCCTGCCTTCCCTCACCATTTTTATGGATACCCCCCACCCACCTTCGGCCTCCCTGCCTGTCCTTCGACAGCTGATAAAATTCAACCCAGTGAGTGCATTCTGCACTTTTATCATCGTGTGTGCAAAAAGCCGAGGAAACAGTTTAAACATCATTCTCCTGTTCAGTGGCTGAATTCTTTATATATGCTAAACCTTTATAAAGTACTGGTTAGGCCCCAGCTGCTGTAGTGTGCACAATTCTGGAGGTCACACTTTGGGAAGGATGTCAAAGCCTTGGAGAGATTGCTGAGGAAATTTCCTAGAATGGTACATGGGCTGAGGGACTTCAGTTGTGTGGAGAGACTGGAGAAGCTGGAGTTGTTCTTCTTGGAGCAGAGAAGGTTAAGGGGACATTTAACAGAGGTGTTCAAAATCATGAATAAGGAGAAACTGTTTCCAGTGGCAGATGGGTCAGTAACAGAGGACATAGATTTAAGGTAATTAGCAAAAGAATTAATGGCGGTGAGGAATGGCTCTTTTACACAGCAAGCCTTACAACCAGTCATTGCATTTCTAGGCCAGAGTATTTAATTGCTGAAATAATTGCATGCTACAGCCTACTGGACTGAACATTGAGTCCAATAATTTCAGAGCATGACTGGCCCTTTTTTATTTTTAATAAAAACAAGAAATGCTGGAACCACTCAGCAGGTCTGGCAGCATCTGTGGAAAGAGAAGCAGAGTTAACGTTTCGGGTCAGTGACCCTTCTTCCGAACTGACAAATATTAAAAATGTCACAGGTTATAAGCAAGTGAGGCGGGGGTGGGGCAAGAGATAACAAAGGAGAAGGTGCAGATTGGACCAGGCCACATAACTGGCCAAAAGGTCATGGAGCAAAGGCAAACAATATGTTAATGGTGTGTTGAAAGACAAAGCATTAGTACAGATTAGGTGTAAATACACTGAATATTGAACAGCAGCAAGTGCAAACCTGAAAAAAACAGTGGGTAAGCAAATTGAACAAACTAAGATGAAATGAAATAAATGCAAAAAAAGGTTGTAAAAAATGTAAAAAAGAATGTAAAAAAAAAAGGAAGAAAAAATAACTAAAAATGAAAGTAAAATGGGGGGCTGTCATGCTCTGAAATTATTGAACTCAATGTTCAGTCCGGCAGGCTGTAGTGTGCCCAATCGGTAGATGAGATGCTGTCCCTCGAGCTTGCGTCGATGTTCGCTGGAACACTGCAGCAATCCCAGGACAGAGATGTGAGCATGAGAGCAGGGGAGAGTGTTGAAATGGCAAGCAACTGGAAGCTCGGGGTCCTGCTTGTGGACTGAGCGGAGATGTTCCGCAAAGCGGTCACCCAGTCTGCGCTTGGTCTCCCCAATGTAGAGGAGACCACATTGTGAGCAGCGAATATAGTATACTACATTGAAAGAAGTACAAGTAAATCGCTGCTTCACCTGAAAGGAGTGTTTGGGGCCTGGGATAGTGAGGAGAGAGGAGGTAAATGGGCAGGTATTACACCTCCTACGATTGCAGGGGAAGGTGCCATGGGACGGGGACGAGGTGGTGGGGGTAATGGAGGAGTGGACCAGAGTGTCGCGGAGGGAGCGATCCCTTCGGAATGCTGACGGGAAGGGAGGGGAAGATGCGACTGGTAGTGGCATCACGCTGGAGGTGGCGGAAATGGCGGAGGATGATCCTTTGGATATGGAGGCTGATGGGGTGGAAAGTGAGGACAAGGGGAACCCTGTCACGGTTCTGGGAGGGAGGGGAAGGGGTAACGGTAGAGGTGCAGAGAATGGGCCGGACACGGTTGAGGGCCCTGTCAACCACAGTGCCTTTTTTATTTTTATTTTGTTTTTTTTTTTTATCATGTGCCTGTCTACTGGTTTTTTCACATTTGTGCTTTTGGCTAGGGCTGCTCATTATTCTGTCATTAACACTCCCTGTGCACTAATGCTTTGTCTTTATTAGTCATTAGCACATTCTCTTAGCCTTTGCCCCATGACCTCCTTGTCAGTTAATCTCTCCGGCCCTCTGCCCTATCACACACCTTCCCTTTTGTTCTCTTTCCCCACCCCCCAACCCACACTTTATTTGCTTAAAACCTATTACATTTCTAACCTTTGCCAGTTCTGATGAAAGGTCACTGCCCAGAAACGTTAACTCTGCTTCTCTCTCCACAGAAGCTGCCAGACCTGCTGAGTATTTCCAGCACTTTCTGTATTTATTTCATTGCCGATCCTAACCCTGGAGCAGCCATGTTTCAGTTATGTCCTCCAATGCTGTTTGGGGGAAGCTGACTGTTGTAGAAACTGCCCCACAATATAAATAGGTAGTCTCGGCAGTAGGAGGGAAGGCCACACAATATTGGGGAAGCAGTGCCTGAATTAAAAAAAAAATCCAGCCTTGAAAAACTAAGATGCACTTAATTGCGTAAAATCAAACAAAAATTCAAGGTTTTACAAGCCGGAGGTTTCAATGCGCTGCATCTGCAGTACCTGTGTACGTTTTACAGCTGTTTATTAATCAGATACAGAGTGAGGTTCCTTCCCTTAGACCACCACCAGCCCCCCCCCCCCCCACTTCCCCTCCCTCAGCCGTGATTTGAGCTGTGGATTTAAATGTTGGCAACTCCAATCATGTTGTTAAAGCTCAGTCCAGAAGCATTAAGTAATAAGTAAATTGAAGAGCTGCTTTATGCATGTTTATTTGGAAAAAAATCAATTTAGTTTATGGTTTGGATCCATCAGAAAGTATATTTTCCATATCTCGGTAATTCTATTGAAATAAGTAATAAATCATTCTCAGCTACTGCATATAGCACAGGTGATGAATGCTGATTGTTTATTCTGCTGTCAAAAAGTCTTAATAATATCAAAATGAATTCCAAAAGTTCACTGATTTCTACCTGTGGTGACAGTTGGGTATTATACAGACACATTGCTGAAACTTTGTGCAGGAATTACGGTTTGATACGTTAACAATACAGAATTGGGAAAAATAGCCCACCTTCTTGTTCGAGAGGCCCGAGTTAGATTGCCAGCTATGGCTGGCATTTGACGTCAGCAACTTCCTCTAGTTCTCCACCAAAATGACGAGCTGTAGATGTCTCGTTAGAGAAAGGTGTCCGGTCGCCCACAGAGCACATCTCTTATCTGACCATGTAAAGTAATTTTGGCAGAAGTGTGTGCCGTTAAACAGTCCATTCTTCCAGTCCGTGGCGGGTGGGGGGGGGAGGTAAGTCGGAAAGTTGTTTTTTTTCAAACAAGACGTGAGTGGGGGAGGAGACTTTGTTGTGGGTTGTGGGTTAAACACGTCCGCATTGACCTAAAGAACAAACTGGATCTCCAATACGAAACTGGCTATGCACCTTTACTGTTTAAACCCCGACTTCGCTTGTAGATTGGAATGTGAAACACTGGTAACATCTAATGTGGCTGCCAACATTGACCCTAACAATGGCAACTAAACCAAACATGTGCATTGTCCTGTTGAAATTTTCTGTTCTGGAAGTGGGCTGTTCAGTTTCTGTGCTAAGTTTGTGATCAGTGTTTTGTACTAAGAGACTGCTGCTCTCATGTCTGTGTCTTAGGTGACAGAAAAGACAATACTGAGCTATATCTGAGATAAAAAAATTTTTTACAGTCACCGTGGAGAAATTCATAACGTACACGTGGTAGCCCCAGGCTATGTAAAAGGAATAGATAGAAGCTGAGAACAATGGTTGAACTCGAGTTATCCAACAGATTTTTAGTAATGGAAGTTGACGAGAGAGGATCTGCAAGGGGTTGGTAACCATGAGCTGCCGAATGGAACAAGGAATATTCTGTCCTCCAGCCATGTGCTATCATATAGATCACTCAGAAAAGGCCACATATCACAACATTTTCACAATCCAGAGAGCACAGGGTACACTTTCCTCATTGAGGGGGCCAGTCCCTCTAGTCTCAGGAGGTGCGGGATAGGCCAGAACACCAGCTTTTGATAGACACTCAACAAGTGTGTACACCAGAAAATTTGAAGGAAGAAAATTGCAGGGATATGGGGAAAGAGCAGGGGAGTGGGACTAACTGGATTACTCTTCAACAGAGCCAGTGCAGACTCAGTGGGCCAAATGGCCTGCTTCTCTGCTGTATTATTCTATACATGTTATAGTGATTTATTGGACCATGATTTTTCTCTGCAGATAATGATGCAGACAATTATTATTCACTCTGCAGTGTTTAGGTTTTCTTGTTGCAGAGTCTTTTGAAGGATTTTGTTAGGATGTTACTGCTCTTGCTAGATAACAGGCAAAGCTCATGAGCTTCACTAGACTTCCTGAGGCGCTTTGATACCATTCTGCAGTGTAACCCTTTTTAGATGCGCCCACATAATTTGCTTACAGACATTTCAAGTTGGGTCAACAGCGTAAACTCTTCAAAAATAGTCAATCCTCACTGGCCGCAGTGGAATCTTCAGAGATGCTTGCTAACCTCTGCACTTGTCTGTTCTCTCCACTTGCCGGGAATGTTAGGTTAAGTAAAGTAAATTGATCTTTTCAGAACAGAGCTGTACAGTACAAAACTGTGCTTCATGGACATAATCAGGGATATAGAGAATAGAATTCCAATGGTTGTGAAGTCCTTGCACAACAAGCAGTTTTGATCTTGGCCGTAAAGCTCTTTAGCTTCTGTAATTACACGGAGCCAACATAATTTGAGTGCTTTTCAATGTAATTTGTTGTTTGCTTGGCACTCATTGATTTTAAACAATATTGATCTCTTTTGCAGGGGTCACAATCAGAGGATGGAATTCCTTGGTGATTCTATAATGCAGTTGGTAGCTACAGAGTATTTATTCATACACTTTCCTGACCATCACGAAGGCCATTTAACGGTGAGCCACACACAGGTTATTGCCTGTTAAATTAATACCTTATTTAAGAGCTGAGCAAGTGTCTGTAAGGGACTGTATTTAATATGCTCAACAAAGGTCACAATTTTTTAATTAATGTGCTATTAGAGAGGATGCTGTATTTAAATAATTTGTAAATATTCTTTGCTAATAGGTTAATGAAAAATCTTTATTGTAAAATGTGAAATTCCAATATAAGCTACATAAAACATTTTTACGAGAGCAAAATGCTGCAGACGGTGGAAATCTGCAATAAAAAGAGAGACACTATCCTCCTCTGCCCTCATATTCAACAACCTCTTCTTCAACTCCACTCACTTTAAATACAAGGGGTTGCTCTGTGAACCCGTATGGGTCAAAGGTGTGCCTACCTTTTCATGGGATATGTGTTAACTCTGTTTCTCTCTCCACAGATGCTGTCAAACCTGCTGAGTATTTCCAGCATTTTCTGGTTTTATTTTAAATAAATCTTACATCTGTGTGCATATCCAGTGATCAAAACTTTGCTTCCTGTTGCTATGTTTCTGGCACACTTCTTCCATTATTTATGCCTATATCAACATTTATAATGGGAACTTGCTATTTAAACTTGTCACACTGTAATTCCACCCTCTCACCTGTGGTGCCATAATATCTACGACCTGCGTGTCCCAGCCCCCCTCAGCCTGTACTACACGGAAACTCCTTTGTTCCAACCAGTTCTATTTCTTGGCTCAGTGAAGAGCCCTGTAAAGGAAGTCACGCTGTTTGGATCTCACACTAACAGAAACTTCCAGTGCAAAAGGCCGTAAGAATTAAACCGGCATGGGCAAATCTAAGGAACAGTGGTTACGGTGAATTCTGGCCCAAGATACTTACAGAGGAGAAAAGCCGTTCAGCCCATTAGGTGGCAGTTGTAGGTAGCATTCTTGCCTCTGAGTTAGAAGTTTGTGAGTTCAAGTCCCACTCCAAGACTTGAACACGAAAATCTCTGCTGACACTCCAGTGTAGTACTGAGGCAGTGCTGCACTGTCAAAGATGCCGTCTTTCAGGTGAGACGTTAACCTGAGGCTCCACCTGCCCGTCGGGTAGATGCAAAGGTTCCCAGAGCGTTATTATAAAGAAGAATAGGGCAGTTCTCCCCGGTGTCCTGGCCAATGTTTATCCCTCAATCATTATCACTAAAACAGATAATGTATCTGGTCAATATCACATTGCTGTTTGTGGGAGCTTGCTGTGTGCAAATTGGCTGTTGTGTTTTCTACAATACAACAGTGACTGCACTTCAACAAATACTTCATTGGCTGTAAAGCACTTTGGGACGTCCTGTGGTGGTGCAAGATGCTATATGAATGCAAGTCTTTTTCTTTATTTATTTAATTCATTCATTCATCCAAAGCAAATCTGCACTGCTCCCCCTTCTAGTTGTTTATTAAATGATAGCACAGTTTCCGCCTTCACCACTTTACTAGTTGTTGATCACTATCTGCGAGAAGGGGAACCTTCTGATGCCCATCCCAATCAACTCCAGCCGTGACTCGGCGGGTAGAACTCTTGTCTTTGAGTCAGATCAACATCGATTCATGCCCCGCTCCAGTGATATGAGCACATAATCTAGCTGGCACGTTATTGCAGTACTGAGGAGCTGTTGCACTGTTAGTCTTCAGGTTGAGGCCTTATAACGAGACTGCCTTTTCCCCCTCAAACACTGATATGAAAGATCTCATGTCAGTATTCGATGCCAAACAGGAGAGTTCTCCCAAACTCCTGACCACCACTTATCGCTCAATCAGCAAAACATTTATCTCATTGCTGTTTTGGGATCTCCCTGTGTGCAATTTGGCTGTCACACTTCCCTAAATTACAACAGTTCACAAGTATTTCATTGGCTGTGAAGCACTTTGGGAAGTCCCAAGGACATGAAAGGTGCTATATAAATGCAGGCTTTTGTTTCTTTTTGAAGTTATCTTTTACTAATGCCGCCTTGTCCTACTTCCAGAGTGTGAGTTAAAGGAGGATTTTCCATACCATTTCTATTTTGCTAACTTCTATAAGATCACCTCCAGGCTGAGAATCCCGTTTTCCCCAGACTTTCCACATAACTTGCATTCCACTGATTTGCCATGGTGTTCAACATTTCATTGCCTTCATTCGTTGCTGTTCTCCGATGAATAGTGAATCTGCTAAAAATCCACAGGTCACTTTCAACTTTATCCTTAGCTGTTTTAACATTCATGAAATATTAATATTTCCCATTATTCCCTGCCATGCCCAATACTTTATCACCTACTTACATATTTTATTTTTAGCTCATTCTGTGGTTGCTAGGCTTCTTCCTGCGATTGCACTGCGGCTGCTACTTTGGTATCATCTACACATTTAACCAACTTGCATTGACGTAAATTAGTGACAGAAGTGTTCCCAAGATTGAGCTATAGGAGACACTACACTGTACTCCCTCCTTCATCCTGACATTACCCCTCTAATCTCTATACTCATTATTTTCTACGCTTCAGCCAGTTTCTTATCCGTACACAAGCTTCACTAATAATCTTTCACGTTGAGGTTCATTATGTGCCTTTTTGGAAGGCATAAGAACACAACATCATTAAAGGTTTACCCCAGTCCATCTGGGTTGTCATTTCCTCAAAGACATCACGGTGATTGGGCAGATGAGATGGTCCCAGTCTACAGCCTTGTCGACTGTTGTTTACTGGGTTGCTGCTGTACAGATGATCCTCAAGTTTACTCCTGATAATCAGTCCCATTTACTTGCGTGGAATTGGAGTTACACAAAGTGGTCTGGAGTTGCCTGTGTCTGTTTGGTTACCATTTGTGACCATGATCACCACATTGGCCTATTTCCAATCTTTTGCTACTTCCCCAGTTCTGTTTGACTCCCTTACACTCGTCTCTCCACACTCGTCTCTCAAGAGGTTGGGATAAAAACAATCTAACCCTGGAAAAGCATGGCCGTTGTACTTACTTTAACCAGAGATGGTGCTGTAACCCTTCTCAGTCATTTGGTCCAAGCCCAACTGAAAGAAATACAAGGCAAAGGAGACTTACTAGTTTTATACCATTTATATCAACCAAACCAACAGCAGCATAAAATTCCCATGACTGCTAAATCCATCATCCTTCGAACATATTGCTAGCTAGTTCTGGAATCTTAAGGATACCTTAGGTTCAGATCCCTTTTAGGGTAACATCCAAAAATGATATACAAAAGCCAAATAATTCCAATGTTGGAAATCAGAAATAGAACCAAGAAATGCTGGAAATACTCAGCAAGGCAGGCAGCATCTGTGGAGAGGGAAGCAGGAGTTGAACGTTTCAGGTCGATGACCTTTCATCGGAACAGTTGCTGCCTGGCCTGCTGAGTTTATTTCAGTGTTTTCTCTTTCTTAATCCAAAACGTTGCATTGTGTGAAGAAAATATGATGTCACTGTAAAAAGTTCAATGTTTATTTACACCACATGGACTGCAGCGGTTCAAGAGGGCAGCTCACCACCACCTTCTCGAGCAATTAGGGATGGGCAATAAATGCTGGCATAGCCAGTGACGTCTACATCCCATGAGCGAATAAAAATGTTCTGCTGCGACTGTTTTCTTTGTAGCTGTTACGAAGTTCCTTGGTCAACAATCGCACTCAAGCCAAAGTGGCAGAAGAACTGGGCATGCAGGACTTTGCCATCACAAATGACAAAACCAAAAGACCAGTGGCACTACGCACTAAGACCCTCGCTGACCTTTTAGAATGTGAGTCCATGCTCCCTTTGGTATAACAATTTGTAAAGGTTTTTTGTTAATGAATCTATTCCATGGTAAAGCTTTATTTTCACTACTATTCCATGGATAAAGCCATGGCTCAATTCTGGAGCCTGTGTCCCAACTTGTGGAATTACAATTGATTGGGATAAATTTTGCAGAAGACTGAACAGGCTCCTCCCAGCATGACACATGTATTGTACTGACACCTGTCTTCTACGCATGAAAACTCAGCGATACAATGGGCTGTATGTTAAGACTCCGCCGCCAAAGTAGGTGGCGGACGTAATAAAAAATGTGGCCCACGTGCATGGGGACCACGTCACGGAGCCACCGCTATTTCAAACGCGGCGGTTCATTTGCATGGTCATGCGCCCGCGCTCCGTAATGATGTGGAGGGGTGGGTGAGCCGTCGCCGTCAACAGCATCTGGCGCCAATGCACAAGTGCCATCTAAATTTGATTGCCCAGGTAATGTCAAGTTTAGTAAAATGGAATAAAATAACCTAACCATGCATTCTGCAACCCCGCCACCCCCTCCCCAATGGCATGTCGCAACATTCCTGCCCTTTTCCCCTCTGGAATACCTACCTCGAAATTCTGACCTTTCCCCCTACCCGAAGTTCGGGACCTTTGACCTCTACCCGTTCCCATCAGCAACCCCCCGCCCCCGGACCAATCCGGACCATTGTAACCCACTCCCCCTTCCCACACAGAGAAAATCACCTCCCCCATCCCCACAGGTGTCACGCCACGTTTCCCTGAACGGGGATTCGAAGGCGCGGCATTGTCGGCCACCAGAATAAAGATTGGAACGGGTTGGCTGAATCGCTGCAGCCTAATTGGTAAGTAGGCATTAACATCTTTTAATGCACCACGAGGCCTCGCTGCCGCCGCGAGATCAGTACTGGGCCTGCCGCCGTCGGGGTCATTGGCGGGCCTCCACCGTACCGATCTTCATTGCACCCCCCGACCACCATTCCCGGCGTCGATGGGGTTTTAAAATCCAGCCCAATCTCCTTTTCTCACCCCTTTTCAGTGCATTTCAATACAGTCTCCCTTTCCCTAGTTGTCAATTTGACATCCAAATATGGAAGAAAGCGAGTGATAGGGGTTGGGGGCTCGTAAAGAAGGTTTGAGAGCGAGGAATTTCTGGGTTGCCAGCTGTTAGATGCCTCAGACATAACCTTTTCCAGGGACTCTGTAAGGAAGTGAATGGGTATTTCAGAATACCAGGGGAATGGAAAAGCATGCTTGACACAAAAGAGTCTTTCTAAGCTACTGAGGGAATGGAGTTACAAGCACAGTGAAAATATTCACACTGAATAAAAACGTTACTTATCTTTTGCACTCTTGTCAACCTGGAGATGTAAAATCTCTTGCCGTCACTGCTGTTAATGTGGCATTCCTCAATGTAGGTGTAAAATAACAGATTGTATTCATTAACTTAAAGGCATAGAATCCTCAAACTCATCTGCTTTTTCCAAACTTTGAGTTTTTTCTTTGAATAGATCTGTTTAATATTTTTTTTTAATGTAATGTACCAAATGGATGAGATCAAGTTCAATATGTACTACAGAGAATAAATGTTAAACGTTAAAGTATAATTTTTTCTTTAGCATTCATTGCTGCACTTTATATCGACCAGGATTTGGACTATGTCCGCACTTTCATGAATGTATGTTTCTTCCCACGATTAAAGGTGAGTGCATGTAACCTCACTTCAGTGTACATTTATTGTCTAGGTGTTTCCACTTTGGGCACAGTCACTGATCTGGGTGCAAATTGCCTTGAAATTGCACTAGTTTTCAGAAGTGTTTATTTTTGGCTCAAGTTTCTGCATAAACTCATTTTAATAATCGCCAAATGTTAAATCTTCCATGAATCAGCGCAATCGAGCAGCATTTTAGAATCTAACTTTTTTCCCCAGATATTTGCATTTAAAATTACTCCATCATGTATTTAAAGAGTGGTAATTTGGTGCAGTTTGATCGATACAGCTGAAAGTGGGTTTATCACCAAAATTAAGCATTTTTAATCAGTGTCGAATCCACTGCCTGTGAGTAACCCGATTTTATTCAACTGAAAATGACTTTATAAATACTATACCATCCCAGTTACATTGGTGTAATCAGTTTCTGAATAAATTAAACATTTTAAATCTTTGAGCATGTCTATTAGTATGTTGCACCTAAATAAAGGTTTAATTCTAAGAGCTTCCTTGAAGGCCCACAAACCGGCACAATTAGTAGAAACACCCAATTGTGAATAATTTGATCTGGGGGAATGGCCAGTTTTGTTGGGGGGGGGGGGGGGGGGGGAGGGGTGGAGTTCTAGCTTCGAGTGCAAAGTTTTTCATACCAGCACACAGTTCACGGAAACTCCATTAACACTGGACATAATTTGCACTTAAAATTCCTCGATATTCTGCACTAGCTTGCCCTCTTTCTGGCGATTCTGCTGAAAATTCCTGCAACCGGGCAGAAATTCCTGCTCATAAATTCAATGCTTTGTGCCCTCATTTCCTGTAGTAGAAATCTTTGTTTCTTGGATAATACTGTGGTGCATTTTTCAGGCCCGTACCCATACATCTTTAAGCAAAACTATAACTAAATGAAATAAACTCATGCTTTTCTAGGCTTTTGTAAACCTGGCATTTATCGTATCGCTTTTAATATGAACCTCTGACGTCTTCTGTCCAATATACATCTGTGGACACTATTTTAAACAAGTAGAATGTAACTGTAGTACTAGCAAAGCAGCATTAGGTGTCATCTGTGGCTTAGTGGGTAGCACTCCTGTCTCTGAGATAGGAGTTTCCAGGTTTAAGTCCCACTCCAGGGCTTGAGTATAAAAATTTGGGCTGATACTCCGGTGTAATACTGAGGGAGTGCTGCACTGTCAGAGGTGTAGTTTTTCAGATGAGATGTTAACCCAAGGCCCCATCTACTCTCTCAGGTAGATGGAAACATGACACTTTTTTTTGAAAGAAGAGCAGAGGAGTTCTCCCCAGTGTCCTGGCCAATATTTATCCCTCAATCAACATCACAGAAAAACAGATTTTCTGGTCATTATCACACTGCTGTTTATGGGATCTTGCTATGTGCAAATTGGCTGCTGTATTTCCTACATTACAACAGTCCTTCATTGGCAGTAAAACACTTTGGGATGTCTTGAAGTTGTGTTAGATGCTATAGAAATGCAAGTCTTTTTCTTTTTCTAAAAATATAGTTGTGTTTTTTTAATTTTCCTGTCATATTCTTTGTGGTTACAATCCCAGACAGATGTATGTATAATGGTATGAAGTCAGTGATGGACTGACTTGTAGTTAATGCATTGTCTCTGTGTCTTTAGTGACTTAATTTGAAACATTCAGTTCACAAAGGTTACAGTTAAATGAAGTAATTAAATGTACAAAGTCTATAGTTAACTCAAATGACATGCACAGGTTTTAATTTTTAATGACCCCTCCTTTATGTTGGCGCAGGAGTTTATCCTGAACCAGGATTGGAATGACCCCAAGTCTCAGCTGCAGCAGTGTTGCCTGACCCTCAGAACCGAGGGGAAAGAGCCAGACATTCCTTTGTACAAGTAAGTTTTATATGTGGTGTGAATAAAATGACTTTTTGTTGCAGGATGCTCACTGGCTAACAGCTGAGGAGGTATATTTGCTTTGTGCATATCTATGGAACACTGTAAATGTTACATTTCTGTCCAGTCTGATGTACTTTAACAGGCTCAACAGGATTGTGTGCCTGCTTTGATATTTAATTATTTGTAACTGGAGCTCATTGTGCAGTCATTTTACTGTGATATTTTGATATTAATATTAGGACAAGTAGCCTCTTTGAGGCATATGTTGCTCTCATTGTCAGTTTTACTGGGAGAAAAGATACGAGTAAAAAGTATAAAAGCAAAATACTGCGGATGCTGGAAATCTGAAATAATAACAAGAAATGCTGGAACTACTCAGCAGGTCTGGCAAAATGGGTGGAAAGAGAAGCAGAGTTAACGTTTCGGGTCAGTGACCCTTCTTCGGAACTGACAAATATTAGAAATGTCACAGGGTATAAGCAAGTGAGGTGGGGATGGGGCAAGAGATAACAAAGGAGAAGGTGTAGATTGGACAAGGCCACATAGCTGACCAAAAGGTCATGGAGCAAAAAAAACAATATGTTAATGGTGTGTTGAAAGACAAAGCATTAGTACAGATAAGGTGTTAACGGACTGAATATTGAACAGCAACAAGTGCAAACATGAAAAAAAAACAGTGGGTAAGCAAAATGAACAAACTAAGATGAAATGAAATAAATGCAAAAAAAAGGTTGTAAAAAAGAAAAAATAATTAAAAATGAAAGTAAAATGGGGGCTGTCATGTAAAAATTATGTTCCATCAGTAACACTAACAAGCTATTCACCTGTCTTTAAGGCAATTTTTAGAATTTAGATACTCTAAAAATGAATTAACAGTGAGGAATAGGTAAATGGTATGTTTTCTTTCCTTATTAAGGCCTCACTGAGGTCATTAATGGGACAGTGTTCCACAACTGTGCAGTCAAACTAAAAGTAAATATTTTACTGCAAGCTAAATCTGGCATTATGCAGGTTAACAAACGGGAAGATTTTGAAATCCTTACTGTACTTTTTCTTTGGCCTCCTTATCTCGAGAGACAATGGGTAAGCGCCTGGAGGTGGTCAGTGGTGTGTGGAGCAGCGCCCGGAATGGCTATAAAGGCCAATTCTAGAGTGACAGGCTCTACCACAGGTGCTGCAGAAAAATTTGTTTGTCGGGGCTGTTACACAGTTGGCTCTCCCCTTGCGCCTCTGTCTTTTTTCCTGCCAACTACTAAGTCTCTTCAACTCGCCACACTTTAGCCCCGCCTTTATGGCTGCCCGCCAGCTCTGGCGAACGCTGGCAACTGACTCCCACGACTTGTGATCAATGTCACAGGATTTCATGTCGCGTTTGCAGACGTCTTTAAAGCGGAGACATGGACGGCCGGTGGGTCTGATACCAGTGGCGAGCTCGCTGTACAATGTGTCTTTGGGGATCCTTCCATCTTCCATGCGGCTCACATGGCCAAGCCATCTCAAGCGCCGCTGACTCAGTGGTGTGTATAAGCTGGGGATGTTGGCCACCTCGAGGACTTCTGTGTTGGAGATACGGTCCTGCCACCTGATGCCAAGTATTCTCCGGAGGCAGCAAAGATGGAATGAATTGAGACGTCGCTCTTGGCTGACATACGTTGTCCAGGCCTCATTGCCATAGAGCAAGGTACTGAGGACACAGGCTTGATACACTCGGACTTTTGTGTTCCGTGTCAGTCTGTACAGTTACTGTACAAGACTAGAGAATTTAACACGTCGCGGGCTTTGAGTTCAAAGGGTCACTGGTTAGCAAAACCTTGTTGAATTCTGAGGTATCTATTCCAATGCCTCTCTTTTTGAACTTGACTTTCACTCAGGCCATAACTTCAGTTCTGTTTTAATAAGGTTCACCCCTCAGGCCCTCACCTTGATTGGACTGCCAGTCAAGTTATTCAGTTGGAGACAGTTGCAGGGTAAAAATGCCCTCTTCAGAAACATAAGAACATAACTAAGAGCAGGAGTAGGCAATTCAGCCCCTCCAGCCTGCTCCGCCATTCAATACGTTCATGGCTGATTTCATCTCTGCATCAACTCCACTTTCCTGCCCGTTCTCCATAACACTTCAACCCATTATAATTAAAAATCTGTCTATCTCCTCAAATTTAACCAATGTCCCGGCATCCACCGCACTCTAGGGTAGTGAATTCCACAGACTCACGACCCTTTGAGAGAAGTAATTTCTCCACATCTCTGTTTTAAATCTGCTACCCGTTATCCTAAGACTATGACTTCTTGTTTTATGTTGCCCCACCAGAGGAAACATCCTCTCTACGTTTACTTTGTCAATCCCCTTAATGATCTCATATGCCTCAATTAGATCCCCTCTCATTCTTCTAAACTCTGGAGAGTAAAGGCCTAAACTGCTCAATTTCTCTTCATACGACAAACCCCTCACCTCTGGAATCAATCTATTGAACCTCCTCAAAACTGCCTCCAATGCAACGACATCCCTCCTCAAGTAAGGGGACCAAAATGTACGCAATACTCCAGGTGCGGTCTCACTAATGCCTTGTGCAGTTGCAGCAACACTTCCCTACTTTTATACTCTATTCCTTTAGCAATAAATGCCAAATTCCATTTGCCTTCCTTATTACCTGCTGCACCTGCAAACTAATTTTCTGCGATTCATGCCAGATCCCTCTGCACCAAAGCACTGTGATGTTTCTCTCCATTTAGACAATAATTTGCCTTTTTATTCTTCCGACGAAAATGGATAACCTCACACTTATCCACGTTAAACTCCATCTGCCAAATTTTGGCCCATTCACCTAACCTATCAATATAAGTAAATTTCTTATTTCTTTATTGCAGCTTACTATCCCACCTATTTTAGTGTTATCTGCAAATTTGGCTATAGTACCTTCTATCCCTGCATCCAAGTCATTTATATAGATTGTAAATAGTTGGGACCTGAGGACCGAACCCTGTGGCACCCCACTAGTTACAACTTGCCAACCAGAAAAGGACCCATGTATCACGGCTCTCTGTTTTCTGTTGGTTAGCCAATCCTCTATCCAAGCTAATAAATTGCCCCTAACCCCATGTGATCTTACCTTGTGTATTAACCTTTTGTGCGGCACCTTATCAAATGCCTTCTGGAAGTCCAGATAACCTACATCTACAGGATCCCCATTATCCACTTTGCTTGTTACAGCTTCGAAGAACTCTAGCAAATTAGTCAAACAGAATTTACCCTTCATAAAACCATGCTGACTGATGGATTGCATTTTGACTTTCTAAATGTCCTGTTATTACTTCCTTAATAATTGATTCTAACAATTTCCCAACGACAGATGTTAAACTAACTGGTCTATAGTTTCCTACTTTCTGCCTCCCTCCCTTTTTGAATAAGGGCATTATGTTAGCATTTTTCCAATCCACTGGAACCTTCCCCGCATTCACGGAATTTTGTAATATCATAACCAATGGATCCACTATCTCCACTGCCACTTCCTTTAAGACCCTAGGATGTAGGCCATCAGTCCCTGGGGATTTGTCTGCCTTCAATCCCAATAGTTTTCTCAGTATTTCTTCCCTAGTGATGATGATTGTTCTAAGTTCCTCCCTTTTATAACCTCTGCATTACCTGTTACTATTGGGATGGTGCTACACATCACACAGCTATTCCTTGGAGGAGTCACTATAAAGTTTGTAGCCTCTCATTATCAGCTAAAACACTGTCTGACTGGAATCCCTTTTACTAACTGGGCATTGCTAAAAACTAAATTTAATGTAAAGAATTAACGGGTGTACAAGAGTGTTTATCATCCAATACATTATTATTTTGACCTCCCACTTGACCCTGAGGTGAGCTTCTGACCACGTATTCAATGCATCACCGATATCGCCTTCATTCGCCACTGTAACGGTTTCTGACTCCGGTCCTGCCTCAGCTCAGCTGCTGCTGTAACACTTACCCCTGCCTCTTGTTATCTTTAGACTTGATATTTCCAACATTCTCCTGGCCAACCTCACATTTTCCACTCTCCATAAACTTGAGGTCATCCAAAACTTTGCTGCCCTCATACCAAGTCCCGTTCACCCATCACCCTGTGCTCGTTGACCAACATTGGTTTCCACTCTAGCAATGCATTGATTTTAAAATCGTCATCCGTGGTCTCGCTCCTCCCCATCTCTGGAACCTCCTCCAACCCCACCACCCTCCAGGAGCTCCAACCTCCTCAATTCTGGCCTCTTGTGCATCCCTGATTTTTATCTCTCTGTAACTGGCGGCCTTGCCTTCAGCTGCCAAGGCCCTAAGCTCTGTATTTCTCTACTAAACCTTCCCACTCTCTACCTCTCTTGCCTCCTTTTAAGATGCCCCTTAAAACCCACCTCTTTAACAAAATATTTTGTCATTTTTACTAATATCATCTTATGTGGCTTGGTGCCAAATGATGTTTGATAATGCTCCGATGAAGTGCCCTTTGCTACAATAAAGGTTCTATATAAATGCATGTTTGAATGCAGTTATTGTTAGATAGGATAACGCTGCAGCTAATTTGACAGTAGCAAAGTTGTGCAAATAACAAATGAGATGACTAACAGCTGATCTGTTTTGGTGATGCTGATTGAGGGAGGCATGTTGGCTCGGATTCCTGCTCTTATTTGGATATTGCCATAGGATTTTTTAAAATCCACCTGTGTAAGCAGATGGGGCGTCTGTCTAACATCGCATGCAAAAAGTTGATCACTGTCCTAAAGTGTGGACGTATTAAAGTCCTGATGTTGATCTTGAATCCACAAACCTCTGACTCAAGTGTTGATGAAGCTACCAAATGAGTTAAACTAACACACAAGCCATTTTGCCCCAAGTTTATATGGTTCTCAGCTGAATTAATAAACGTTTGAGCATTTCCACCAGCGTGTAGTTGATTAACTGTAGGAGAAGCTTTAAAGAGTCATTGTTGCACAGACATGTTGGTTTTCTCCTATTTTTTTCTTTAACTGGTAACCAAACCTATTCTCATGAATGCTGTGTTTCAAATCAGTCTTTCTGTGCTTCTGTTAAGTTGTAAATGGCTTGAAAAATGGACATTTTCTTAATTGTTAGAGGAAAATCTAGCCCTTCAGTCTTTGCTGTTTGCATGTTTCTCGTGCGTGTGTTTGTTTGTGTCGGCCTTGATATATAAATTAATATTTATGGCTCTGCATCAATGTGTACTGTCATTATCTGTCTCTGACTCTCTATTTGCCTAATGGGAGTGGGTTGGCGTATTTCAGATGCTTAAAAGAATGTAGTCAAGTATTTTGAAACATTTTCCCATCGAACTTAGTAATTTTTAGAATTCCTCAAAACATTAGTGATCTTGCATATTATTATAAGGTACCAAAGGAGGTCAAGACAACAGATAGAATTTTCAGTTTGCAATACAACCTTATACACTTTAGTCCACTTCCCACAATTTTTCTGCAGATATTACAGTATTTGATCAGAATAGATAAAATCATTAAATTAAATAGGAATAAAATTATACCACTGCAGACCAAGCTGGTTTTAAATGTAACTTAATGGATAGTTTTTTCCAAAATCTGTTTTTTAAAAATTCATTCATGGGATGTGGGCATCACTGGCAAAGCCAGCATTTATTTCCCATCACAGTGTGTCTTGCTAGGCCATTTCAGAGGGCATTTAAGAGTCGGTCACATTGCTGTGGGTCTGGGGTCACATGTAGGCCAGACCAGGTAAGGACGGAAAGATTTCCTTCTCTAAAGGACATTAGTGAACTAGGTTGGTTTTTATGACAATCCAGTAGTTTCTCGGTCGGCAATACTGATATATTTATTTAATTAATTGAATTTAAATTCCCCAGATGCCATGGTGGGATTTGAACTCTTTTCTCTGGATCATTAGTCCAGGCTTCTGGATTACTAGTCCAGTAACGTAACCACTATGCTACTGTACCCTCTAAAATTTATTGAGATTAGATTTGTGTGTGAGAGGATTTAATTGCATGAGAATTCTTTTCCCTTCTGGCTTCATTAAGTGTCTCTACGGCTGTGCAATGAATGGAAAACCTGGGTTAGCCTGCGCTGTGAAAATGGAGACTATTTTAGAAAAATTGAACCAATAGGCACAAGCAAAAATTTGATGTGAGTGCAAATTGTTGATGATCCTTTAGACTGTAACGATTGAAATTGTGCATTTTCTTCTATCAGGATTCTTCAGACAGTGGGACCATCTCATGCCAGGACCTACACTGTGGCCGTGTATTTCAAAGGAGAGAGGATTGGGTGTGGTACAGGTCCAAGGTACGATTATCTTTATGAATGTTGAGGAATTACTTTGAGAACCATTTGTGTGATAATTGCTGGCTAGCTTTATGACCCGCTAAACAGAAATGAGAGTACCAACTGTTATATTCAAGAAAGCCAGTTGGTGAAGGATAGAACTGGAGTTAATCTTTACTCCATCTAACATTTATTTACAGAGTGAAATATTACAAGCATAGACCTCCTAATTCAACTACACTCCAGTTTCAGTGAGTGTCCCTTCATATCTGCTCATGAAACCCCAATTAATGCCCTCCACCTGCATTTAATTGAACACAATCATTACAACCTCAGTGAGACCATTAACATTAAAAATAAGAGATATGAACCCTCAGACTAATTTAAAGAATTACACAACAATATTTAAAGACTTTTATTATAAAAACTAAACTAAAAGAAATCCCCCATTAACTAAATAGTACTTTGTATTTAGCTGATACCCCAAATTACAAAGAAGGGTATTTTCTTTACTTGTTAAAATACTTGAAAACCTCATGCCACACTTATACGTTACACAGTCCTCATTGATGGTGAAATCTTTGTGGTTAAAAGTCCCTCCCAGTTGCAATGGGTTGGATCTCCCAGACCTTTCTCAAAGTCAGTGCCCTCTTCGCTCACTTCTCTGAGCACTTTTGATCTTGATGTCCGTGAATAAGGTGGTTCCTGGTGATCCTGTTGGTCTTCCACTTCTCTGCAAACTTTAGCTTTCAAAACAGGTTCAAGTTTTTGCAGCCTTTCTCTATCAGTATTCTCTGAGAGATTCTGTCTTGATATACAATTAACACCAGCCAGTGGAATGTGAAATGAAACACAGCTGGAATCCACTGACTTGTTCTAGATCTCGCCTCTAGTTTAGTTTGTGTGTCATGCACTGTATAGCAGTAAAGTATGGAAAAACACTTTGTATGTCTCTATGTATTGCCTTTCTTCCACTTCACGCATCCCCGACAAACAGACCAGTGTGTAATGATCAGGATTATACCTTTGTGTAAAAATTTTGCTGAAATTCTAGGACAAAATAATTTTCTAAAAGGCAACATTGAAGGATGGAATGATGGTTAAGTGCGTTACAATGGACTCAGACTCCCTTGGATTGAAGGGAGGGAAATTGTACAGGTTTGATTGCTATCCGGCAACCTCTTTCCAATTACCATTGCTGGAGCCACCAGTGGTGTGGAATTTGCATGAGGATAGTATGACCTGAGTTGTGATGCCCCAGTACCCTGGAGTCGTCTTGGGCTGTCAGCACTAATGGTCAAAACTCACATGGGAGTAATGGCCATTTGCTAGCAGTGCTTTAGGATGATCAGCAGAGAGTCAATGCCATCCAGAGGAAGGTCGAAGCAATAAACAAACAGAACAAGAACTTTTAAACAGGTTTTTATTAGTAACAGTTTGACTGTCTGGGCATTAGAGATACAGTGCCTGTACCTTTTGTGATGACCATAATAAATAATTTGGTGCACTGATATTAATGAAGAGTTGTTCTGTGATGCACATTTATCCATAACTGACGGAGGATGTTATCGATTTAGCTTGGGTGGAGAAATGGACAGTTGCACAGTCTCAGGATAAGGGATCTCTACCCCAGAGGGTTGTGGATGCTCCATTGTTGAATACATTTAAGGCTGGGATAGACAGATTTTTGGGGTCTCAGGGAGTAAAAGGATATGGCGAGCGGGCAGGAAAGTGGAGTTGAAGCCTAATATCAGCCATGATCGTAATGAATGGCGGAGCAGACTCGAGGGGCCATATGGACTACTCTGGCTCCTATTTCTTGTGTTCTTGTGTGTGTTCTTGCAGTGCAATAACAGAATAGGCATTGGATCTCCTTTAAAATCTTCAAAGTGCATTTAGCACGTCCAAGCCTGCAATGATGCATGTGTTGCATTGACGTGGAACTGTTTTGTATTCCTGTTGATGTGAACTGTGTAGTGAAAGTTCGGAATTAAGTCAGCTGAGTGAAATTTAGCCGCGAATTACCAGACCCCCTCAAGGGAGGTCTCCTGGCACAACTGCAACTTTACACAGGTGATTGGGTTTAACAAGCATAGCTATCAAGTTTCAAAGTTCCCAAGTGTATCATTGAACTCGATGGCAATGTTGTAAACTTCATTTTCACCTTTTTTTTTTACTATGATAGCATTGATTCTCCCGTTCTTTGTACACATTAATTCTTCTGACAGGAGTCCGCTATAACTCTGCCCTACTGGCCCTACTTTGCCGTGAACTAAATCCAGAGCTATAATAAAACAGCACCCATACAAATTAGTCTGACTTTAAGAATATTAAACTGCCCAGACATCCTGATCAGCATTTTTTATACAGATCTGTACAGTACAAAATGTGCATAAGTGACATTGAACATCCTAAATGGAAACATTTGAATGTTTAATTACCCTTTATCACATCCCATTTGAAAGCTAATGACTGTAATCACCACTGTGGCACAAGCCATGCAGAGGTATTGTGCAGCAATAACAAAATAATTAACCATTGTGAGTGTGTATGATTTCCTGTGGGAATTAACCTTTTCTTTGGCACGAATTATTTATACTTGCAGCGAGGGTGTGTTAAACACCATAGTGTAATCTTTCTTTAGTTGGGGAACCTGAAAAGGAGATTCATTGCTTAACTTCAGTCAAGAATATGGTCAGATGTCAAATATAAATATTTTTTCTGGCAGAAAATGTTGGGTTCTGATGGCGCAAACGATTTTATGGGAAAGCTTTTGTTATCTAAACAGAAAATACTAGAAACACTCAGCAGGTCAGACAGCATCTGTCTGAGAGAGAAACAGAGTTAATGGGCTGAATTTTCGAAGCGCGGGGGTGGCGGGTTTGGAGGTGGTGCAGGGGTGGGGGGTGTGTGGGAAAACAGTGGGGATCCCCATCAGGATGGCTTCCCGACAAATTCCTACCTCCAGGGGAAATTTCCCAAGGGCAGCCTGGGAAACAGATCGGCTGCCTGTATCATGGAGGTTGGCAGCTAAATTACATACTTTAGGCCCCAATTAGGGGCGATTTTGTGGCACCGCTGGCATTTTGCCACTGGCAGAGCAGCACGCCTCGCCATGTGCAGAGGCTACCATCTCCATGGAGGGGTCCTCCCTGCGGCAGTCCAGGAGGCATCAGAGCTGGAGCTCATTTCTCATGGAGGGGGCCACTGGCAGGAAAGGCCACACCTGTGGGCCAAATGCTCGCAACAGAGGGGTTTCCCCTCCGCTCCTAGAGGCCTACCGGCTTGACCCGCGAATGAATTTCTCATTTAAATTCACACCTCTGAGGGTGCCTCCATGTTGATCGGGCCAGCAGTATTGGGAGTCCGCCCGCCATCCTTAATTGGACAGCGAACACAGAGGCGGCCAGTTGAGAGGCTGCCTACATGAAACAGCTGCCCCCCGGTCTGGCTCCTGACGAGTGCAAGCTCGGGGACCCTCCCCCGCTTTGGTACCAATGTCGAGGTCCCGAAGATGTGGGAAAATCCAGCCCCGTGTTTCAGATCGATGATCTTTCATCAGAACGGGAAAAAGTTCGAGGTGTAACCAGTTTTAAGCAGGGTAAGGGGGAGAGGGGAGGAAAGAATGAAAGGGAAGGTCTGTGATAGGCTGGAAGGCAGGAGGGATTGCATGACAAAAGGAATGATGGTGCAAGGCAAAAGGAGACGGTAATGGGACAAGGAAAGAAAGGATGGATCTGGAAGAGGTGTAAATGGGAATAGCAGAATCATCATCAGTAGCAGCTGTCTGAAAAAATATGGAGGCAGAGGCTATAATCTGAAATGATTGAGCTGAATATTGAGTCCAAAGGGCTGTAAAGTTCCTAATCGAAAGATGAGGAGCTGTTCCTTGAGCTCACCTTGAGCTTCATTGGAATAGTGTAGGAGGTCGTGGACAAAGAGGTCAGAGTGGGGATGAAAAATTCAAATGACAGGTAACTGGAAGCTTGCGGTCATGCGTGCAGACTGAACAGAGCTGTTCCACAAAACAGTCGCCCGATCAATGTTTGGTCTCTCCATTGTAGAGGAGACCACATAGTCAGCAGTGAATACAATATACTAAATTGAAAGATGAACAAGTATAAATTGCTGTGTCACCTGGAAGGAGAGTTTAGAGCTCTGGATGGTGGAAAGAGAGGAGGTGTTTCAGATTTCAGGCCTCCATAATATTTTATTTTTGTATTACAAATTAACTTTGCCTTGGTTCCTCATGCAGGGTGCTTCTTGGAAAAAAAAAGTCTGACTTAATTTTGGTGTTTTTTGTATATATCTAATTATATAATTCCTATAATATTTGGGGAATTTTATTCAATGTAAAGAAATTGATGACACTACTACCTGTAAAAAGCTATTACTAGAAAATATTCATATCTGAATTTGAATGATAGCAATTTTTCACATTTGCTAATACTGCCAGCCATCGAAGTTCAGGAGTCCACAGTGAAATTAACTACAGCACCATGAGATCTTTATGTGATCCTAAAAAAGATTTCGCTCACAGGATAAATTAGTGGCGAAGGGAGTTGTAAAAGGCAAACCAAGCTGAGAGTTCAGTTTGTAGTCTCTGCTTCTTACATTTGGGAGCCGTGATTCAAATCTTCCACAAGTAAAAGCAATAAAGGTTGTCTTTTATGGTAGGTGCTTATTTTCATCGGTGAATTAAGATCCGATGGTTTAGCTTATTCTATAAAGAATATAATTAAAGAGCTCAAAACCATTTGAGTTTGCTATCACGCCACTTCATGATTTTAATCAGTGCATGCCTCAGGGGAGGGCAAATGCAGCCCACATTATTTTTTGGTCTAATAGGCTACATAATAAGTGTGTTACTGAAAACAACAGTAGCTGCATTGAGCCTCAAAGGATTTGGTAAAAATGTGCGATAATGGGTGGATTACAAAACATTCCCCACCCCGCCCCTCTCCCAACCAACTCCCTGGTAGGTGCTCCTGCAACCCTGTTTCAGCAAATGGTGCTTAACTCTGCATTGATATTTCCATTTACAAGAGACAAAATTTCAATGATAATTTTTGGATGATTGTGCTGAGACTGACTGCAAACAATTAGTTTCCTGTGCCTTCAGCTGCCTTGGCCCTAAGCTTGCTAGTTCCCTCCCTAAACCTCTCTGCCTGTCCACATTTTCCTCCTCCTTTAAGCTGCTCCTTAAAACCTACCTCTTTGGTTAAGTTTTTGGTCATCTGCCCTAATATCTCCTAATGTGGCTCAGTGTTAAAGGTGCTATGTAAATGCAAGTTGTTGTTACTCAAAAGGGCTTTTTATTTTATCATTGAGATCCAGTAGCATTTTATTTTTAAAAATGTAGTTGATGTTTTTTGCACCATCTTTAATGATTTATAATGGGGGCTGGAAGTGATGTAATGTCCCATTTGTATAATCTTATCACCATGTGTAGGAGCACCCATTCTGTACTATTTCATTTTGTACAGTCAGATCGAGATGATTAAACCAACAGAAGCAGCAGCATTTCACTGGCAGCTTGGTTGAAGTACTTGCAGTTTATTTCATTTGAGACGCTACAGCTTCTAGAGAAAAGAGACATGTCAGCTGTTTTTGTGAATGGATCGGAGCAGTGGCTACACACAAATAAAGGGCAGGAGAAACCGTCAGTTTTATTTCACTCCCACAACCAGGCAATGTTAATCTCGTACACCATTCACCCACTCCCTAACCTACACTTCCTCATGGCAGAGGCAAAGAAAAGCTTGCTGTATTAGTGAAACTGGTTATAATACTTTGCTACCTGGTCCTAATTAATGCTTCAGTTTGCCATTCAAATATTTGTTTTCTCTTTCAAACAGCATTCAACAAGCAGAAATGGGAGCTGCCATGGACGCATTGGAAAAATGTAAGAGAATCTCTTTTTTTTTAAAAATTAAGTTTACTATCTTTGTTCTTAATTTTTTTAGAAAATTCGCAAGGTGGCTTAATTTAAAGTTTGAATGAACTGGTTTGGAACTCATGAATAAGGAAATGACCGAAGTATTTCTGAAGATATGTGGTACATGTGGATGACCCATGTCAGGGACAGGACAGAAGTCCAAACCAGAAAACTAACTGTCAAATCAGAGATGTTTTAGAACCTTGATTCTGATCCTTGAAAGCAAGGTTATCCCATTCATTACTGAAGCCAGGAACCTTTAGCTAAGTGTTAGCATTTACACCTTTACACCTCTGAATCACAAAGTGTGGGGTTCGACTCCCATTCCAGGCAGTCCTAGTGAGTAGCTCTGGCTTTGAATTCGGGTTGATATTCAGTCAGGTGGGTGTGTATGATCTATGGCCTCCTTCTGCTCCCTCCTTGTCCTTCTGTGCTGAACTGATCACCTTTATTGTCTGTATAAGATGGTTATGGCCCTGGAAGCAGCTGCGCGAATCCTCCCACTTCTTTACTGCTCTCCAGGGGATGTCACAAAAATTGAAAACCAGAAAGTTTTGTACCATTTTAGGTTTGCTAGGCAATTCATGTGAATAACTGGATGTTGCAGGGAAAATTCATGTGGTTGCATTCCACAGGGTTCAGAGTTAATTTAGTTCAATTTCAGCATTTGTTCATCATGGAGTTTACACTGAAGGAAGTGGCCCCTGTGATTCATCAGTCCCCAGATTCATGTGAGGAAGACCTGGAGATTAGTTACATCAAGTCTACAGCACAGAAACAAGCCAGCCGGGCCATGGCAGTGTTTATCCTCCACATGAATCTCATCCCACCCCTCTTCATCTCACCCTATCAGCATATCCCTCTATTCCTTTCTCCCTCATGTGTTTATCTAGCTTCCCCTTAAATCCATCTATGCTATTCATCTCAACCACTTCCTGTGGTAGTGAGCTCTACATTCTCACCATTGTCTGGGTAAAGAAGTTTCTCCTGAATTCCCTATTGGACTTATTAGAGACTTTCTTATATTGATGACCTCTAGTTTTGGATCCCCACAAGCAGAAACATTTTCTGTGTCTGCCCTACCGAGTCCTAACTTTAGTTCTGAAAATGGATGTTGTGGGACGCTATATAATTAATGCATTGCCAAGTTAGCACATGCCAGGAAGTGTTGGGCAGTGTGCCTGAGATTTTCCACGTCCGGCCTTGCATGAAGCTGGCTCAGTCAGCAGTGTGGGGCGTCACGCTGTTTACCCTTAAATATGTGTCTATATATTCTTGTGTTTCAGCCGTGGCTCAGTTGGTAACACACTTGCCTCTGAGTCAGGAGGTTGTGGGTTCAAGTCCCACTCCAAGACTCCACACAAAAGTCTAGGCTGACACTCCAGTGCAGTACTGAAGGAGTGCTGCACTGTTGGAGGTGACGTCTTTGGGACGAGCCATTCAACTCAGACCGAAACTTGGGATGTAAAAGATCCCGCGGCACTATTTCAAAGCAGAGGAGTTATCACTGGTCAATATTTATCCCTCAATCAACATCACAAAAACAGATAATCTGGTCATTGATCACATTTCTGTTTGTGGGATCTTGCTGTGTGCAAATTACGTGCCGTGTTTCCTACATTACAACAGTAAGTACACTTCAAAGGTACTTCATTGGCTGTGAAACTCTTTGGGACATCCTGTGGTAATGAACAGCACTATATAATTGCAAGCCTTTTCTTTTATGTTGTATGCTTATCCATCTGGCTTAACCTACCATCTTGTTCTTAGGAAAAATACTTTTATTAAATTTTGTTGATTTTTTTGAATGAATTCTTTGAACAAATACCAATACTGAGCACCATACTTGTGCACCCAGAAGTGTCGTCCTGACAGGTGCAGACATCAAATATAGATTTATGCTATTTTTGTTTCTCTTTGTTCTCTGAATGTACCAAGCAAGGGCTTTGTTATTGGTTGGATCTTGTGTTACTTAGCAAAATCTATGCTTTCTGTTTGTGCATTCTTGTCCTCCCTGTACACATCAATGAGGCAAAATCACAGTTTGACTGTACGTTTTAAGAGCTTTGCATGCTGACGTTTAATCAGCTTGCTGCAGTTATACAATCTTCCTCCCCCTCACGCTCGCACTCGGAGCCTGGCTGCAGATTAGAAACTTCTGTTTTTTTCCCCCATCATTTTCGAAAGTGTCTTGCTGTTACTTTTCTTGTAGAAAAGGTTCTTTTGGTTCGGAACCTGTCAACAAATTTTAACACTTGCTTTGCCTTCACCTTCTTTAAATCTCATTCGTTGGGACTCTGCTGGTCCCACCAAGTTTCACTACAGTGGAAAACTTTGTGATTTTGTTTTCATAAAGGTCCCCGAGTTTTATCAATTTAAAGACACCCAGGTATGCCAGGCTTCAGGTTTCATGTGCTAGCTTGTTGCATAAGCATCAAAGATGTGTTTATTGCCTTCTGTTGATAATTAGTTTTGAGAAATGTGAACACTACTTTTGTCTGCAGTACTGGATGAGCAGGAACTTCCTCCAACTAAATATTGGGAAGACCAAAGCCTTTGGTCCCCGCCATCGTTCCCCAGCTACAGATGCCATTCCTTTTCCTGGCACCTGTCTGAAGCTCGACCAGACTTTGTGCAACCTTGGTGTAGTTGACCTGAGATGAGCTTTCAACCACATATTCACACCATCACTGTGACTACCTATTTCCACCTCCGTAACATCGCCTGGCTTCGCCCCTTTCTCAGTTCATCTGCCGAAACCCTCATTCACGCCTTTGTTACTTCTAGACTTGACTATTCTAACACACACCTCCCCAGACACTCACATTCTACCCTCCACAAGCTTGAGGTCATTCCAAAACTCTGCTGCCTGTGTTCTTACTCGCACCAAGTCTTGTTCACCCATTACTCCTGTGCTTGCTGACCTACATTGATTCCCGGTTAACCAACACCTCAATTTTAGTATTCTCATCCTTGCTTTCAAATCACTCCATGGCCTCGTCCCTCCCTATCTCTGTCATCTCCTCCAGCCCCACAACCCTCTGAGATCTCTGCACTCCTCCAATTCCGGCCTCTTGTGCATTCCCGATTTTAGTCACTCCACCATTGGTGGCCGTGCCTTCAGCTGCCAAGGCCGTAAACTCTGGAATTACTTCCCTAAACCTCTCTGACTCCCTACCTCTCTCTCCTTCTTTAAACTGCTCCTTAAAACTTAACTCTTTGTCTCTAATATCTTCCTGTGTGGCTCAGCGTCATGTTCTTATTTGATTATGTTCTTTCAAAGCGCCTTGGGACATTTTACTATTTTAAAGGCGCTACAAAATGCAGGCTGTTGTTGCCGTTCCAGAAGGGCATGTAAAGAAATGCTTGAACCTGATTCTTGAAAACAGGATGACTCAGTTTATCTTTCTTCCACTCTAAATGTCAGTCTTCAGGACCAGGCCTTTGGCCAAACGTTTTAAATCAAACACAAAGCCTGTAGCTTGCTGAGATCATTGTTCTTGGTTGTTGCTGAACTGACCAGTTAACTGCGTGCTAGTTTTATATGGCTGGAGAGGGTAGAAGAGAAACAACTGAGCTCTTCTATAGCCAGACAATCTCTCTCCTGCATTTTCTTGCCAATTTCGAGTTCGGCAGTCTGGTACCATGTGGTGTGCAAGATCCTGTCTAAGTCCTCTGGGGTGAGAGCACAGCTGTCGTGTAGACATTCTCCTAAAGTTTATGCGGGTATACGCTCTGGAGATTTTGTTGCATATGTCAGACACTCTCATGGAGGAAGCATCTGAAGACATGTTTTTTAAAGAAGTTTTCATTTCCTACTGTACTGAGCCAATGTGAAGAAGTCAGGCAGTGACCTTTTCTCAAGACCACCTGTGAACACATTTCAGACCGTCCGCAAAGTGGTGCATCAGAACAGTGTGGGTGATTTCATAAATATTCCTACCTTGATATCATAGAAACTTGCAGCACAGAAAGAAGCCATTTGGCCCATCGTGCCTGTGCTGGCTCTCTCAAAGAGCAGCCATGCTTTGTTTCACACCCCTGCCTTTTGTCTATGACCCTGTAAGATCCTCATCTTCAAGTCGTTGTCGAACTCCCTTTTAAAATTAGTGATGGAATCAGCTTCCACCTCCTTTTCAGGCAGAGGGTCCCAAATCCTGACAACACTCTCAGTGAAAACATTTCTCCTCATCTCCCCTCTAAATCTTTTTCCAGTGCTTTTAAATCTCTCACCTTTGATTATTGACCCAGTCTCCAGAGGGAATAGGTTTTCTCTTTCTACTCTTATTAAAACTTCTCGTCATCCTGAAAACCTCAATTGGGCCACCTCAACCTTCCAAGGAGAAAAGTCCTAATTTTTCCAACCCCTCCTCATAACTGAAGATTTGAGAACTGAATATCAGGGTATGTTTTACATGTAACCTCACCTATCTTGGAGGATCATGTATTTCTTGTGGTTGTTCTGTCTTCTAACTCCCAATGTTGCATACCAGCCTCCTGACTGCACTGCCTTCAGTGCCCTGTCCCGAGGCCTTACTAATGATCTAAGATCAACCTGGATGACATACAAGATGTACATTGTCTTCAACTCTGCGATGCTTCATAGTGGACTGAAGAATGAGGTTGCTCCGAATCCCACCCCAACAGTGTGTTAACTACCTCAATGTATTTCAGTGTGTTTGTGAATGTTACACA